>NC_136409.1:215195000-215795000 GCF_051521515.1 Lactuca serriola
AATTACAAAATTTTGTGATATGAGCTTTTCCCTTATGGGCCTTAATAACATCTTCTATCACATTTACCATATATAATATTGTCCGTTTTAAGCCATCCAATATAAACGAATTTCAAAGTTGTCACTCATCCTGACATTGTTCACCCCTATTATCATAGAGTTCTTATAAGATTTGCGGTTAAGGAGGCATCGGCGAGATCAGTTTAAGGATAGGTGACCCCTAGGAAGTTTTCAAATCGGATGGATTAAAAGAGACAATATTGTAGTAAGTGGGTGTTTGGGGTAACTTTTGAAAATAGTTTATTAGCTTTTTAAAAAGCTAATAAGCTAAGGGGGTGTTTGGATTAGCTTATTAAGTTATTTGTATTGGAAATAAGCATTAAGCAATAAGCAAATAAGCAAATGGGAGATGCTTATTAAAATTAACTTATTTAGCTTATTATTAACACAATAAGCTGATTTTTAAGGATTTTATCCAAACACTTAAACTTAGCTTATTGTTGTGGAATAAGCAATAAGCATCATCTTTTTTTCTATCCAAACACCTCTTATGTATTTAAAAAACGCTTTTTAAAACAGTTTTTTGGATTGGGAAAAATAAGGCTTTCAAAAAGCTGAAAAATCTTAGTTTTTTACTCCAGCTTTTTAGTCATTTTACTCCTAAAAAACAGTTTTTCTTATCCAAACACTTTTTAAAAACCGTTTTTCCTAAAAGTCATAAGCTAATAAGCATTTTTCTTAAAAATTACTTTTTATAATAAAAAAAAAAAAACTAACCCAAACACACCCTAAGTGCATTAGGGAGACCCTATCAACGGGGATTGGGGGGGGGGGGGGGGGGGGGGGTTAGGATTTAGATCTCCAATCCCAAATCTACTTGTAGGATGGCTAAGCATTGTCTTATAAGGGTTGTGGATACCTAACTATCACAATGAGTTTTAAAGTCAGTGTTGGTCCTAAGCATTACTTTATACGACCTTAATTTGAATATCTAATTTAGGGACAAGGCATCTGAAATTTCAAGGTCAGACATGTATACATTCCTAAGGACAACAGATCTCATAAAAACTTTGTACTTAAGAAGTTTCAGACGAAAATAGTTTTAGGATGAGTGATCCTAGGAAGTTTTCATGTTGTGTGGCCCAAAAAGTACAATATGTTAAATTGTTTGTCTCCAACATAAGGAAAAAAATGAACAATCAGCACAGTTTAGAAAACAGTACTTAGATACAACATAATATAATAGGTTCATAAAATAAAACTAAATATATAAGGAATAACATTTTAGAGATGAAACAAAACCCCCATCACCATAGTTGTATCGGCCAATGTTTTAGAGTATTATTAGTTTCATGTGACGGTTGATGTCCTACATGTATGGTATTTCTATATGGACATTTACTTTTCAATAAATTTAATGGTTTAACTCGTTATCATGACTAGAAAAATAACACTCTAAGATTGTTACGATTATTCAAAATTTATATCTATACTAGGTGAATGTCCGCGCATTACGTAGAAACACATATATAGTTGAAATCGTTACAATATATGTTCTCTTAAATATAACAATAACGATGTTGTTAAATTTGATATAGTAATTCATGTACTAAGATGATATAATATATTGATTATTTCGAATTATGTGATAATATACATCTATTAAAACTGCATAATCTCAATCGTTTGAATGACCTCTACTTACGGGTTACTCATGAATAAAATTAAATATAATATATATTTTAATATAGTTGTTGTTATTGTTAATTAATTTTCTAAAATTTATTTCTTTAACGTTTTAATTTCTATCATTATAATTATTTAAAATATCAATCATTTTTTTTAATACTAACAATATAATCATTTATATAGTGTTATTTTTAACTATTGTTATTGTAAGTTATTTTAAGCTAGCTATTCGAAAGCTTTTAATGATTATAAAAATATATGTAGGAAATATTTTAGTTAATTTGATATTACAATTTTGTTTTTTCATTTAGCACTACAATTTATCACTTTTAACTATTTACAAAATATTATTTGGGTTTTTTTAAGTTAAACTGAAATTTATGTTTATGTTGCCCTGTAATGTTATATTTAAAATTAACAACTTAAGTATTTTATCAAAACTGTTCCAAAGTTGTAGCTTTAAAATGATAATGCTTACATACAATAACATATTAAAACTAATAAATTAAGTATAATTTGTTAAAAGTTAAAGACATAACTTTATAAGTAGAAGTAAAAATATTATTTTAATATTGAAATTTAGTTTATATATGATTACACTTTAAGTTAAACATAACTTATAATCATTATTAAAAAGAAACTGAAAAGTTATGGGAGTTTCAAATGAAGGTAGTGAAAGAAAAAATGTTTCATTTATAGTATACTAGGCGAATGCACGCATGTTGCACAGAAAGACCTATATAGTTGAAATCTTTACAAATATATGTTTTTTTAAATATAACAATAACGTTGTTGTTAAATTTGATATAATAATTTGTATACTAAATTGATATAATATATTGATTATTTTGAATTATATGATAATATATACATTTATTACAAATGCATAATCTCAATCGTTTAAATGACTTCTACCTGCAAGTTACTAATTAATAAAATTAAATATAATATATAGTTTAACGTTATTTATAATTGTTGTTATTGTTAATTTTAAAATTTATTTGTTTAACATTTGAATTTCTATCATTATAATTATTTAAAACATCAAACAATGTTTTTTGATTTTAAAGGTAACAATCTAATCATTTATATAGACTTATTTTTAACTATTGTTATTATAAGTTATTTTAAATTACTTATTTGAAAACTTTTAACGATTATAAAAATATCTTTAGGAAATATTTTAGTTAAACTGATATTACAATTTATATTTTTGCATTTAGCACTACAATTTATCACTTTTAATTATTCAAAAAATATTCAGTGGGTTTTTTAAGTGGAACTGAAATTTATAGTTAAGTTGACACTGTAATGTTATATTTAAATTAACAATTTAAGTATTTTGTCCAAACTGTTCAAAAATTGTAGCTTTAAACTGATAATGGTTTACGTACACCAACATATTAAATTTAATAAATTGAATATCATATGTTCAAAGTTAAAGTCATAACTTTATAAGTAGAAGTAAAGATATTATTTTAATATTGAAATTTAGTTTATTTATGGTTATATTTTAGGTTTGATATTTATTTAACCTTATTAACCAAATTATAATCATTATTAGAAATTTACTACAATTTATCACTTTTAACTATTTACAAAATATTATTTGGGATGTTTAAGATAAGCTAAAATTTATATTTAAGTTGACCCTGTAATATTATATTTAAATTAATAATTTAAGTATTTTCTACAAATTGCTCAAAAGTTATATAGCTTTAAAATGATATTGGTTTACATCCAACAATATATTAAAATTAATAAATTAAGTATAATATGTTAAAAGTTAAAAAAACATAACTTTATATGTAGAAGTAAATATATTTTTTAATATTGAAATTTAGTTTATATATGATTACACTTTAGTTTTGATATTTTTTTATCCTTATTAACCAAGTTATAATCATTATTAGAAAGAAAGTGAAAAGTCATGGGAGTTTCAAATGAATGTGGTGAAAGAAAAAATGTTTCTTTTATAATATAGTACTAGGCGAATGCCCGCGCGTTGCGCAAAAACACCTATATAGTTGAAATGTTTACAAATATATGTTTTTTAAATATAACAATAACATTGTTTTTAAATTTGATATAATAATTCGTATATTAAATTGATATAATATATTAATTATTTTTAATTATATGATAATATATACATCTGTTATAAGTGCATAATCCTAACCGTTTGAATGACTTCTACCCGCGAGTTACTCATGAATAAAATTAAATATAATATATGGTTTAATGTTATTTATAGCTGTTGTTATTGTTAATTAATTTTTTAAAATTTATTTGCTTAACGTTTTAATTTCTATCATTATAATTATTTAAAATATCAAACATTGTTTTTCGATTTAAAAGGTAACAATATAATCATTTATATACAATTATTTTTAACTATTGTTATTGTAAGTTATTTTAAGCTATATGAAAACTTTTAACGATTATACAAATATTTTAGTTATATTGAGATTATAATTTAATTTTTGCATTTAGCACTACAATTTATCACTTTTAATTATTCACAAAATATTCATTGGGTTTTTTAAGTATAACTGAAATTTATATTTAAATTGACACTGTAATGATATATATTTAAATTAACAATTTAAGTATTTCGTACAAACTGTTCAAAAGTTATAGCCTTAAATTGATAATGATTTATATACAACAACATATTAAATTTAATAAATTAAGTATAATATGTTAAAAGTTAAAGACATAACTTTATAAGTAGAAGTAAATATATTATTTTAATATTGATATTTAGTTTATTTATGATTACACTTTAGGTTTGATATTTATTTAACCTTATTAACCAACTTATAATCATTATTAGAAATACACTATAGTTTATCACTTTTAACTATTCACAAAATATTATTTTGGTTGTTTAAGTTAAACTAAAATTTATATTTAAGTTGATCATGTAATGTTATATTTAAATTTATAATTGAAGTATTTTATACAAATTGTTCAAAAATTATAGCTTTAAAATGATAATGGTTTACATCCAACAATATATTAAAACTAACAAATTAAGTATAATATGTTAAAAGTTAAAAAAAATAACTTTATAAGTAGAAGTAAAGATATTCTTTTAATATTAAAATTTAGTTTATATATGATTACACTTTAGGTTTTATATTTATTTAATCTTATTAACCAACTTATAATCATTATTAGAAAGAAATTGAAAAATCATGGGAGTTTCAAATGAATGTGGTGAAAGAAAAAATACATGGGAGTTTCATTCGGGTGAAAGAAAAAAAATGTTTACTTTATAATATAGTATGATATGATATGATATGATACGAAGCGAATATTCGCGCATTGCACGGAATAAAATTGTATAGTTAACCTTTTAGTAATCATATGTCATTAAAAATATTTTTGTCATTTATATTAACTAAAAAATAATTATTATTGCATTTAGACATTTAGTTAATGTAACAATATAATCAATTTGAACAATAGATAATATAACACTTACAAAAATCAAATCATTTAATGGTATCTACTCACACTTTACGTGTGTATAAAATTAATTATATTTCTTATCTATTTTTATTAACTAATTTAATGACTTATTAACTTTAAAGAAAAATTGGCGACATTTTAATTTCATCATCATGATGATTATTTAAATTGTCAATTATTGTTTGTGATGTAACATAATTTAATTTATAACTTTATTTTATTTTAACTATTATTATTATAAATTAATTTAAAAAAAAAAACTTAACTAAATTTCAATTATTATAAATAATAGTTTTTGGAGATCTTTTAGTTAAGTTTACTTTTAGATTTATGTTCTTTTACGTTTATTGTATTTAATATTTTTTTTTTAACTCTTGTAAAAAATATACATTGAGTTTTTTTAAAAACTTTATTTGATATTTTACTTTAGGTTTTAAATTGTACAATATATTTTTAATTTTGTTTGATAAATTAATTTAGGTTATGCATTTAACAATATATTGAAGTTATTGATAATTCAAGAAGTCTTCCATTTATGATAATATTAATAATTAATAACATATTTGAGTTAGAAGGTATATTATAGGGAAATATGAAAAGTTGGTAGTTTCAAATTGATGTGGTGAAAGGAAAAATGCTTCCTTTATAAGTTTAGTATGATATGTTAAAAGTGTTGGATTAGTGTCTAAACTCGTAACTATATTTGGTATGTACTTGACCCGGTTGTGCATGGTCCTTTTGGGTTGCCTTCACCAAAGCAACTTGATAGGGTAATTTGATGAGAAAGAGAGAGAGAGGATAATATGATTTATTAATATATTATAAGAATAATATATTAAAGGAGAAATCATATTTATTTAGTTAGTATTAGTCATAAATTAATTAGGAATTAATTTGGTGGCTAAAGGAGATTAATTAAATAATGGGGCATAAACTGTCAAATGTGTGATAGTTGTGTTTTGGGCTGGGAAACCTAATGGGTTAAGGGGGAACGAAATTATGATGAAGGATCATCATATTTTCATCTAAGGCCTTATTCCAAAAGGTTCCTTGGGTTGTTTGGTGACTAAGTTGTCCATTAGAGTTTAGACTGAAACCCTAGCAGCCTACAGTATAAATAAGGCCCCTAGCCTTCAATTTTCGGCCACTTGATTCCAAGAGAAACCCTAGGGCCGAAAATTAGCATCCTCCCTCCTCTCTCAAAGTTGCCTTCTTTCTTGTGGTGTTTGTAAGCCATTAGAGGAGTTACACTTGTGACTCTAAGCTCAAGAAAAGAATATTCAAGCTGCTATTTGAAGAGGTAAACATCTAGATCTGATGTAATTAGCTAATTTCGAAATTATGTATGCTAGATTAGGGTTTGCAAGTCTTGGATTCATTGCATGTTCAATAGAGAAACCTAGATCCAAGTATTAGGGTTTGTATGAGCACATAAGATTGTTTTTATACATAAAAAAACCATTAGTGGTATTAGAGCTTGATTGGTTTCAATTGTATTTGATGCTATCATATTCGTTCATTGCTTGATTTGGAAATCGTTTTTGAAAAATCAAAAACTCACGACGTGACTCTCTGTTATTCACGATGTGAGTCTAGTCTGTGAGACAGACTCGACGAGTACAGTTTGCTACTCGACGAGTCTGTGGATCAGATGGCTCGAAATTCAGTTTTTTTGGCTATTTTTGTGTTTGGATAACTACCAAAATTGTTTTTGAATTATAAAATCCGAATTTTATACATTCGCTATGATTATCCTTACCAAATTAAAAGATAATTACCATATATTTAAATATTAAATTAATTATGTGATAATATTTGATTATTTAATTTATTTGATGAATTATCTTGTAAATAAAATTGGATTAAGTCAAATATAGATAATCATAAAGTTAATTGTTTAATTTATATTATTTGTTATTTGATCCCTTGTGTTTTGAAAAGTTCAAAACTTGTCCTCAAGTATTGAAATTTAAATTTTATGATTAAAAGTTTAATTTTGAATGATTTAAATTTCAAACCCTTAGAATTTTACAAGTTTAAAATTCAACTCTATATTATTATATTATTACAAGATTAATTAATATATTTGTATAAGAATAAGTTAGTCTTATCGCTAGTAGGCATCATTCACGAAGTCAGTCTATAAGGTGGGTATAAGGTTGCTGCCTATAAAATGACGCTTAATGGGTGTACACTCACACCCACCGTTTGCTTGACTGGTGGAGGGTCGTTATCCGAACAGATTGGATAAGGCACTTAATTCCTCATTATAAGTATAATAAATTTACAAAGCAACTATAATGTTTTTCAAATTCCCAATCTTAGTTACTTTAGGGTAAAATGTGAAAATGATGTTATTCCATGGAATTACACTTTGCACCCTTGTCAATCATTAGTGGAGCGTGCGTGGTTAACCGACACACTAATTTGGGATTGACATCGGTGGCGAAGGGTGGCTCGATGTTTGTCATAGATCAATGGAGCGTGTGTGGTTTACCGACACATTGATTGGGTGATAGAGACATTGGGTGCACCATGTTGATTCGCATGGTTATTCACGACTTGTTTGCGATCCTCGGTATCCCAGTCGCAAATTTGAAGTGCATATCGAGATTTAAACATACCATTGAAAAGTTCAATGAATCTCAAAGATCTAGGAGTTTTCAAATACATTTAAAACTAAATTTCCTTTCGTTTTTCATGGTGGAAATTAGTGAATCGTCATTCACTTACCTTCAATATTATTTGCATTTAGATTACAGTATCCCTTTTCTAAGTTGTAAATAATGTTGTTGGATCCTAGCCCTAATTTTTCATTTGGGTGTTTAATTGGGGATTCTTTCTAATCAAACTTGTCCTTTTCTATTTTTAGATGTCGAACGCAAACAACACTCCTGCAGCTACTGGTGGATTCTCACTCATGAATTTGTGTGGGAAAGTGATCTTTAATGGCAACAACTTCAACGAGTGGATCCGAAACATTCGAATGATCACTCGATACGAGGACAGAGAGTATGTCCTTGACGAGAAGCTTGAAAAGATCAATCTAGAAACTGCCACTGCTGAAGAAATTGTTGCCTTTGAGGCTCATGAACGTGATGCAACGAAGGTTCATTACATCATGCTCGCGACTATGAATGCTGAACTCCAGAAGTCCTATGAGGACATGTATCCATTCGAGATGCATCAAGATTTAATGGATAGGTATCACCAAAGCGCGAGGCAAGAGCATTATGAGATCATCACTAACATGATCACCGCTAAGATGGGGAGCGGAGAATCCTTGACCTCGCATCTGCAGAAGATGCAGAGGTATGTTGATCGTCTTCTAAAGTTGAATGTTAACTTTGATGAGGATTTGGCTATCAATATCATTCTCCACTCCTTGCCTCCATGCTACAACCAGTTCAGAATGACCTACCACATGAACAAAGAGGTCACCTTGAGCAAGCTTCAAGGGTTGTTGAGAACTGTTGAGTGCAACCTAAAGGATAAATCTATTGCATCAACTCCTACTGATTTGGCCCCTGTGTTGGCAATAGGGCAAGGAAGAGGTAAGAAGTGGAAGGCTCCGTCTAAGAGCCACCAAAAGGGAAAGTCCCAAGATGGTTCCTCTTCTAGCAGAACCAAAGCAGGTCCTGGTAAACCCTCCTCTGACCCTAAACAAGCAGAGTGTTTTTATTGCCACGAGAAGGGCCACTGGAAATGAAGGTGCCCCAAATATCTGCAGGACATTAGAGATGGGAAGATAAAGCCCACCTATGCAGGTATGTATTCTATTAAATCTACCAACTCATCACTTGCTACTTCATGGGTTCTTGATACAGGATGTGGTTTCCACATTTGTTCTGATTTGCAGGGCCTAAGAAGAAGTAAGGAGGTGGAACATGGGAAGATAAACTTGATTATGGGAAACGGAAGATCATCGCCTGTGACCAAAGTCGGAGTTTATTCTTTAGTGTTGAGTAATGGGTTAGTATTAGATTTAAATAATTGTTGCTATTCGCCAGATATGGCAAGAAACATCATTTCTTTTCATGGATTATATAGACAAGGTTTCAGATACTCATTTGAAAATAGTAATGGTTCTATTAATGTTTATTTGAATGGTGTTTTTTTTTCAATGCATTTCCTTGTAATGGAATATATGAATCTGTGTTGGTTGTAGACAATTTAGGAAATGATGTGTTGAATGTTGATTTGTCTAATAGTTTATACAAATCATGCTTGTGGCATTGTCGCCTTGGCCATGTGAACAAGAAACGCATAGCCCAACTCCAAAAGGATGGAGTGTTGGAGTCATTCGACCTTAGGGACGATGACGTGTGTGAATCTTGTTTTCTTGGGAAGATGATCAAGTCACCCTTTACTGACACTTGTGATAGGGGTGAGGGTCTATTGGATCTCATACACATTGATGTGTGTAGGCCCTTTAGATCCACCACAAAGGATGCTTGCCATTTCTACGTGACTTTTACGGATGATTATAGCAGATATGGATATATCTACTTAATCAACCAAAAAATCAGAAACCTTTGAAAAGTTCAAAGAGTTTAAGAATGAAGTGGAAAATCAACTGGGCAGGAAAATCAAGATGCTTTGGTCAGACCGAGGAGGAGATTACCTAAGTCTTGAGTTTCACGACTATATAAAGGAATGCGGAATCGTTTCGCAATTGACGCCTCCGAGAATGCCACAATTGAATGGTGTGGCTGAGAGACGTAATCGGACCTTGTTGGACATGGTTCGTTCTATGATGAGTCGGGCTTCGTTACCAATAGCTTTTTGGGGGTATGCCTTAGAGACGGTCGCCCATATCCTTAATTTAGTTCCCACCAAGAAGGTTACCAAAACACCTCACGAAATGTGGACAGGGAAAGCTCCCTCATTCGCACATATCAAGTTTTGGGGTTGCGAGGCTTTCATAAGACGAGAAACTCACGACAAGCTCGAACCTCGTAGTGAGAAGTGTTACAAAAGTCCTTTGGCTATCTCTTCTACATATCGAGTGACAATGTTGTCTTCGTTGTGAGGAGAGGGGTTTTCCGAGAAAGAGCACTCATAAGCCAAGAAGACAGTGGGAGGAAAATTGATCTTGAAGAGATTCAAGAACAAAGCGATGAAGGAACCTCTAATACTGGCAATCAACCTGAGGAGGAAACTCATGTTGAACCTGTTGACGAGTCCTTACCTCTTAGATGTTCCAGTAGGGCTAGTGTTCCACCCTAGTTATATGGATTCCATATTACTACTGAAGGGGATACATTTATTAGTGATAGTACACTAGTAAACTTGGATGAACCTAGCAGCTACAAGGAAGCCATGGCAGGCCCAGAGTTTGCTAAATGGAAGGAGGCAATGGACAGCGAGATTCAATCCATGTACGACAGCCAAGTTTGGAATTTGGTTGATAATGTGCCGAGTCGTAAGACAGTCGGGTGCAAATGGATCTTCAAGAAGAAGACAGACATGGATGGGAATGTGCACACTTATAAAGCACGATTGGTTGCGAAGGGCTTTACTCAAACTCCTGGAGTTGACTATGATGAGACCTTCTCACCGGTTGCTAAGATAAAGTATATTAGGGTGATGCTCGCAACAGTTGTGTTTCATGATTATGAAATATGGCAGATGGACGTGAAAACCGCTTTTCTTAATGGAAAGTTGGTTGAGGATGTTTACATGAATCAGCCAGAGGGTTTTGTCGATGCGAAGCATCCAAATAGAGTGTGTAAGGTTGAGAAATCCATTTATGGAATAAGGCAAGCGTCTCGCAGATGGAATCTTTATTTTGACGAGAAGGTCAAAGAGTTTGGCTTTCTGCAAAGCGAAGATGAGTCATGTGTGTATGTCAAGGCCAGTGGGAGTTTAGTAAGCTTCCTCGTATTGTATGTCGATGACATACTGCTCATAGGAAACGACGTCCCGACCTTACAGGAGGTCAAGTCCTGGCTTGGGAAGTGTATCTCTATGAAGGACCTCGGAGAGGCTGCATATATACTGGGAATAAGGATAGTAAGAAACAGAAGTAAAATACTGATAGGACTCAGTAAGGATACATACTTGGATAAGGATAAGGTACTAAAGCGTTTTAGTATGGAAAATTCCAAGAAAGGGGAGTTGCCAATCCAAAGTAATACCAAGTTGAGTAAGACTCAATGCCTGAGTACAGAGGCAGAAATAGTTGATATGAGCCGAGTACCTTACACTTCTGCAGTTGGCTCTATCATGTACGCTATGACTTGTACTCGCCCTGATGTGGCCTTCGCTTTGAGCATGGTCAGCAAATATCAAGGGAGCCCTGGTAAAGCGCATTGGATTGTTGTCAAGAATATTCTTAAGTACCTTCGGAGGACCAAGGAATGGTTTCTAGTCCTCGGTGGGAGTGATGACTTGAGGGTACGAGGGTACAGTGATGCTAGTTTCCAGACGGATCGGGATAATTACCATTCGCATTCAGGTTGGGTCTTTACCCTTAACGGAGGAGCAGTAACTTGGAAAAGTTCCAAGCAGGAGACTGTGGCTGATTCAACGTGTGAATCAGAGTACATTGCAGCAAGTGAAGTGTCGAAAGAGGCAATATGCTTGAAGAACTTCATTGAAGACCTTGGAGTTGTGCCATCCATAAAGGAGCCCATGGAGATTTTCTATGATAATGAAGGAGCGGTTGCCTTAACCAAGGAACCAAGGGATCACGGCAGATCCAGACATATCGACAGAAAATACCATTTCATTAGACATCGGGTAGAAGAGGGACTTCTCGTAGTGAAGATGGTATCGTCAAAAGATAACCCAACAGATCCCCTTACGAAGGGACTGAGTAGGGTTAAGCACTTGCAGCACGCTAGGAGCATTGGGCTGAAGGACGATAAGTTTAGATTAGATAGGAAACGTGTAATGGATAAATTTGTACTTGACATTTGATGAATAAATAAAGGTGTGTTATTTATAAGTAAAGATACTATCTTGTGTTGATTATTTATCTATTGTTTCAATTTTGCATGTTTTGACTTCGTGAATGATAAGATTATTCAAACAGTCCACAGTCGCTCATATGTTGGAAGTAGATATGAAAGAAGACTATCATGAATTTGTTTGAAGATTGTCTAAAAGGTTTTGGACATGGCAAAGGTTTGCTGCAAAGTTCAAGAGTGCTTATGAATTATGATTTGAGCATTGGAATAAACCCGCGCTTGCTTGTATCACTTCATGGAATTTATCACGAGTGATCGCAAGACGATAATCTCATATAATCTTTAAACCTAGAGATATGGTTATTTTCTATTGGTTAGTTGTTCATTGACAATACATAAACGCATCAGTAACTTGATGTTATAAAACACATTGTTGTGTATGATTTAGCCAGTGAATAATAAAAGCATATAAGTCGAAGTTTGTCTGTTCCTTTTATTCTAAGAGGATAAAAATGATGTCTGGCCACTTGATGATTTGGTTTGACTTATGTGTCGGGCCCGGTCAGGACAAAGTTGATGTGTTCAACTAAGTTCTATGTCAAACAAATCAGAGATCGAGGAACAATATGCTGAACAATAAGTATGACTATGTTCCATGTGATTGTCAGCATGATATCTAGAATAGAGGATTAAATGATCCCTTATTTAAAGGACAAGATTTTGATTAGAGTTGACAGCAGCGTATAAGAGCTACGATTGCTAAACCGGATTTTGAAGTCGTATGCGAGATATATTTATTACACTTATCCAAGTGAGAGACTGTTGGATTAGTGTCTAAGCCCGTAACTATATTTGGTATGTACTTGACCGGGTTGTGCATGGTCCTTTTGGGTTGTCTTCACCAAAGCAACTTGATAGGGTAACTTGATGAGAGAGAGAAAGAGGATAATATGATTTATTAATATATTATAAGAATAATATATTAAAGGAGAAATCATATTTATTTAGTTAGTATTAGTCATAAATTAATTAGGAATTAATTTGGTGGCTAAAGGAGATTAATTAAATAAATGGGCATAAACTGTCAAATGTGAGATAGTTGTGTTTCGGGCTGGGAAACCTAATGGACTAAGGGGGAACGAAATTATGATGAAGTATCATCATATTTTCATCTAAGGCCTTATTCCAGAAGGTTCCTTGGGTTGTTTGGTGACTAAGTTGTCCATTAGAGTTTAGACTAAAACCCTAGCAGCCTACAGTATAAATAAGGCCCCTAGCCTTCAATTTTCGGCCACTTGATTCCAAGAGAAACCCTAGGGCCGAAAATTAGCATCCTCCCTCCTCTCTCAAAGTTTCCTTTTTGCTTGTGGTGTTTTTAAGCCATTAGAGGAGTTACACTTGTGACTCTAAGCTCAAGAAAAGAATATTCAAGCCGCTATTTGAAGAGGTAAACATCTAGATCTGATGTAATTAGCTAATTTCGAAATTATGTATGCTAGATTAGGGTTTGCAAGTCTTGGATTCATTGCATGTTCAATAGAGAAACCTAGATCCATGTAACATCCCAAAATACGACCCAAAAATTTTTGTTTAATCATTACTAAAATCATTAGATCAATACCATAAAATAAAACCCATACATCAATGTATCCAAAACCATAACAAAGTATCACAAGAAAACTGTATCAAGATTGTATCGAATCATGTCAATGAAAAGCTAATCGACTCCCAGGACAAAAACTGAAGCTGTGGTGTGTGCGATGCCATCATCCCGAGCTCTTCCCTTTACTTGCGGAAGTACCTAAAATCAAAGCTGAAACTGTAAGCACGAAGCTTAGTGAGCTCCCCCAAACTACCACATACCATACAATAACATATAAACACATACTGGGCCTTGCCCACTGCATCGGACCGAAGTGCGGAACTAACCAGGGCCCTGCCCACTGCATCAGACCGAAGCCTGGAAACTGCATCGGACCGAAGTCCGGAACTAACTGGGACCTTGTCCCCTGCATCTGACCGAAGTCCGGAACTAACTGCATCGAACCGAAAACAAAAACTGACTGGGACCTTGTCCCCTGCATCGGACCGAAGTTCGGAAACTGACTAAGCATAACATGGCATAACATAAACATATCAACTGGCATAAGCACATATACTGCATACTGCATCGGACCGAAGTCCGGAACACATAATACACAACATACTTGAATCACAAAGACATCAAGCAATCTAACTACTGCATCAGACCAAGGTCCGGAACTACTGCTAACTAACGGGCTGACATTGTGGCCGTAGACCCGTTCCTACTGGAAGGAAGACTCACCTCGTAGTCTAGCTGCTGAATGAACTGCTCTGGAATCTGTCTACTGCAGCTCCAGTTTCACCCCGGGTACAATTTCTATAAGTACACTCAATCAAATACTGATAACCATACTGAGGGTAAAATGACCATTTTACCCCAAGTCAAATTCAACCCTCTGTCTAAGTCAACATACAGTTGACCTGACTCGTCGATTTGGGCCGCCAACTCGTCGATTCCCTATTCTCATCTCTCAATCTTGCCCACTACTACTCGTCGAGTTTGACATAGACTCGACGAGTTCCTCTTCGATACTAACATTCAGTCAATCTGCATCTGACTCGCCGAGTTGTATGAACAACTCGTCGAGTTCTCCTTCATCAGATGAACAATCTGGTTGTGACTTGCCGAGTTGTATGAACAACTCGCCGAGTCTGTTCTTGAGATATGAAGATTGTCTTAGACTCGCCGAGTCAGGGCATTGACTCACCGAGTCCCTCCATGAATGAGTCTGATCTCCGACTCTCTGAGTCCATCTACAACCCACTGGTTCCACTCGGCATAACTCACAAAGAGAAACATCAGGGACTCGCGACTCGACTCGCCGATTCTGAAGAACGACTCGCCAAGTCGGTTACATGCAACTTCTATACAGTCGATTATGCTCAAATCCAGTGCATCCAACTTATAGATATGGGTTCCTAAGGCTTGATTGACACGTAAAGTTTCCAACTTTACGTGTACATAAGCATCCATAAAGGTTTAAAGGCTCAAAATGCACTAAAAGGGGTAGATCTAGGGTCCTCATGCAAAATGGTTCCATAAAAGCAATAGATCTGAGCTTCTAGAGCTCCAATCTTGGTAGATCCGAAGGCTATTCGACACCACCTGATCTCCATAACACTATTAAGCCAAAATGGCAAAAACAAGCTACTTATGAGATCTACTTGAAGAAGAATAAGGGTTTGGGGCTAATACCTCAATAAAGACTGTGATACCACCAAGAACTCAGATCTACTTGCTTCTTCCTTGATTCCTCCTATTCTCTTGTCTTCTTCTAATTCACCAATGAATCACAACTTCACAAAGTGAGGAAAAATCACACCAAAATGATAAGGGAGGCTAGGGTTTTCATGTGAGGCTTTTATGTGGGTGAGGGGGCTAATGGATGCCCTAAAAGTTGTTTAAATAGGGTACAAACCCGCGGATTTAGGGTTTCTTCCAGACTGGCGGACTCGCCGAGTCCCGAATATGGACTCATCGAGTCGCCTAACTACACGTGCTCGGGAACCCGTCTCTACTCGACAAGTTGGGCTACTGACTTGCCGAGTTCCTTTTAAAAAAAATATTTGACTAAAACATAATTAAATAGCATACCAGAATTTGGGCGTTACAATCCAAGCATTAGGGTTTGTATGAGCACATAGGATTGTTCTTATGCATAAAAAAACCATCAAAAAGCTAAAAAACATAACTTTATATGTAGAATTAAAGATATTTTTTAATATTGAAATTTAGTTTATATATGATTACACTTTAGGTTCGATATTTATTTAACCTTATTAACCAACTTATAATCATTATTAGAAAGAAATTGAAAAGTAATGGGAGTTTCAAGTGAATGAGGTGAAAGAAAAATGCATGAGAGTTTCAAATGAATGTGGTGAAAGGAAAAATGTTTCCTTTATAGTATAGTATGATGAAAGATATCTATTATAATAAATATCATGTAACTTCGACCATAATTATTAAAAAAATTTATGACTTTTCAACTTATTTTTTAACACAAATTCTTCAATTTACAACCCTGTAAATTTGTTAATATAATTTGGATGTAAAAAATTATAACTCCTTAATACTATCACTTTATAATTATTAATCTAATGTATTTAATACTTACTTTTTTGTTAAATACGACGATAGAAATCATAACGTAAATCAGAATGGCAATGAATTTATTTTTCCAAAATACTATTTTTAAATTTTAATATATTGTAAAGGGCAAATAGCATAAAATACATTAAGTTTCATAAAATCTCGATTTTGAAACCATGGCTTTTTTACAATTAAGACATTAAATTTTCATAAAGTTTGATAAAAAAAACACTATATTTTTCAATTTGTTTCAATGTTGACGATTTGATAAGTCAATCCAATTGCCAACTAACGTAGCATGATGACGTGCCATTCTTTGATGGCGTGACACTTGACATTGCATGATGACATGACACTTTTTGGCGATATGAAATTATGGGTGTCAAAATTGAAAATAAAAGTAGCAACTTAATTGAAAACAAAACATAGTGTCATAATTGAACTTTTATGAACACTTAGTGTCTTGTGTGCAATTTTCCCTTATTATAATTTAATAATTAGGACTCATGATCTATTCACTCATTTTATGTTTCAATGTTCTTCTGTGTTGGGTTTTGATCTTTAATTTAAAGATGGGTCCCGTTGGTGATGTTAAGACGTTTAATTTGACAAAATCGTTCTATTTGATGTTGATGGTTTTTTATTTCGAATAATCATCGTTGTGTAATTATATTTATGTGTCTTTCTCCATGGATGCACGTATAGGTATGAACGAGTTCTAGTTTGTTGTTCATCAGCTGTCATGGTTTGGTAATCACATTCTTTTCGAAATAAAATGTTTTGATTATTCGTTCGTTACAGATTTGTGATATCAATTAATGCCTAGATTTTGTAGCCTCAAAATGGTGGTCACGAGAACTTCTTGTCTTAATATTCATCTTCTTACGAAATCCACCGCTCGAAACCATATAGTCTTTTATTTTGTTTTGCTCCAAAATCATGCCTACAAAGGGTCTCCAACCCCTCCAATAAGTCCTACAAAGGGTATTTACCCCCCCCCCCCCCCCCACCCCCAACCATTTCTGACTAGAAGCTTGACAATTATGCCAATAAACATAAATACAATAAGGTAGATAGATTATTTATGGGCTTCATGGTAGATTAAAGATTAATGGCAAATTAAAAACAAGAAATTATCGAGGAAAATTCAGGAGATGGAGATTGGAATACAAACAAATAGCATGGAGCACCGCATCTATAGGTGTCAATTTTATTTTGTTGTTTTGTTTCAAAAGCTTGCCTACATAGGGTTTCCAACAAATCCTAATTATTTAGTTATAATAAGGGTAAATTACACAAAAAAACACTAAGTGTTAAAAAAAGTTCAATTTTGACATTGTGTTTTATTTTCAATTAAGTCACTATATTTATTTTATTTTTCAATTTTTACACCCTAAAAGTGATGTCACCAAAAAAGGGTCACGTCATCATGTATGTCAGTGTCACATCATCAAATATTGATACATCACCATGTCATATCACTTAACAACTTGATTGACTGGACAAAATGGTCAACATTGAAACAAATTGAAAAATATAATATCTTATATTAAACTTTGTGAAAACTTGATGTCTTAATTATTAAAAAATATGATGAGATGTTAAAATTAAAATTTTATAAAACTTATTTTCTTTTATGTTATTTCCCTTAACATATATTTTTTGGTCCACTTTGTTTCTTATATTGTTAGTACTCACATGTAGGCCTTATAATATTAGTATAAACTACAAGGGTATCCCACGCATTGCATGGGGTAAAAGGTGTTTGATTAAAATATAATTACACACTTTCGATTGTTAAATTACTAAATTTACAAATAAGTTTAATTAGATACAACAAAAGACAAATAAGTTGCACCTCTTTATCTTTTTTATAAGTTGCACCACTTTATCCTTTTTGGACATTGCGAGAAAGAATCTAGGGTACCAAATACCTGTAAATCACAACAAACACTATAACCAGTAAGTATATCCAGATTTTTCTTGCTTTTTGGTGGGATTCGATGGAGATGAATGTGTAGCAACTTTAGACTTCCATCGTGAGATGGATTTGAGAAGGGAAAATAAGGATCCAATCAAATCCTGACTCATGAAAACTTGCATTGTATAAACAAAACAGATCACTGAGAGTGAACCAACTATAGAGGAAGAGTTTCCATTGCAACCTGAAATGAAAATTTTTAATTATTAAAAGAGATTACAACACTAAAAATGCTCAGAACAAAAGTTAATAATATTGTCTTATTTATATTATAAGATTAAGAAGCAACATGAAAATTATTATTTATTTTTAAATTTCATCAAGTTACCCAGCAAAAAGCAAAATTTTGGTATATCCAAGCAAACTTAGTTTACCATCACTTATAATCCAGTCTGTAACACCTGGTTTTAGTGATGTTCTAATTTCGAGACATTGAGCCGGAATTTGATCAAGTGATGGTGTTGGGCTTCAAAGGAATAGGGTTTAGGCCCTTTTCGAATGTTGTTAATGTTGGATTAAGTGATTAAAACTCTCGATTTATGCTTTGAATCAAAGGGTAAATTTTGAATGGTGATATCTCGGGTTTCTTGCATGAATTAATGATTTTATTTCGATATATTTTTAGTCAAAAGTAACTAGATAAAGTTGTGGGGCTCTAGAATATCTTTCGATGCATATAAAGAATACCAAAAACTGAGTTGAAAGGAACAAGTTATGGTTGTTTGAAGCTGAATTGGAAGTTGGGGTTTTTTGCCCTACGCACGGCGTAGATGCTGAAATCAAATCGCGATTTTAATGAGTTATGCACGGTGTAAATTAAGCTACACCTCGCGTAGTTGATTCTGACTAAAACCCTAAGCCTAAGGTTTTGGTCCCTATTTAAGGGATCTAACTTCTTGGAACCCTTCACATTACCAACCTCCATCACCTCAAACCGTTCCTTTGAAATCATAGCCACCAATTGTGAGTTTTGAAAGCATTAGTGTGCTTTTTGGGTGCATTCCTAAAGAAGGAGTCCATTGGATAATCAAGTGTGAGCTCTAAGCTTTGTAGATCCGGAATTTGCACTTCATCACCCTTCTCCAGAAGGTATAAAGCTTGCATCTTGATGTTCCATTTGTTAGATCTAATTAGTTCATGGGTTTTATGTTTTTTGTCCCTTAATCTTGGTTCTTGTGAGTATGGGTTACTCTAGACCATTTGAGTGCCTCCTTATGATGTTTTGAGTATATCGAGTCATAAAAATGAGAGCTTGGGCACTCTCATTTATCCATGCATGAATTCTTGAGCTATAGATAACTTTATGGACCTAGGCTTTGGTATTGTGCTCTTTGTTACGATACAATGGATAAAGTTAGAGCCTTTATCCATTAAGACATTCATTTAGATTATATATGGGGGATTGAGAGTTTGGCTTGCTGTATTAAGAGCTTAATAGAATTTTTGGGATCAGGGGCACTACACAGGGCATAATCTAGGTACGCATGTCGTAGCTCTATGCAGGGTGTAGATTAGTTACGCAGGGTGTAAGTCAAATAAGGGTTGATCATTAACTTTCTAGCCGGTTTGACTTTTAGACTTAATATTAGAAGGGCAAAATGGTCTTTTGCCCAAAGGAGATTTAATTATGAGCTTAGACCTTTCGTGGGCCAGTCATTTCCTTGATTTTTAATTAGGTTTTTATTGTGGTTTAGCAAGAGGAGGCTTGATATTATCGGCTCGAATGGGTGGTTTATCTTGTCTTCAGGATTGAGGTGAGTTTGTCATTATACTCGTGGGTCGAAGGCATCAATTTTGGCCCATTAGATTATGTTATGTATCCTTGTGTATAGGATGTTTCTATGCTATAGTGGCATGTTATATTGGTATATCTGTATGATTACCTATATTGCTAGTTATTGTTTATCTGTTTGCATATGTCGAGATAGTATGGTTGGGTTAAGGTAGTACTACTTTGTGTTGTATACCAATAAAATCGGGGGTAATCCAGACGAGAGACTGTGAGCCAAGGTCAATCCAATCGGGAGACTGTAGGCCAGGGGCAATCCAGTCGGGAGACTATGGGCCTAGGGGCAATCCAGTTTTATATTGTGGGTCCGGTATGCATGTATTGTTTATGTATTAATGTGTGGGGTGTTTTGGGGAACTCACTAAGCTTCATGCTTACCTAGTTGTTTGTAATTTTTTTCAGGTACCAATGGTGATTGAGGGGAGTCGAATTTGTGATCGTACACATCCTCCTGCTGATTTATACTTAAGATATTATTTGATACTCTTGCTCTATGGATTTAATTTGAAAACAATGATTGATTATTTGGTAGTGTATGAAAATGTTTTTAATAAAAATGAAAAACTTTGGAATGGTTTTTGGGATGTTACAAGTTGGTATCAGAGCCATGGTTTGAGAGAATTAGATGAATACTTGTGTGATTCCAGACTCAAACTATGGATCCGCAAAATATTTTTCATCATTAACTTTAAAATAACTAAACGAGAGGATGTGATGTGTACAATCAGTCGGAGATCAAAGAAATTTATTCCCCAAGATACCCACACTTGTTTTATGTGTATTGGTGATATGTTAGAAATGCATGCTAAAAGTTAGAATAAAGATTTGCTCAGGATTGCATGATAGAATGCATATTAGGAGAGATTCCTATTAGGGAAGATGCCTTGTTGCATGTAGAGTTCTTCTGCTCGAATGGTGCTTGCTTTGTGCTTTGTAGGGCTAATATTTATGTGAGTTAAATATTAAATGAATACATTAAGTTACATGCTACAAAGGTTAAATAGTTTCAGAATAATTGATTCGGCCCTATTGTGCAGCTATTGTCTGAGTCCAACTGTTGGGGCCTTTTAGCAGCTGATGGCGGGATGAGGTGGGGATCCATCACATTTTACCCGATATACAGAAAACCACACATCAATACCCTAACGGCTTCTTAGATTCCCTGTGATTTTCCTTGATTTGAGTATAGATCTTGGTCTTGTTTAATAGGATTTTGGTGCCTAGACTCGGAGCAGAGTCCTCCGAGATTAATGTGGACAACGAAGGACTACGCGATTGGATTACCAATGAGGTTTCACAGATTTTACTGGAAGAATTGTCTGGTATCATTGGACGAATAAATGAAAGACTAATTCTTAGGTTCTCTGCAGCCATTCAGAATGTGAAAGAGATTGTTGAGGCGACTAGGGGGAAAGATCTTGACGTGGGAGCGCGTCAAGAGAAGAGAAAGTTGACACGTGATTCAACATTTCCAGTGGTGAGCGAAGAGTTCGACGTTGCTAACCAAGGTACTGGAAGTAGAGGGGACTTTGACATTTGCAGCAAGTGTGGGGGAGCCCACAGGTTTACTTGCCACAAGTTCAAATGCTACAAGTATGGAAAGAAAGGGCATATCGTCCCTGATTGCAAGAAGGGTCGGACGTGTTTTCACTGTCACCAATCGGGTCATCTCAAACTCGGCTGTTCTGTATGGGTAGCGAAGAGAGTACAATGCCCAACACCTATCGTCCGACAGGAAGTGAAGGTTGATTCGCAAGAAATCACGGATGTGAATTTTGATCTTCAGTTTTATTTAGAATGGACATGTAAATGGATAGTCATTCGTATAGTTAGTATATTAGAACTACTATTTTAGCATATTTAGGTTTTATTGGATCAGGGATTCAGCCTTTGGAATGCTTCGTAAATCAAAAGGTGTATGGATCGTTCTTGAAGGGTTGTAAGTTGTAATGTTGGGAAAGTTTATGATGTCTCCATCTAAGGCTCAAGATTTCTTTGTGTTTTTTTGTTATCATTCAAAGAATTTCCATATGCCATTTTGCATATCGAGATCCGTGTTTATAGGGTATTTGGAAGAACCAGTTTTAGGCTTCGACATGGAAGAAGTCGGCTAATGAGGGAGTAATCCCTGAGTGGGGGAGGACTAAGTGTTCTGCTTGAAGGATCAACTGCCAGGTTGATTTTGATGGTTCCAGCACAACGGGTCGGAGGAATTTGTAGTGTAAGTTTGTTGGATATCTAGTATTCAAGATTGTTGAGATCTTTTATGGTGGTGAGGATTTAGGTATTGATCAGAACATGGATGCAGGTTGAGTTATTGTTAGATTCATGCTTTCAGGGTTGTGTGTGTGGTCCTTGCATCGAAAGCTTCAAGACAAAGAACTCGATGTAATTGACTGTCCCTTCTTGGACAACAAAATATAGTTAAGAGGAGTGTGTGCCGCTCATGTTGAATACCAATTGAAGGTTTGGTTAGCTCGTTGAACTGATCGCTATCATTAGTAAGGGTAGAGCTATTATTGATTTATCAACCTACTTCAGAGAGTGATGGATGCACTTTCGCTTGGGTTTTGTTTAGTTGTTGATATTGTTCAAGATTTGTTGAGTGGTATCATTTGACGATGTTGTGGGTGCATCGATATTTCTTCAAGTGTGGAGCAATGGATATTTTGGACCCATGGTTAGGGTGTCGGAGCAACATTTTTTTGGAAGGGCCTCAGATCTACACGAAATATAATTTCGGTGGGTCATGCCAATAGGATTGGAAAGGATTCAATCCGATCTTGGTTCTGTTAGCATTCAGGTTAACTATGGAGTTTTCCTTCAAACTGGAAGTTTGGTTCAATAAGTTGATAAATTGTAGGATTTATTCGATTATTTAAGATTAGGATATTACTTTGAGAAGGTTTTATAGTTAGAATGTTTATTAATATGAATTGTGATTACAAGCTGGAAATATTAGGGTGTTGTCATTATGGATTGTGGACATATAGTGGAATTCTTGAAGTCGTTAGGGAGTGATTGATTCCAAGTGGGGGAGAAGCGCTTGGGAGTATCAAAAATATTTTCAAGTGTCGATCAACTTGGAGTTTCGTATCTCGGGACAAGAGGATAGATGGTTTCTAGTTATGGTTTGAGCCGAGGATCACACAAGAAATAGTGTTCATCGATCTGTTGTAATCAAGGAATAAAAGGTAAAGGATTCATTTTATCTCGTTCGAGGACGTGAAGCAGAGGTAGGGTCACATTTTGGATATGTGGCTAGGTTTAGGTTGAGGATTATGTTAGGAACTCTCTGCATGTTCTTGTCTGATGAAGGCTTTGGGGTTTGAAGCACGACCTGAATGCCTGATAGGCTTCAACGGGCTAAGGGTTCGACTCGTGTTGATCTTTGGTTAGGTATTCTTATGGGTAGTTGGCAAGACCATGAGTTAGGATCATGACAGTTATGGAAGTGTTTTAAGATTGTAGGGTAGTCGTAGCATTCACTAGGTTGGCAGACGGTTGTGGAAGTGTGGTAAGTCTACGACTTGGTTCGTAGCATTCTATAGTGTGAGTTAGGTTGTACAATGAATGGTTGTGAGACTGTGGAAGGGTTTCATATTTAAGTATGGTATGGCTCCTACGGTTTTGGTAAGTGTTAAGTGGGATGTTGACTAGATTCATGCAGGTCGGTGGGATGATGGCTCTATGTCTATAGGCCCATCGGGTGCTAGTTGAGAATCTTCATAGCTGAGATTGGATGATGGAAAGAACGGTGAGGAACCATGAGCTTCTCATTCCAATGGTTGGATAGTGTCACGACGTGTCATGGACCCTCATGGATGTCACTTACGTGCTGGGTCGGTAGTTATGTCATGGAGATCTGCATGGTCTAATCCGGTTGGTCTTTGGCATAATTGGGTATTTTAAACAGTATGGGAATATTTTTGATGACTCAGTAGTCGACAAGTATAGGTTGGGTTTTGGTAGGATTTTGACTCGTTGGAAAAGTCATGGTTGTTTATCGGCAGTTCCTCGTGGAGTTCCTTAGTGGATCTTTATTCGTTGTTGCAAGATTGGTATCAAATGAGTTGATTTTCCAGTGGACAAGTTCATTGTAGGAATCCTAGATGAATTTTTTTTAGTTAAACTGTACCCCCGAGTGCTTGGGAGTATGTATGTTGCCCAAGATTTTCTTTCGAATTGACCACTGATATACTCGTGGGAGCTTGGTGATGACTTGGCAGGAAGTCAAGTGTGTATCTGAGAACTTTTAGGCGGTTTCTGAGCTTAGGTTGAGTTAAAATTCTTGATCGAAATATTTTGAGTATTGTTATACTCGGTTTGGTGGTGTTCCTGGTTAGAAACTTGGGATAAGTATGATGAGTGGATGATCATCAACTAGTATGTTTGCCCCTAGAAATTTTAGGTTGGTGGATTCCTGATTCTATGAAGCATAAGTCAGTTCGGTCATAGCTTTGAGACTTTCCCGGTTTGAGTAGTTCGCTATAAGTGGGATTGTATCGTTGGGGGAGAGGGAAATGGTTGTTGTAATTGATGTTTTCAAGTGTTTGGATTGTTATTGGCATTAGTTGGGTTCTGCATGGTCTATTGAGTTTTCAATTTGCATGTGTTAATGTTATGAAGCGATTGGAGGGGGCATGTGGAATAGTGTTAGTACATTTTTTAGGAATTCTAACCAAGTTAGATTTTGAAGACGAAATAAAGTTTAAGTGAGGGAGAATTGTAACACCTGGTTTTAGTGATATTCTAATTTCGAGACGTTGGGTCAAAACTTGATCAAGTGATGGTGTTGGGCTTCAAATGAATATGGTTTAGGCCCTTTTCGGATGTACATAATGTTGGATTAAGTGATTAAAGCCCTTGATTTGTGTATTGAAGCAAAGGATAAAATTTGAAAGGTGATATATCGGGTTTCTTGCATGAATTAAGGATTTTAGTTCGATATGTTTTTAGTCAAAAGTAGCTAGATACGATTGTGTGGCTCTTCAGTACCATCAGCAATCTAACCTCTTCTCGTATCTCATTTCCTCCCGTCTCCCCCAAAACGCCTCATACCAACAATATTAAAAAAAACCCTACCTTTTTTGTCACCATTGTTTGTTCTCTGTCATTCAAACCTGCGTGAATGTGTCTTTATCTTCCTAGTTTGGTGTAGTGGTGTTTAATTTTAGAAGAGGGTAACAAATATTTCTCTCTCGATTTTATTTTGTAGTTCCAAGTTTGTAAGTTTTTTGTAGATTGTTTCACTGATTTCATACTCAAATGGAAGACAAGTGGTTCTTTAATTAGTTACGAAATGACTTTTCACCTTATTTGTATAGATGTTTAGTTGCCATTGGCTTATATAAGGTATTTACTGAATCTTTGATTTATCCTTAATGTGTGTATATTATTTTTGGTGGTTTCCCATGTGAATAGTGTCGGTGGCGGCGGTTTCTGATGATGCCAGTGGTGGTTTCCAACAACATCATCTGCAAGGTTCAAACAAGCCGCCTCCATGACTTCATCGATTTGATCTGGAAAATCGTCTTCCATCGATTTGATCGAGAAAATCGTCTTCCATCGATTTCATTATTTGCAAAATCATCTTGATCGACCCCAAGTTTTTGCATTTTAGGTTTTAATATCATCATCAGGAAAGTTGTCTTCATCGATTTAGGTTAGGTTTTGCATTTTTTTTATTTTTATTTTTCTAATTTGGTTCTACACGACTAACGATTTTCTTGGTTCCTCTTACAGAATCGGAAAGTACATTCGTAACTGACTTTGATGCTAATCTTCAGAATATGCTAATGTTGATGCTCTTTTATATGTGTGGGTGTTCATGATCCGGTTTGATTTCGAGAATTTGCTTGGAGTTTACCTAGTTTGATCTGAAAATGGGTTCACTTTTTGAGGCTTCACATTTTATTCTGATAAATTTTCAAGGTAGATTTTCTGGATTTTTATATTTGACTTCATTAAGTTTTCTTTGTAGGTATTGATGGTTTCCAAGTGGTGGTGACTTGATCATGTTAAATGTTTGAAATTTTGAGGGGTAAACATGTAAATTTATCAAATCTTAAGGATGATTTTTGTAATTTAAATAATGTCTAGGGTATATAATGTATGATTAAAGAAATTTTCATGTGTCACTTGTTGATTGGATCCTTAATGTGTAACCCTAGTATGCATTTTCTAATGATTTTCCCATATATATATATATATATATATATATATATATATATATATATATATATATATATATATATATATATATATATATATACACACACACACACCTTAATAAGCATTTAGCCTCAAATGTTGAATTTTAAGAGCTACAATTTTTAATGTAATATGTACAAACCTTTTATGCATCACGGGAAATGTAAAACCTATCCGGTCAACGATTGATACGGGACTTTGAATTATTATTCATCGCTTTCAGCCAAAGAATCGTTCAACACCAACTACGCTTTATATAACATCTCTCTCACTGTTCGGTATCACTCACTTTCTCCCAACAACTAAACGATCATCACTCCCCCTTCCCCCCCAAGGTTTATCGTACAGTCATTGTACCACAACAAATTTGCCGCCCTCATCACTGGTGACCATCATTTTCCACCTCCAAAACTAACCCTCAAATTGATGTTTCTTTGTTTCTGCATCTGCTATCTCTGGTGAAGAACATGGCTAAAGAAACTTGGACACGAAGAAAATCTAGGATTTTTTTTACTTCTGATTTTGTCAAATCTAAAACTTAATGGTTAGTTTTTTGTTTCTTTTTAAGCCCTCATAATCTCTTTTCAATCCATTTCCTCCTTCTCCTCTTCAACCCCCTCTCTCTCATCAATATTTTTGATATCTTATTATAAGTAGATCCAGTTCTACACCATAGTCACACCATCGAGGTCTCTCTCTCTCTCTCTCTCTCTCTCTCTCTCTGTGTGTGTGTGTGTGTGTGTATACCCTCTATCTAACGGTCTCTATGTTTATGTGTTTAACTTTATGTGTGTTTATGTGTGTGTGTGTTACAGACCCTTAAATGGGAAGACATTGAGAGATGAAGCCAGATATGGATTTTTCAAGACCTGTGTTAACTAATTTTAGCTAATTAACCATGGAATTGGAACTCCTTTCATTGACATTTCGCCCGGGTAACATTGTACTCTTTATGTACTTTTAGTTCGATTTAATTAATGTTTTACCTGTTATTTCTTGAATTCTGAAGATTTGAATGGTTATGTATTTTGGTTTTGCTGATAATCAATTTGTATAGAAAATATAGATACCATTTTGTTATTGTTCTTAAATATAGTTTTAATAGAAAGGTCATGCATTCTTATTGTTTAACTGATATGGTTTCATTATTGGTTTGAAAAATGGTAGGATTGATAGGAAATCACCGTCTGATAAGGTCTGCTCTAAAGGCTCTTATTTTCTTTGATTGAATTATTTTGAAATTTGGTTATCAATTACGGTTGATAGGAAGATCCATTAATTTCATCTATCTATTTTTCCAAATTTAGGGATTTAATTATTCTATTGGAAATGTCTTCTCCCACTCAAAAGGTATAGGTTTTTATGATTTCTTCTGTTAATGGTGTAATTCAATTTCAAACTGTGTCTTAGGGTTTTAAATTTTTGTATTGCTGCCACACAAAGTATGTTATGAGGACTAGTGACCACCATATTCTACAAATGCATCCATTACAGTTGTTCTTGACTACTTACATCCTTTAGGATAACAAAATGAGTTTTTGTTGATTTTACAACAATTGATACATGTAGTTAAAAAGGTTGAATGATGAAACCTTTAATAAAATATTTCTTAAATTTTATATGTTTGTTCATTTGGGAATAATTGATTTCGTTCTTTGTTTCTCCTGTTGGCTTATGAGTGAGGATGATAAGTCTTTAAGTGATGTATAAATAATAGTTTTGTGTAATGATATGCAAACACACATCCTTGTATCTGGAAAATTAAAATAAAACTGTAAGTTCATCTATTATATTATTATAAAGTTATGTTACATTTCAATTTGAATTTCATAATATAATGTATGTTATTTATTCTTTTATGTTACAAGTCAAAGTTTTCATATTAAAAACTAATCCATAAGCCATTGAGAGTGATTTTATGTCCTTACAAGGTACTGCCTTAGTAACTTCAATATCAGTTATTATATTATTACATAATCTAAAATTTTGTAATTTTTACCAAGTATGCAACACGTTTATAGAAGGAAAGCACTATTGTTCAAAATGTGAAACTTGTGAAGGTTAATGGAGAAATGGTTTCGACAACTACAATGCGATAACTCTAAACATATCGTTGTTGGATCATATCAAGTATATGTAAGTCCAT
This sequence comes from Lactuca serriola, assembly GCF_051521515.1. Lineage (NCBI taxonomy): Eukaryota > Viridiplantae > Streptophyta > Magnoliopsida > Asterales > Asteraceae > Lactuca > Lactuca serriola. The sequence continues at coordinate 215,223,387 of NC_136409.1, forward strand.
TTTCTATTTTTCCCTATTTCTCACTAATTTACCAAAAAATTAAAAAAAAAAATCATTTGCGGTTTACCAAGGCAAATCATGCTTGAAAAAAATTATAGGAAAGCATAACATATAAATATCATTTTATCAATTCAACCGGTTAATATTTTCTATATTAACTAAAAATATTTATATTATTTAAAAGTTAAAAGAAACCAATTTTTCTCTTTTACCTAACTTTCAATTTGATAATTTAGTAGCTCGAAACTACGATTTCGTTGGCACTCTCATATGTTTTTTGGTGTTTTTACAAAAATTGTTGTGTCTTTTACTGATGGAAATCAATGGGCCATTCTTGGTCAACCTTCGTTCCTTAGTCGTGGGATTCCAACTTAGGAGGTACATATTTATTTGATAAAATTGCAAAAATGGTTCCTGTGGTTTGTCAATTTTTGTGGGTAAGGTCCAAAAAAAAGTTTATTAGCAAAAAAAGGTCTCTATTTGATGGTTTTGTTGCGGTTTTGATCCCAACCTCGTTAAGTTTAACGGCATGGCTGTTAACTTTTCAGAAATAACAGATTTACCCTTGGGACCATTTCTGCAGTTTTATCTTTTTACCAAACTACAAGGACCAATTATGCAAATTTTCTTTTTCATTTTATTGAATTGTTATATATTAATTACTTTAATTACTTTTTTCTTTTTTATTTTTTTTCTTATTGTATCATTTTTTGTATCATTTTTTTACTTGATTATTATATATTAACAAATATTATTTTTAATATATTATATTTATGTATTAATAAATATTACTTTTTTATTATAAACTTTTATTATCAATTTTTTTAATTTCATCTTTATTGAAATAATTTTTTATTGGATTTTTATCTATTAATAAATATTATTTTTAACATATAATATTAATCTATTAGTAAGATTTACTTTTTCTTATTATTAAATTAATTTAATTAACTATTTATTAACTTTTCTATTTCGTTAATTCTTTTGATTGGTTATTATATATTGATAAATATTATTTTTAATATATTATATTTATATATTAATAAATATTATTTTTATTATTATTATTTTTTAAATTGTTTTTTTTAATTTCTTCTTTATTGTATTAGTTCTTTTTTATTGGATTATTATATATTAACAAATATTATTTTTAATATATAATATTTATCTATTAGTAAGTATTCCTTTATTGGATTATTAATTTAATTTATTTTTTTTTAATTTTTAATTGCATTAATTCTTTTTATTGGATTATTAATTTTAATTTATTATTTTTATTTATAATAAATAATATTTATTTAATTGTTTTTATTTTATTTTAATTTATTTCTTTATTGTTTTAAATAAAAATACCAAACATTCTGGGTCAGCTCCTCAATTCGTTGCATTTTACTATCTTCCGTCGTCGTATTATCTCGCTGTAAACCATCGATCATCGATTACAGTCGTCATTCTCGAAGAAAACTACACTAGTTGACTACCCACACATTGTGAAATAAACCCCATAAAGCATACTTCCTCCAGCCGACCATTCATTACAGATACCATCATCGATGACGACAATGTTAGATCGATGGTTTTCAAACCACCATAGCCACTATAGGTGGTGACAAAGTTATAGAACTCGTTATTCGATACTCGTTCGATCGACCGCCGAGTAGTGAATACTCAGATTTGGCCAACCCGAATCCGAAAAAACCAAAACCGAAAAAACCAAAGAATTAGTTTGAGGCCACATGCAAAAAAACAAGAATTAATAAATATTAAATATCAATATATCAAAGAATTAATTATTGGTTTTATAATATTAAATAGTTGGTTTATTAGCAAGCACTGATTTTTTTTCTTCATTTTGTGAGTTTTTTATTTTTAGAAAAGAATTGTTTAAAATGGAGTTTGTAGTTTTGATTGATTATTATTTTTTATATTTAACGGATACCCGTGAACCGAACCGTGGTTACCCGCCTTTATACGGTTCGGTTCGGTTCGGTTTTTTTAGCAATTCGGTTCGGTTACGGTTAGTGCTAGCAAGGTACCCGCCCCGTTGTCATGGTTTATAATTTTTTTACTATCCGATCTGAATCGCCTCTTGAACACCCCTAGCGTTGTTGTCCAAAATATATAAAATATATTCCAAATATTTAAAATAAATTAGAGAATGTGGGGTGGGTGAGATTTTTTGGTATTTTTATTTGAAACAATAAAGAAAGAAATTAAAAAAAATAAAAACAATCAAAAAAATATTATTTATTATAAATAAAATTAATAAATTTAAATTAATAATCCAATAAAAAGAACTAATGCAATAAAAAAATTAATTAAATAAAATTAATAATCCATTAAAATAACACTTACTAATAGATAAATATTATATGCTAAAAATAATATTTTTTAATATATAATAATCCAATAAAAAAATTAATGCAATAAAGAAGAAAATAAAAAAAATCAATTAAAAAGTTAATAATAAAAAAAGTAATATTTATTAATATATAAATATAATATATTAAAAATAATATTTATTAATATATAATAATCCAATCAAAAGAATTAACGAAATAAAAAATAAAAAATAATAAGTAAATGATTGTAATAATCTTATAAAATAACACTTATTAATAGATAAATATTATATGTTAAAATGATATTTATTAATATATAATAATCCAACAAAAAATTAATGCAATAAAGAAGAAATTCAAAAAAAATTTAAAAAGTTAATAATAAAAAAGTAATATTTATTAATATATAAATATAATATATTAAATATAATATTTATTAATATATAATAATCCAATAAAAATTAATACAATAAGAAAAAAGTTAAAAAGAAAAAAATAATTCAATTATTTAATAATTCAATAAAATAAAAAAGAAATATTGCATAATTGGTCCTTATAGTTATGTAAAAAGATAAAACTGTAGAAATAGTCCCAGGGGTAAATCTGTCATTTGCCAAAAGTTAACGGTCATGCTGTTAAACTTAACGAGGTAGGGACTATAACCACAACAAAACTATCAATTAGGGACCTTTTTTCTAATAAACGTTTTTTTGGACCTTATCCACAAAAAATGACAAACCACAGGGACCATTTTTGCAATTTTGTCTATTTATTTCTTATCTTCCTGTAAACATTTAAGATCTCCAAGGTGGTGTTCACTTCTTTGCAACATTAATTTATCAAAATATATTTAGCTACTATTTGGTATGATCGAATCACGACCGAAATAGAATAGTTCATTCCATATGAATGAAAAATACATCATGAATGTTAGGGAAAATTATAACATAACATGTGTAATTTTTTTTTCAAAATTTATTAAGTAAATTACAATATTCTTTTCTTATAATCTACTCTAATAAATGAAAATCATTTTGTCACATGCCACACTTTCATTGATTTTGCCACTTGTCATTTTGTGGTTATTTTCAATTAAATTTTTTTTCACATGGCATTTTGTGGTTGTTTTCATTTTTATTAAATTCCATATAATAATTGATTAAATGTATTAATTGCAATAAATGTAATAATAAATGCATATCAATTTTAATAATTGACTTTTCTTCTAATTTCAAATTTTCAAAATTAAAACCCCATTAGTCTCCTTTGTTTATTTATTTAAATTATATGTTTAAATTTAAAGGAGAAAAACACTTAAGTTTTAATAATTCAATATTTTTCTAATTTTTTTTATAAATTTAAACTTCTTAAAATTTTAGAATTTCATATTTTTTTTAAATGAACCCATGTAATACATGGGTCTTACACCTAGTATCATAATATTCTTCTTTTCGGTTTATGAATGACCATTCCTGATTTTTATTTCCTTTTCTATTTTTATGTTGAATTAGTTGCAGGTTTGTTCAAGCGGGAACCATGGGGGCGTTTGTGGGATTTAATATCTTTGCTCTTCATTTTGCTATAGGAGCGTCATGCATTATTTATTTATTTATTTTAAATATTCCAAACCATTAAATTGCAATGTATTCTGTTATTTTGCTTTCTTTCTTGAATTTTTTTGGCTGTTGGATTTCACATATGACTATGATGGCTTAGACTAGAGACTGATTGTCACTTGAGTTAATTATTTATTATTAGTAGTTAATTTTGTCTAAGGCTGTGTTTGGCGCGTCACAGCTAGCTGATAAGCTAACTTATTTTTCGAGTTTTTTTATTTTGTCATATTTGGGAAGCCAAAAAGTAGCTTACAAACTAGTTTTTTGAAAAGTCACTTAGACTAGCTTTTCAGAAGCTTTTTAAAAAAAATTCAAATACACCCCTTAATTAATTATATACGCACATACTCTTACATGTCATTTTATGTAATTTAATATATTTCAGCTAGTTTTACCAAACGTTATTTTTTATCAGCTAAATTTTCAGTTACCAACTAACTTTTTATTTAACAACTAGCTTTTCAGTTTTTTAAATGAATACAACATATCTAATTATCATAGTATGCCAAAAAAGATCCAAATATCGTTATTGTTTAATAAAGATATGATATCATATGACTAGTTTAAAAAATCCTCAAATATATCCTAATTAACAAGAATTTATCCTTGGAGCACAATTGCTTGCAAGTGTCCGTAGCAAAGTGACCTTGCAGGACCAAACATAAATCATGACTCAAAGATTGATTGGGTCTTTATTTCATTGCTTTCAAGTGTTTATAACAAATTATCATTGCAATACCATCGTTGAATTGAAACTAATTATTATCCACCTTTAGAAACTAATTTCTGAAAGAAACTATACACTATCCATCGCTTAGCACGAGTAAACGGCTAGTGTGTATATATATATATATATATATATATATATATATATATATATAAGGTGTGAAACTCATGTATTATACTGGTTGATTTAAAAAAAGATTAAACATTAAAGTATGAATAGAAAATATTTTTTAATATACAACTTTAAAATAAGAAAGGAAGAAGCGTACTTATTGCAATTTAATATCATATATATGATACTTAATACTTTACATATATAAGTATATGATTTTAATTTTAAAAATTGAAACAAACCAATAATTGACAAGTGGATAATATTTATTTAAAAAATACAACAAAACGACAAGTGTCAAAATTAATTAAAGATTGACATGTGGCAAAAAATCTTCATTTATTAAGGAGGATTAAGGAGGATATATATATATATATATATATATATATATATATATATATATATATATAAGGTGTGAAACCTGTGTATTATACTGGTTGATTTAAAAAAAGATTAAACATTAAAGTGTGAATAAAAAATATTTTTTAATGTACAACTTTAAAATAAGAAAGGAAAAAGCGTATTTATTGCAATTTAATATCATATATATGATACTTAATACTTTACATATATAAGTATATGATTTTAATTTTAAAAATTGAAACAAACCAATAATTGACAAGTGGATAATATTTATTTAGGAGGATATATATATATATATATATATATATATATATATATAGAGAGAGAGAGAGAGAGAATCTTTTTTCTATTCATCATTTCTTCTCTCATTTTTGTTTGGGCTAAAAACACAAAACAAAGTGGGCCAACACAATACAACAAATAAGAAAAATTGATTTCAACCCGGTTACCAATAACCAAAACCTAAAGTAGGGCAAAGACAAAAAAAAAAGTTAAATAAAACTTAATCAGATCAGTTTATCTAAACCGTTTCTTCCAATCCGGTTTCAGTCCGGCCTGATCCGGTTTGTATAGGTTTAGTTACCTTTCAGTTTGAACCAGATTCAATTTGATTCAGTTTTAGTCTAAACGGTTTTGACTTTGTTGATTCAAACCGAACCGATTTAAAATTGATTCAGTTTCCAAAAATACGATTTGTGCACCTGAGATTAGACTATTAGAGGTGGCAAGACGTACGGCTATCCAAATTGGGCCCGAGATCAGTTAAAGAAAGGTCTTGTTTAAGGAAGGCCAATCATGTCCAAAAAATTCTAACTGGTTATACCATCTTATCATATTTTGAATCTTGGCCAATTACGAAGGACCAGTTACGTGCTTGGTTAATAAATCCATATTACTAGGTTGAATTATTAGTACTTTTATTTTTTATTAATTATCTTTTATTATTTTAAGAAGAAAAAAAACTAGTTAAGGTCGGGAACATGTTATTCTGGTAGCAGTTGTGAGGATGTTAGTTGAGGCCCAATCGATGTTTAATTAGCGGTTGTTTGATTGTCTTCTGACCCAGTCCAGTCAGACATTTTTGTGGATTCAGTATGAGTCAGTTTGTTTGATGTCATGATTATTGTGTCTGACTCGGTTCATAACTCTCCTAAATCCTCAGAATCGGTCCAAGGAAAAAAGCTCCAGACTGGGTCATCTTTAGCATCTGCCCATCTTGCCCTTTTGGCGCTAGATGGATCACTTCCTGTCTTTCATCTCTTCCGAACGCTTCCCCACTCAAATTGAAGATCGGTTTCTTTCTCAAGCACTGAAACTAGAAACCCCAAAAACCATCCATCTCATTCGTCAGCCAATCCTTCCCTTGCTCAGAACACGCCGTCCTCCTCCACCCTATGATCGACGTCCAACGGCCTACTAAGCAGAGCCACCGACTGCACCTTCCTGCTTCTCCAACGTCCTCCTCCACCATATGTATGTTGTCGATTGACGATGGAATAACCCATCTGCCCATAGTTGTGGTTGCACAATCACACTTGTTTTTCTGGTAAATTTCGATTTCTGATTTTGAGTATCCAATTGGATATCTAATTTTATATGTTGTTTTTTATTTATGATTCTTGTAGTTTTCGATTTTCTGTTTAATGTTTGATTGTTTTCTAAATTCTTGATTCACGTAATTTGTGAATTATAGTCTGTAGATAGTGTTTTCTATTTGATTCTGAAAATTTTGATTTTATATATCGACGATACTGAGATTCCAGAAGAATTTCTCCTCCTTTCTTCAACCTTTGGTATCTCTGTATCTCTTGTGTTTGTCTCTTATCTTGGTTATTCAGCCTCTCAAACAGATTTTCAGGTTCACATCATTACTAATTGCTAACTTGTTATTTGTTTAAAGGTTAGCTTGTTTTTGTTAATTTCATGCAAACTTTATGATGTGTGACAGCAAACAAAGAGACGGTTGCTTCTATGGAGCTCTGCATAACTATTTTTTTTCTTCAGATTTGGTGATGAAGAAAGTGATTAAAGATTTAAACCCTTTACATGAAGCGATGTTGTGTTTCAGATAGAATTGAAGACTTAAAGTATCACAATGGATCAGAATGGATAGAGTCGTGATTATTTAGAAACATTGAATTGGTTTTGATGTAGTGCTTTTATATATATATATATATATATATATATATATATATATATATATATATATATATATATATATGGGGGTAGAGAATATACATTATAGCCCCACCTAATCTTACGTACTAAACCTCTAAAATATGTCATTTTAACATGCTAAATATACCCAGTTTGGTTTCATTTGGTAAATATATCATTCTCCATAACATTTCTTTCTTTCATTATCGTTTTATCATCTCCGTTTTCTTTCCTCAATTATCGTTTATTACTTCATCCAAGTGAACATTACTAAACCCTAAACCTAAACCTAAACCATAAATTTAAACCCTAAACACTAAAGCTAAACACTAAACCGTAAATCTAAACACTAAACCCTAAATCCTAAACCCTAAACCCTAACCCTAAACCCTAAACCCTAAACCTTAACCCTAAACCCTAAACATAAACCTAAACCCTAAACCCTAAACCCTATTGTGTCGATCTTGAATTTACATCTTGAAGTATTAATCGTGAATTCATTAACCGTAATCTTTATATAGTAAAACAATATATTTTCAAGAGGTTTAGTACCTAAGCTTAGGTGAGACTGTAATGTATATTCCTTTTTCCCTATATATATATATATATATATATATATATATATATATATATATATATATATATGTGTGTGTGTGTGTGTGTGTGTGTGAAAACTATTGTAAACTGTATTCTTGACTGTTAATAAAAGTCTTAATTTTAGAGTTCAAGAAATGAAAGAGGTTATTAAGGTAAGATTTCTTCAAAAAGCTCCTAATAAATTGGTTTTCAAATTTCGACTGTGCTTATTTGATAATCCTCAATGTCTCAGAAGGTATGATTGCTTCATAGAGAACTCAAAAACCATGAAATCAGAAGATAGACACTTTGAGGGTAATATAGTCATTTTGCACAATCAATATATGCAAAATCAAACAACAAGTTTTAGTCAGCAGTTAACTCAGTCAGCTTCTGACCCAGTCTGTTCTAACCCAGTTAGCAACTATCAAACGACTCCTTATACTCATTAGCGTTTTGAGGACCATGTATTTTAATATTGTATGCAAACTTTTTGTTATGTATGTAGATATGATTATCAGAGTCGGTCCTGAGAAATTAAATATTTTCAAAGGTTTAGAACGAGTCAGAAAAAAAAGCCCAGAGCTTTATTATAAGTTTTAATAATAATAATAATAATAATAATAATAATAATAATAATAATAAATTCGCCCCTATACAGTTGTCCACTCCTCCTATGCAGCTTTATTTTGTCATTTTCTATGTTAACTATTGAATAGGCTAAAAACATGGGCCTAGTAAGCACAACAACTCAACAATAGATGATTGCGATTTATTGAGCCCATTTTTTATAAACAGGATTTTGATGTCTAGACTCTAGAAATACGTGAATACGGTGAGAAGTGGTTTCCAAAAGATTTTAGGAGAAGCCCACATACAAAAATGATCAAAAAAGAGTTTTTGCAAGAAAAAAAAAAGTAAAAAACAAACACCTTAGACATCTGTAAGACTACTTTTAACAATAGTTTATTTTTGAAACCAAACAACGGAGGAACTTAAGTTACACGTACATCAGCTCTTCCAGCTCTTCGTGATACAAAGAAATTGGTGCATTGTTTGATTCAAAAGTAAATTGATTTTAAACAAAATATAAATAATTTGGTTTTGATTAAGTTTCATATGATTTTGACGGAGCCAAGATCAAAGTAAAATGGAGTAAAGGGGTATCCGAAAAAAATTACACTATTGAAAAAAAAAAAATCGGAAAAAAAAGTACACTACTGAAATTTTTTTGAGGAACATCTTGGGCTACCATGGGAACCACCTAGATCCGTTTGTTTTGTTTGAAATTGTCGATTGTATTTATATGAACTATAATAAATTTACATTTCTTTATTTCTTTTTTTTTAACCTTTTGTTGCGTTTTTATTCCTTTCTGACTTTCATTGAAGTTCTATTAGCATAAATAGCCTTATTTTACATCATTTACGTTCCTAAATAACCAAATGAAAGTTTATTCATAATTGGGGTGTTGAATAATGAGCATTTAGCAGAAGTTGTGCTATTGGGCCGTGATACAATCGTGACAAATACCCATCAGCCATCACGTTCGATTAACAGGCAGCCACACATGCTCTCAATTATTCAGATCCAGTGAATGGACACAAGTCCCCCACATCCTCCCTTTGTTTCTTTTTCCTTCCTTTTTAATGCTTTCCAATTTCATAGTATTTCAGTAGTTCTTTGATAAGAAATTAAAACGTTTCAATTACGTGTTTAGTTAATTGGGCCAGACCTATTATATGATTTCTCCTTCGTATATTTACGACACAACGTTTTATATGTTTAGTATAGTTGTACGATACAATATTTTAAAATATAAATTGTTGTATGGAGATAAAATTTGTAATTTACGAATCACCTCACCTCTCATATAAAAACCTATATAAAAAAAGGTAATGATATCAGTAGGTACACATCACCTTTTCTTTTTCGACATGTGTTCTAATATTTGATCACGTTGTTTGTAATTGGAATTTGGAAATGGATCAAGTTGATTCTAACATCGCTTTTAATTAGTTTATTTTCTTTTCTTACATTTCAACTACTAGTTGCTTTTCTTTTATAAGATATTAACATTCCAAGTGAGTCTTATCCTAGTTTTATTATTAGACAAGTGACCATTCATCTTAATTAAAACACAAGTTTTGTTATTTTTAAAGATCAGATTTAATTCAATTTAAAAGATTGTGGAATGATCTCATTCATCTCATTTGTCATTATAATTAACCAATGTATAAATAGAGAATATAGGTCAACAAAACTACGGAAATAGAATCTATACCAATAATAGTATAATACAACAGGATAATTATTGGGGATATATATATATATATATATATATATATATATATATATATATATATATATATATATATATATATATATATAGACACACACACACATCTAGTATTTCCTGCAATTTGAGCCGCATGATATCAAATGCTCAAATTGCTCTTAAAACCTGATGAAAGAGGTGTCGAGTTAGGCCTTTAACAAAGATGTCTACATACCGATAATCATTGGACACATGCATAACTTTGATTCGCCAAATACGTATTTGTTCACGAACAAAATGAATGTCATTTTTCAACATGTTTTATACGTTGATGTGTTATTGGGTTTTCAAAAAGGTATACATCGGAAATATTATTGCGATAAACAATGGTTGTAAAGATACCAATCTTGATCTCAAGATTTTACGATTTTAAGATCCTAGAAGTGAAAAATGATCTCTATCATACTTAGATCTTGATCCCATATATTTAGTTGTTTTTTATGTAGTCCATTCTCAAGAATTCATCTATTCAACTCGAAATCGAGCATCACATAAGTTTCGTATAGAATCATCATTCCATCAATTCATCTCGCATTAGACGATTTACACTCATGATAATCCTATGCATTTAGTTGTACATGATCACAATGATCTTTTTTTGATTAAGATGTTTTTTTTCTTAACTATCTTCGATTTGGTTCATGCCTAAACAGTTAAAGTTGATTTCACTATCAACATTTTAATCAATATCAAGTTATAATGTAACACTTGTTTTCCAGGATGGATCGATTTACGGTTTCAAGGAGTCAAAAGGTTGATTTTTTTGAGGAAATCGAGTGACATGACGTGGCTATTGGGTGCTCACGACGTGTTAAGGGCAAAATGTGATTCGGACCATCCTCACGACGTGAGACACAAGGTGTCATGACGTGAAACCTACTACAACCCAAGCCCATGATCTTTTGGGGTTTCCTTTGTATTTAAGCCCCTCTAAGTCAATTTTAGGGTTCATTACCAGCCTCCAACACCTTTTTACCTCAGAAAAACCATAACCCTGATTCCTTGGTGATTCTTGGCTTTTTGGAGCATTTGTTGGCTTGAAGAAGAATGAGAAGAAGGTGTTTTATTGGTTGATCTTGAAAGGAAAAATCATCATCATCTCATATTGTTTTTAGACCTTTGTAAGTGTCAAAGGCTCAAACTTTATTGCTTAAAGTGGTTAGATCTAAGTTGTTGTCCCATGTTTTTCATGATCAAGCAAGTTTGAATAGAAGGAACACATAAAGTTGGCAACTTTATACATTCTAAGGGTCCCTTGAGTATGATAACGTTCAGATATAGAAGTTGGTTGATTATTGGATCCATGCATATGAGTTATGGTTTAAATTTCTTCATTTTTGACCTAGAATGGATTATTGACATGCATGAGGCATGCATGTCCATAAAGCAATCATTTTTATGGACCTTGAGAGTCCCCTTTAGCTTCTTGGAAGTTTTTGGGTGAAACTCTTAATGGATTAAGGACTTACATCTTTGGCTTTAATGGATTAGGTCTTAATGGTGAAAGTGTTCTTGTTAATGATTTGGCTTTGAAACCATCAGTTTTTTGTCAATTTAGAAGTGTTAGGTTGATCCTGAAGTTATTAGTCTTGCTGAAAGAGGAAGGTTTTCATGATTTACAGTCAAATATTTGGGTGGTGATTGGGTTTATGTGGAGTTTGATTTAGATATGATGTGTACTAAGTTTAAGAAGTCTTCTTATGTTCGTTCTTTTTTCTCTAATTTCAAATTTGTGTTTAATGGGTTTAAAGTCTTAGAGAGGGTTGTTTGGATTAAAATTTTTGGCTTACCATGTTGTGCATGGAATGATGGTGTAGTGAATAAGGTGACAGAAATTTGGGGTGAAGTGTGTTTCTTGGATGATGATAATCAAGCTCCATTGTCGATTAAAAGAGTTTGTATTAAAGAAACTAAACCTTCATTAATTCATGATAAATTGTCTTTGGTGGTACAAGGAATTTTGTATGATGTAGTGGTTAGAGAATTGTCAAATTGGGAACCTAATATTTTTAGTAAGGAAGAAGCACTAGATTGTGATCTACCTTCTCTCTCTGGTGATTCGGAAAAGGGTGTTAATGGTTTTGATGATGTTGTAGTTGAAGAAGAAATGGGAAATGATACATAAGGGTAAAGTTTAGTCTATTGATATGGAGAATGATAATTCATTTGGCATTGAGCAGGATTCTGTTAGTAACAGGGGCAGGTTTTGTGGACCGGAAAGGCCGATTTTTTTCAAACAGATTCGTTAAAATCTGATGCCAACAGGAGGGTGTTCAATTCGGTGCCATTAGATGTTCCTATGGTTGGTCTGGTAGATGTTGACGGTTCTGGAACAATTTCGGTTGTCCTGATTGCTACAGTGGCAGGTCCTACGGTGGAGGTTGTTCAAGGGTTGGGTGATGATAATGTATCGGCTTAGTCTTTTTCACATCTACCTGGTTTCAAGTGTGATATTGAGTTGGATCATGGAACTAGTAAAATGAAGTCTAATTCTGCTAGTTCTCATGGTTCTTTGAGATTGTTGAAAAAACAAGTCCCGTCTATTATTAAAGATATTTCAAATATCATGACACGGTATGTTGAAATGAGAAGGTTGCTTGGTTATGATATGGAGGGTAACAAAGATAATGTGAAACAAATTTTGGCTATTATTGGTGTGATTCAGATTGTTTAATGAATTGCATGTCTTTAAATATATGTAGCACCCGTTCTTATCATAAAAGGAATTGGGTGAAGTCTTTTTGTGTTAAAAATGGTGGGTCGTTTTTGGGGTTACAAGAAACTAGAATGACTCAGTTGGATCTCTTCAAAGTTATAAGTATGTGGGGGAATTGTAATTTTGGTTTTGCTTTTAGTAGTGTTCGTGGGAGATCAGGGGGGTATTTTATCGATTTGGGATCCTAATGTGTTTCAAAAAAATAACATTGTTTGTACCATCAATGTTGTTATTTTTCGAGGTATATAGGTGCCATTTAATATGGAATGTTGTATGGTGAATGTTTATGCTCCTCAAGATGTTATAGAGAAACGATTGCTGTGGAATTATATTTCTTCTTTTATTAGTAGATATGGGGGTAATTATGTTATTTTTAGTGATTTTAATGTGGTTAGAAGTGTTGAGGAGAGGTTTGGATCCGTTTTCTGTTCATCTTCTGTTGGTGATTTTTAATGATTTTGTAGATGATGTGGGGGTTGTGGATGTGCCTATGATTGGGAAGAAATTTACTAGGGTTGACTTTTCTCATGTCTAGCTTAGTAAATTAGATCAATTTTTGGTGTCTGAGGGTATTTACGATCGGTTTCAGGGTTTACAGGTGGCAGTGTTAGATCGGTTGTGGTCTGATCATTGTCCTATTTTGGTACATGAAGTTAAGGTTGCTTATGGTCCTCCTCCTTTTAGATTATTTAATATGTGGATGTTGTTGGATGGCTTTGATGAGGTGATTCAAGTAAGTGCTTCAGAGTTTGTGGTGAATCAAAGTTGGAGTAAATTTGTTGTGCTAAAAAAATAAGCTTAAGTTTATTCAGAATAGGATGCGGGAGTGGCATGTCCAGGCTAAGGAGATCCGTGAGCATCAAAAGGTTGATTTGAAGTCTCGGTTGCATGATATTGATAATTGTATTGATAGTGGCGATATCTCTATTGATTTATGTAATTAAAAAAATAGGTTCTTGGGTCTTTGGCATCTATTGAAAAACAGGAGGTGTCGGATGTGGTCCAGAAAGCTAAGGTGAAATGAACTATTGAAGGTGATGAGAATACTAGCTTTTTACATGGTATGTTGAAAAAAAAGACGTCAGATGTTAGTTCGTGGGGTCTCGGTAATTAGTGAGTGGGTTACGGATCCGGTGGCAATAAAATAAGAATTTTTTTATTTTTACTCTTCTAAGTTTCAAGCGTTTAATGGTATTCGGATGGCGGAGAGAAGTAATCGATTTTCTACTAATACGTCGGAGAATGCTTTGGGATTAGAGAGGCCTTTTATTGTAGAAGAGATTAAGGAGGCGGTTTAGGATTGTGGTGGGGATAAAGCCCCAGGTCTGGATGACTTTTCCATTCAGTTTCTTGAACACTATTGGGATATCTTGGGTGATGATGTGATTGCTTTTGTGCAGGAATTTTTTTATAAACCTATTATTCCGGTGGGTTGTAATTCCTCGTTCATTAGTCTTATCCCCAAGGTTAAGAATATGTTACTTGTGAAGGATTTCCGACCTATTAGCCTTATTGGGATACAATTCAAGATTATTGCTACACTTTTAGCAAAACGTTTGGCGGTGGTGCTTCCTGATGTTATTAGTGTGGAGCACTCGGCTTTCTTAAAGGTCGACAAATTTTAATTAGGCCCTTTATGGTTAGTGAGATGATTTCTTGGGGGAAAAAGAAAAATAAGAAATTTCTTATTTTTAAAGTTGACTTTGAGAAAGCGTATGATTCCATTAGTTGGGTCTATTTGGATCAAATTATGGGGTTTATGGGCTTTGGTGATAGGTGGAGGTCTTGGATTCATGGTTTACTAAAAAATGCTAGATCTTCTATTCTTGTTAATGGCAACCCAACTGAAGAGTTTCAACTTTTTAGAGGTTTACGTCAAGGTGATCCAGTCTCTCCTTTTTTTTATTCTTATTGCTATGGAGGGTCTTCATATAGCCATAGAGGATGCGGTTGCTTCTGGGAATTTTCGTGGAGTTAAGGTTAAAGAGGCTAATTTAGAGAATGTCGATGATGCTTTGTTTTTGGCTAAATAGGAGGAGGGTACTTTTCGAAATCTTATCCCTATTCTCCGTTGTTTTTATATGGTTTCGGGTTTAAAGATTAATCTCTTTAAATCTAGTTTGTTGGGTGTTGGGGTTAATCAGTCAGAATTTACTTCTCTTGCTTCTATTAGTGGATGTGCTGGAGCTATTTTTCCTTTTTCTTACCTTGGAATTCCGGTGGGTGGGTCTATGAGTCATGTCAGTAGCTGGGATGTGATTGTGGATAGGTTTCGTAAGAGACTTTCTAATTGGAAAGTTAAAATGCTTTCCATAGGTGGTCATTTAACTCTGATTAAATATGTTTTGGGCAGCCTTGGGATTTATTTCTTTTCTTTATTTCGTATGCCGGTTACAGTTTTTCATTTGTTGGAGACTTTTAGGGCTCGTTTTTTTTTTTTTTTTTTTTGGGGGGGGGGGGGGAATGGAGGAAGACCAAAGATGTATTCATTGGGTCAAATGGGATATTATCCTTAAGTCTAGGGATAAAGGTGGATTAGAGGTTGGTAGTTTGGATGCGTTTAACCGGGATCTCCTTTTTAAATGGAAGTGGCGGTTTCTTCATGATCATTCGACTTTATGGTTGAGGCTCATTAAAGGGTTACATGGTGATTTTGGGGATTTGGCTAATAATTTCGGCCTTCTGGAGGTATGGGAGGTTGGCAGAGAATTGTGGACTCTATCAAGAAGATGGAAAGTCAGAATGAATTAGAACCGATTCGATTTTGATTGTTGTAGGTGATGGGTATGTGGCTTGGTTTTGGGAGGATGTGTGGTGTGGAGGTGTGTTGTTTAAAATGCAATTCCATAGGCTATTTTTGTTATCCTTACTGAAAGATGGGTTGGCCTCGGATTTCTAGAATTATTGTGGGTGGAACTTCTCTTGGAGGTGTGGCATTAGAGGAGGAGTTGAAGCTAAGAAATTAGAGAGTTTTATGCAGATTTTGACTCTTACTCGGTTGACTTCCATTCCCGACAGGTGGTCCTGGAGTCTTGATCCAAGTGGGGTGTTTTTGGTTAGTTCCACTAGAAGGCATATTGATTCTCTTTCTCTCCCGATCAGTGGAGTGGGGACTATATGGAATTGGAATGTTCCGATTAAATTTAACATTTTTTTGTGAAGATTGAGGTTAAATAGAATCCCTATTTGTTTGGTTTTAGTGGATAGAGGTGTTGAGTTGGAGTCTATTCTATGCCCAGTTTGTCAGTCTGTTAAAGAAAGTGTTTCGCATATTTTTCTTCCAGTGTGAGGTGGAAGAAAATTTTGGAGGAGAATAGGGCTTTGGCTTGAAGTTCTGTTTCCTATTGACCTTGGTGTTGCAGAGATGCTTGATTGGATTGATTCTTCGTTGATTCTTGGTAGAAATCGGCCTATCTTGGAGTCGGTTTGCATGGTGAGTTTATGGGTTCTTTGGTTGTATATGAATGGTGTCATCTTTAGCCCTAATAAGTTTAAAAAAACATCTTTTGTATGATACTATTGTTGATCTGTCTTTTCATTGGTTTTCTTTTCGGAACTCTAAGGTTTGTGTTAGTTGGATTGACTGGATGCGCAATCGGCTAACGCCTTAATTTTGTAATTTTTAGCTAGCTCCTAGCTAGCTTTTTCTTATTTTGATTTTTGTTGTTGTTCAAAAAAATATTTGGATTTATGCTTCAGACTGTAGTCACGAAGTGACATAAGGTGTGTCACAACGTGACCACGAAAGAACTCATTTTCTGTTGAGTCTTTTGGGGCTCACATCGTGATAGAAGGATGTTCACGTCGTGAGGTCAGCCTAAAGGATTGTCCGTAACTGAGTTGATTGAGCTAGAGCGAGTCAAGTTGGAATCGGGTCGAGTGTACTCTCACTACGTGACCAAAGGTTGGTCACGACGTGAGGATCGTTGGTTGACATTGTTGGCTGTTGACTTTGACTTTAACCGATTGACTTGTTGACTTTGGTCAAGATTGCTAGATTTATATAGTAGACTAAGGTTGGACCTTGTATGTTTCGATAGGTGGATTGTAGGATCTGTTGTGGAGCTTTCAGTCGCAATCTAGCTGATTCGTGAGTCAGGTGAGTCTCTTCATTGTACTCCTAGGTTGAAGGCACCAATGTCGGACCGTTGGATTATGTTATATAGGATGTTAGTTGTCTTTGTGACTCTTTCATTGTGTGATGGGATGGACCCATTTGTATGCATGTAGGGGTGGGTCCATTTGTATGTTGGGTTGGGACCATTGGTATGGAGGGTTGGGCCCGTTATTATGGGTTGGACCCAATGTGAGAGTTGGGTTTGATGATATGTATGGTATGTGGTATTTTGGGGAATTCACTAAGATTTATGCTTACAGTTTCATGATTATTATTCAAGGTACTTCTGGTTCCAAAGGGAAGGGTTCGGCGTGATTGCACTGCATCCCCCAGAGTTCATTATGCATTCACTATTTGTGATCTTTACTCTAATATCTAAGAAAACTATTAATTTGATTACCTTTTGAAGCAAATGAATAAATGGTTTGATTAAATGAGAATGAAATTATTATTATGAATTTTGGGATGTTACATATAATGTACACTTCACAACCAAGACCTTGAGAGCAAATTTGAATATTAGTTCATTTAGGCATGATCTTTCGATCACGATCATGCAAAACAAAAAACAATCTTAGGTAAGATCGCAATCTTGACAACCTGCAATAAATTATCATCGCACAAGAAAATAGAACATACAACTAAATGAGTAGATTGAGTAACCAACTAGTTTCTGCAATAGCATTGGCTACACCGTTATTTTTGGTCTAGGTGCTTGATCTTGAAACATTGGGTTAACGTATGGAGGAACTTGAGACCATTGTCGTTGAGGAATTCATTGTATTTGGATGTTAATCGCCACAAATAGGGACACCTTCCCCCTCAGATCGACATCCAATTAAGCCATATGGTGTAGCTTCCTATACGTAGAAATATGTAAATTATGATCGATAGAGCATTCAATGTATAAAATAATCCATTTAGGTGAGTGAAATGAGACTCCCATAAAGACTATATGAATAAGTAGACATATTGGACGGCAAAGGTGATGTCCGGGTTGATGAATATTGTAAGAACCCGACTTTTCTTAATAAAATATTTTGGGGGTTTATCAAAGTTTTAATATAACATTCGAAAACCTGGGTTTCAAAAACATTTTATATCAGATAATATATTCAGGTTTACAACACATCTTAACCATAATTTAAAGTAACAAGGATGTGCCAAATAAAATCTACATCTAGTACATGTATTTGGTGCTACTATCTCCTCTCGTACTAAAGCTAGTACCTAAACCTACACACATGCCAAACTACAAACATCATACAACAAGTTTGGTGAGTTAAAAAAACACTATATTCTTCTCTTCTCATTAAGACCCAAACGGCCTAGACACATAAAATAACTATATCTCTCATGTAGAGTGACAACATAACTCTAACCTTATTGGTGTCCAATCATCCAGACTCAGGCCCGTCACTTTGATCCCTCGCAGATCTTTTAACAGCATTTCGTTTCATGATTCCTTCGCGAATTCGAAAGATCCCTTATAGATCCACTACATATAATCCCTCACAGATTATAATGATTCCTTACGGATCCGCTACATATAATCCCTCGCGGATTACAATGATCCTTACGGGTTCACTATGCATAATCTGCTATGGATTGCAATGATCCTTTATGGATCCATAACATATAATCCCTATCGTATTACAAGAATCCATTATAGATTCCTTACATATAATCCCCCACAGATTATAATGATCCCTTATCGATCCACTATATATAATCCCTCATGGATTTCCTTTGGCTGGCAAGATTTTACTTTCACTTTCTACTCCTTTACTCATTGTCTTACATTTTCATGACATTTCCTTCTCATCCTCACATTGAGTAACACTCTAAACACATAAACATCTTGTTAAACATAACTTGTTATCTATCGAGTACCTAATTCATTAAGTATTCAACCATTTATTCTTTCTTTATCTCAAAGACATTAAGCACAGTAACAACTACATATAACTCACGGAATCTATTATCAACGTTCTCTAAAAGAAACCTCTTACCTTGTTCCATTCATGGAAACCTTTATCAATCTTCTCTATAACATATATTCTCTTTCTCGAAGGAATTACATCCCTATATTCTTAAAGGAATCACGTTCCTATATTCCCAAATGAATTACCTTTCTACATTCTCATAATCTTTCATGAAGATGTTATGGTCTTCCCATATTCTTCTATACTACTTGGAACATAAACATTCTATCACATAATTTCATTAAAAAATCTTCTACTGTTATCAAGTATCTAATTCATTAAGTACTTGAACCAAGCATTCATCTAATAGCTTGTATGTATTTAACATCATACCACTAACATCTAACCATACATTCATACTTATCCATTAGATTATTGTAACGTCCCAAAAATTACAAAGAGATTGTTCTTTATCAAAATAAATAAATCGGTTGAACCTTTGCTTCCCAAAACGGCGAGTAACATTTGTTTGTTTGAAACCATACATTATCAAAGTTAAGTTTGCAAAACCAAGGAAACGAATATCTTCGATGCATGTGTACAGTACCGTCAAGCTCTTCTCATGAGCAATCTGCAAAATGTTTAATCCACATCTGTAAGCATAAAGCTTAGTAAGTTCCCCAGTATACCATATATTCCATCATACATACAATGCATCCACACAAGGTCTCAGCTTTAGTACCGAGCAACCAAATCTCCTAACCACATACATGCATCATATACAACAAGCCCAACCTAAGAGTTCACGGGTCTAGCACAACTTACATAATGGGCCCTGCCCAACTGTACATAACGAGGTCTGACCAACCATACATAATGGGCCCCGCCCAACTATGCATAAAGGGCCTCGTCCATGGAGTAAATGGGCCCCGCCCAACCTCCACTTCTAGGAGCCACCTCCTGGTCTTCCATACAAGACATAAAGTCGTATGTAGACAGGGGTCAGATAGACAATCCGACAAATGATCCACCCAAGAGCGAATAATCAGACAAGAACATTACAATCAAGCATTAGACCAAGAGTTCCCTAGGCCACTAGCATACTTGTACTATAATAGTACCTCTATCCTACCATGTGTAACACCCCATTTCACTACTTCAGTTGGTTGTAATATTAAGCAATTATTATGAAATACAAAGTAGAAATATATTACTTTTGAGCAAAAATAATCATCATAAACATGTAGAAAACATTGGTATGATTTATGTGAATATATAGAACACCTAAATTCGACTTCCTATGAAGACGTTATACTTCTTCGAAGTTTCGCAATTAAACCTACACGACTCTGCGTATCGTGAAAAGTGAATTTAGATAGGTTGCTTATTATCCTAAGCAATCAAAATGAAAGTCGTAGTAGTCATGAAATTGAGAGTGTGCATAGAGAGAACATCCAAATCTGACCTCGCATGAGGAAGTTATGATATTTAGAAGTTTCAGCATAGTAGTGTGCAAGTGCAACACATAAACCGAAATCAAGATCGGTCGATTGTTAGGAAAAACAATCTAAACGAGAGCTGAAGATCTTGTTAATAGGATTTTGTCAATATAAAGACAGTTGAGAATGGAATTTGTATGAACAAGTTATGATTTTAAAATGGAGTTTAGCAGTCTAAGCCTGTTAAAAATATAACTATAAAAATAAAATGATAATTAGCCGACGGAGTCTAAATGAGAGTTATAGTTCTCATTGATAGCTACGTGGGATATAAATAACATCAAAAACTGAGCTCGTATGAAGAAGTTTTGAATTTTTGAAAATTTTCTAAATCGCACATATAGACAAAGCGTGCGGTGCGCGTCCGACACTCCACCAGATTTTCACCATATGGCACCCTCCGCCACCACCCACATGTGCAGCGTGCCTCCACAGAAAAACCCTTATAAATAGTTCTCATTTGTTCCTTCTTTCTCCACACCAAATCCTTTCAACTCTCTCTCTCTCTCTCTCTCTAAACCGAACTTCTGAGGTATTTTTGGGGTCCTAGAGAATCTAATTAGCAAGGTACTATGGCATAAGAGATCCCAACTAATAGGAGTGCTCGGCATCGAAGTTCT
Source organism: Lactuca serriola (assembly GCF_051521515.1). Lineage (NCBI taxonomy): Eukaryota > Viridiplantae > Streptophyta > Magnoliopsida > Asterales > Asteraceae > Lactuca > Lactuca serriola. Next base: position 215,244,494 of record NC_136409.1, read on the forward strand.
TCCAGCGTAAATCCTGGTTTTCGCTAGAAACTCTCTGTAAGTTAGGTTACACTTACTACGCTTTAAGTATAACTCATATATATATATATATATATATATATATATATATATATATATATATATATATATATATATAAGATTTATCAGTAATTCCAATTATAATATTGTTTGATCTACTTATTGGAGAGGTGTCTATAATGGTCACGTTGGCATGGTTGTTGGATTTCAGAAAGGTTATATGCTGAAATGGTCATGCATCCCAACTGTCCTTCCTGGCTAATCCTTATTTGATAGAACACTCAATATTCATTCGGATTAATGAAGGATCTAGCTTTTCATTACCAAATTCCCATAGAAACTAATAAGGTATAGTATTATAGGTAAATCCTTGTTGGTGTTTTGCTCACCAATTGAATATCCCGGTTAACAATTAAACCTATAAGAAATTGTCGGCGGACCAACTTTATGATGAAGGCCAATGTGCAGATCAGCTTTACGCTGAAGGAAAAGAGGGGCGGACAAGCTTTATGTTGAAGGCCATTATGTTTATGAATTGTGGTATATGGTATCTTGGGATAATTCACTAAGCCTCGACATACAGTTGTTAATTGACTGCTTTTCAGGTTGTTCTTCGGATCGAGGAAAGACTCACACATGACTGTACCTGCATCGAAGGCAGTAATAAAATATTTTAAGATTTTCTCTAAAACTCTCTTTTATAATTAATATGTAATACTTATATTTTGAATAAATAAAAATGAAATAACTGCCTTGAAAATCAGGATGTTACACCATGCAAAGGATATATAATAGGATATGTGGCATAGTGAGAAATTCACCTGAATTGATCTCGCGAACCGACTAATCACCAAAAGAAATGAATCCTTAATTAACAACCTAAATCCTCCAAGTTTGATCCCAAGTCAAATTGGTCAAAAGTCAACAGTCAAAGATCCACAAAGTCAACGGTCAACCAACTCAACAGTCAACGTCACATCGTGGCACACCATGTGGCATGTCGTATGTGTCACATCGTGGGAAGGCCATGACAAAACAGTCATGGCTCTGAGCACCGTCACGTTGTGACAAACCCTATGTCACGTCGTGACTTCTAGTAGAAAGCCAAAATTTTCATTAAGTGCTTAATTCCTTCAGACCAAGGCCCATAACTTCAGATCTAGTTCATTTCACCGACTTAATGGATAAAGTTTGCTAGATCTACAACCCTAAATCCATTAAGTCCTTAATATGACCTTAATTTTCTCATGGACTCAAAATAGCTCCATACATGACTCTTTTTTCATTCTCATAAACCTAAGGACCATATGAGAGTCACAACAAGCTCTGGATTTCCTCAAACTCCAAGAGCATTCATGGAAGGGACTAAAAACATCTAAATGAGCCCACACTTGAAGCATGAAGAACAAGGATCAAGATGTGAACTTTATACCCTCAACAACTCCAAAATCTAAAGGGAATGAAGGATCCAATCTAGCTCATTGCTTCCTTGCACCACAATAAACCTCCTTCTTCTTCTAGTTTCACCATAAACCAAGAACAGGGCCTCAAAAAAATCAAATAAAATTGCAAACATAAAATGGGGTTAGGGTTTCATTAAGAGGGGTTAGAGTATGAAAAGGGTGCCCTGGATCAAGAGTTAACGTGTAACACCCTGATATCAGGTAGTTTCTATTTTCGATCCAAAATATGAGTAATGTTGCAAATTGGTCCTTACATCATGCATATTTGGGCGTACTTAAAAGAATCGTGTGTTCATGTTAGTACACTTGGTATATTCATGCGTACATTAAGCGTACGTGGCATGTGAGCAAACCCTAATTTTTAGGGTTTGATCACTATTTAAGCATCCTTATCCCCTCAAAACCTTTTCCTTCATCAGCCTCCATCTCCCAAGATGTCCCTTGCAAACCCTAATACAATGTGTGAGCCTTTTTGAGCTGAAGGGTGTGTTTTGGTGTTCTTGAGGGAAGAAGAAGATGGTGAGATCATCTTGGAAGCTTCAAGTAATTGTAGATCTGGAACTTCCACCTTGCAAGCAACCTCCAAAAGATATAAAGTTAGAAACTTGATGAATATTTCCTTAGATCTTGCTAGTTCTTAAGTTTTTTTTGCATTTTGGTCCCATAGTCTAGGTATCCATGAGTATGGCTTACTATAAACCATAAGAGTTGTCATTTCAGAAGTTTTTTAGTGCTAGGAACCATAAAAATGTGATCTTGGTCCCTTTCTTCCCTCCATGCAAGAGTTATGGTGCTTGGTTTTGTGTTTTAAGTTAGGGTTTTGGGTTTTTGGACCACCCTAGTCATGGAAAGTCATAAACATGGAAACTTTATGACTTAGAATAGTATTTGGGTCTAGACTTGAGCTTTGGAGGTGGAATATTAATAGACTAAGCACTTAATAGAGAAAATTGGAACCAGTTAAATACGTTGGGCGTACGTGGTGGTACGTTGCATGTACCTGGTTGATGGCCCGTAACTTTGGCCAAAGGTTCACTACGTTGGGCGTAGTGAATGAGTACGCAGGGCGTACTCAGTCTATGGTGACCTCTTTGACTTTTTGACTTTCTGACTTTTGACCTTGACCATGGGTTTTGACCATGTTTGACTTAGGGGCATTTTGGTCTTTTGAGTAGTAGTTTGAGTTTAGGTCACTGTTTGTTGTATAGGTGACCGGTAGAGACATCAATTGGAGTAGTGACCTGTTCAGTTACATTTTAGACTGTGATGTGAGTTTCCTCACTGTACTTATGGGTTGAAGGCACCAATGTCGGTCCACTAGGTTATGTATCCAAGTATAGGATGTTGTTATGATGTAGTGATCTATTATATCTACATGACTACCTATTCGTTGTTATGTGTTTTACCTATTACATACGTCGACATAGTGCATTTGGGTTGAGGCAATACTGCTTTGTGCGAAAGCCAACAAACCTGGGAGCAATCCATACATAATTTATGGGTTGAAAAGGCAATCCATACTTATGTTGTGGGCTCGGGAGCAATCCACACATGAGTTGTGGGCCAGGTGGGCAAACCAGACTCGTGTTGTGGGCTCAGGGGTAATCTAATCTGATGGCTTTGGACCCACTATGCATGTTGTTATATGTGGTGTGGTGTTATTTTAGGAGAATTCACTAAGATTTTGCTTACAGTTTAAGTGTTATGTTTCCAGTACTTATAGTGATCGGGGCAAGGTGAAGGTGTGATCGTACACATCCTTCAGTGATATGTTTTTGGAGATTTTATGATACTCTGATTTTAGGATATTTTTATTTAGATATTTGCTTCTTATGACTTGGGTTTTGATTGAAACAATGTTTTTTATTAAATTGAAATTTGAAAATTTTATTGTGATTTTTGGGATGTTGCAAGTTGGTATCAGAGCCTTGGTTTGAGCGAATTAGTTGAACATTCGTGTGAATCCAAATGCAAACTAAGGATCTATAAAAGTTTTCAAAATAATTTTGAAAGAATTGTTTTCAAAATTATTTCAAAGGGTAACCAAAGAAGGATGAGATGTGTACGATCAGTCGGAGCAAGAAAGTATCCCCCAGGATACCCATACTGTTATTTGCTTATGATGATTATGATAGAATTACATGCTAGTTGTAGGATAGGGATCCTCAGGAATTGCATGATAGAATTTCTTGATGTGTGATGCATGATAGCCTAGGAGCACTTCTTGTATGTTAGACGGAAGTGTCATCATTATTGTAGTTGCTTAGTGTGTGCTTCATAGTTGTACATAACAAAGATTTTATAGCTTGAGAATGTTTGATTTGGCCTTATTTCCTATTCCTTGTTTGGTTTTAGACTTAGGGTGGAATCAAGTATTCGAATGTCTATAAAGTCCAATGTTATGTATTATTAGAATGAACGAGTGGTTGCGGGCTTGGTGGAAGTTCCATGAGTGGGTAATGGTAGTAGGCCAGCTTGAGGGATGATTAGCCACTTGAGAGAGAGTGAGTATAGGATGTATGTGTATCCTAATCATGGGGTTTTGTATTCAGATGGTCTATAATGATCCATTGAGACAAATACAGGTAGGATTAGAAGGTAGTATGTAACGCCAGTTTCCAGGTATTTGCATTGTTGGCCTTGCTTTGTATTAGCTTTGCATTTTGGTCCCAAACGCCAGGCATTGTAATGTCAGGCGTAAGTTTGTGGATGCTAGGTGTTCGCGCACAAAGGACAAACCCTAATTTTTAGTGTTTGCACCCTATTTAAAGGCCATTATAGTCTCAAAACATTTCTTATCTCTAACCTCCATCCCTTATAGCCATCATTTCGAAACCCTAAGTGTGTGTGAGTGTTTTGATGCCTTGGAATGAAATTTTGGCATCATTTTAGCGCTCTTGGTGGAGAAGGAAGATCTTTGGTGTGTTGGTGTTGCTCTCTAGCCTTTGGATCTAGACTCTTGGCATCTTGGAGCACCTTTTGGAGGTATAAAGTTCAGATCTTGATGATTTCTTTATTAGATCTTGCTTAAGTGTAGTTTATGTTCTTTTTAGTCCCATGAACTTGAATTTTGTGAGTTTGGAATGCTCCAGAGGTTTGGGTTGTCCTTTCAAGCATTTTGGAGGGTTTAGAATCATAAAAATGCAACCTTCGACCTTGATATTCTTCCATGCAAGAGTTTTGGAACTTTAGAGTATGATTTAAGTTAGATTTTGGTGTTGGGCTCTTTGTAGCCATGGAAAGTCATAAAGGTTGCAAATTTATGGCTTTAGACATTCTTTTAGCATTGGATCTGAAGTTTGAACATTAGGTCTTAAGCCATTAAGACCTTGGTTATGGATTTGGGATTTTGTGGTTACGTCAGGCGTTTGGGTTAGAACGTTGGGCGTTCGGATGCTAGGAGTCATTGATTGGACGCCAGGCATTCTCTCAGAAGCCCATTAGATTGATTTTGGGCCTTGGTCCATTTAGGGTTTTTGGGCTTGGATTAGTTGACTCTTGTAGGGAAAGGGGCAAAATAGTATTTTGTCCTTAATATGATGAAGATGAGTGGACCATTAGTATGGGATAAAACCCTAGTTATTGATTGGAGTCATTTCTGGATTATGCTTAGTGTGAGGAGCAGTGTTCATAGAAGATCGAGTGTTGATTCAACTATCTTCTGTTAGAGGTGAGTTTCCTCACTAGATTCATGGGTCAAAGGTGCCAATGTCGACCCATTGTTTGTTGTGTAGAATGTTATATGCCTTGTGATAATTATATGAAAGACTAGGATATAGCTCGTGGCATTGGTATGAAAGACTAGGATCTGGCCCCTGGCACTTATTCAAGACCAGGATTTGGCCATCGACACTGAATGGAAAGACCATGGTTTGGCCCATGCAAGGGAACAATTATATGTCTATGATTTGGTCTATAGCATTTATTTTCTTTTATGTGTAGTATGTGGATTTTGGGGAACTCACTAAGCTTTATGCTTAAAGTTTATGTTTATGGTTTCCAGTACTTCCAATTCAAAAAAAGGGCCAGGCGTGATGACACAACATCTTCCCCTCATGATTTCTGCATTTGATATAGTTGTACTCTGATGTTTTGGGATATTATGACTTGGTGTTGATTCTGAAAAATTGATGCATGATTTGATAAGCTTTTAAAATAATTTTTTAATTCTGGCAAGTGCGGCAAGGCACATGAGGATACCTGTCGGTCATCTTATCGGTGCCACAATTGTGGCCAACAGGGTCACATGGCGAGGGCTTGTCGCCAGCAGGCTCTAACACTTAGTTCTAGGATTTGCAATCATTTCGACCAAGTTGGCCATGTGAAGGCCAACTGTCCATCTCTCACTGCCAAGCCAGTGCAGACTCCAGCGCTAGCTACATTAAGGATCACTGACGAGGGTCAGGGCAGAGCGGAGCCCCCGAAGGCTCGAGGTCGCGCTTTCCACCTCACTGCCGAGGAGGCTAGAACAACACCATATGTTGTGACTGGTATGTATTTATCTCTTATCTTATTGTTTATGGTTGTATTGTGCTCATATGATTGTACCTCTGTTAGGTACGTTCCTAGTAAACTCTTTTCCTACTCTACTGTTGTTTAACTCGGGTGCGATTTGATCTTTTGTTTCTCGATCCTTCAGTAGGGAGTTTGTCTTGCCCATGGGAGAGTTGGAGTGTCCGATGTGAGTTTCTATCGCCAACGAACATGGGGTTTCTGCTTCTTCGGTTTATCACGGATGTGTTCTAGAGATTTCCGGGGTATCCTTTCCGATCGATTTGAATCCGACTCCTATGGGGGATATTTGTGTGATCGTAGGTATGGATTGGCTGAGCCGTTTTGGTGCCATGATCGACTGCGAGGGTCAGTGTGTGGTGGTTCGAACCCCGAGTGGTGGAGAACTGGTTATTTATGGAGAAGGCACCAGGTTGGGTTCAGTGTTTTGTTCGGAAGCCAGGGATCGGCAGTAAATTCAGCATGGGTGTGCTGCTTATTTGGCTTATATGGTGGATACGCAAGTTGGGGGTCAGGTGTCAGGGAGTCCGCCAATGTATTCTCGAAGGAGTTACCCGGTGTGCCTCCTGAGAGGCAGGTCAAGTTCAGGATTGACCTTGTGCCAGGTGCGGCATCTATTGCCAAGGTGTCGTACCGATTGGCACCGCCTGAGATGCAGGAGCTGTCATCTCAGCTACAGGAGCTGCTAGGCAAGCAGTTCATCCATCCGAGCAGTTCTCTGTGGGGAGCTCCGATTTTATTTGTTAGGAAGACAGATGGTTCACACCGGATGTGCATTAATTATAAGGAGTTGAACAAGTTGACGGTGAAGAACCGTTATCCCCTCTGCGGATTGATGATCTCTTAGATTAGTTGCAGGGAGCATCTTGGTTCTCCAAGATAGATATGAGGTCTGGATAGCATCAGGTCAGGGTGAGGGAGGAGGACGTGAAGAAGACCACGTTCCGGACGCGTTATGGGCATTACGAGTTCTTGGTGATGTCGTTTAGGCTCACCAATGCACCTGCAGTATTTATGGATTTGATGAATCGGGTATGCAGGTCGATGCTCGATCGCTCGGTTATCGTGTTCATTGATGATATCTTGGTATATTCCAAGACCAAAGAGCAACATGAGTAGCATCTTCGCGAGCTCCTAGGGGTTTTAAGGCGAGAACAGCGTTATGCTAAGTTCTCGAAGTGTGAGTTTTGGTTGCGAGAGGTTCAGTTCCTTGGACACCTCGTTAACCAAGATGGGATTTTGGTCGATCCGGCCAAAATCGAGGCGGTGATGCAGTGCGAGCTTCCGAAGTCTCCCTCGGATATCAAGAGTTTCCTGGTTTTGGCAGGGTACTACCGGAGATTCATTCAAGACTTCTCCAAGATTACAGTACCCCTCACTCGTTTGATGAGGAAGGGGATAGATTTCCGGTGGGGCCCTGAGCAGCAGTCAGCATTTGAGACCCTACGGCAAAAACCTTGCGAGGCCCCACTCTTGACCATCCCAGAGGGAATTGAGGATTTTGTGGTTTTCTGTGATGCATCCATTACCGGTTTGAGAGCAGTCCTCATGCAGAGGGTACGAGTGATAGTTTATGCATCGCGGCAGCTAAAGCCGCATGAGGCGAGATATCCCACGCACAATCTTGAGTTAGGAGTGGTAGTTTTCACTCTCAATATTTTGATGCATTACCTTTATGGGGTCCGTTGTACCATCTACACGGATCACAAGATTTTGAGGCATATTATGGACCAGTCGAACCTGAACATGAGGCAGTGTAGGTGGCTGGACGTAGTCAAGGATTATGATTGCAAGATCCTTTACCATACGGGTAAAGCGAACGTGGTGGCGGATGCCTTGAGCCGTAATTCGATTGGATCTTCTGTTGAGGTGGCGTATATGAGGATATCCATGGATTCTCTACTTGTGGGTTTGATTAAGGAGGCTCAGATTGAGGGTGTCCGAGAGGAGAATTGGAAGATTGAGAGGATCAAGGGTGAGATCACCAGATTTGTGTCGGACAGTCGTGGATTGTTGACCCGTTATGGTTGGTGTGGGTTCCTATCATCCGCAGACCGACGGCTAGAGTGAGCGGACCATTCAGACTCTTGAGGATATGTTGCATTCTTGTGTTATTGAATTTGGTGGGAGCTAGGACTCCCACCTACCTCTTGTAGAGTTCTCCTAAAACAACAACAGTTTTCACTCCAGTATTGGTGCTCCACCTTTTGAGTTGTTGTACGGGCAGAGGTGTCGTACCCCAGTTTGTTGGGGCGAGGTTGGTCACAGGGTCTTGGGTTGGACCGAGGTGGTTCTGCAGACTACGAAGATGATTCATCAGATCAGGCAGCAGTTGCAGACTTCTCAGAGTCGGCAAAAGAGTTATGTCGATCGGTGATGATATGAGTTGGAGTTTCAGGTCGGAGACATGGTGTTGTTGAAGGTCTCACCTTGGAAAGGTGTGATTCGCTTCAGGAAGAGGGGGAAGTTGGGCCCGCGATTTATTGGACCGTTATGAATCATTGATAGGGTTGGCAAGGTTGCTTATAAATTGGATCTTCCGGAGGAGCTCAGTCAAATCCATAGCACTTTCCACATATTGCAGTTGCGGAAGTGGGTTTTGGACGAGGATGCAATGATATCATTGGATGATGTTCATGTTGATTAGCGCGTGAACTATGTTGAGAAGCCGGTAGCTATTCTAGAAAGGAAGGTGAAGATTTTGCGTAGCAAGGAGGTACCTTTGGTGAAGGTATAGTGGCAGCATCGGAGGGGATCCGAGTGGACCTGGGAGCCGGAGGCCGAGATCCGAGAGCATTATCCGGATTTGTTTGTTGCAGCAGACTTCGAGGACGAAGTCTAGTTTTATTGAGGGAGAGTTATAACATCCCGTATTTCCTGGTATTTTCAAATCCTTCCTTCAGTAAATTAATATCTCATGATTGGTCTTTGAAATTGGTTGAATTTAGCCCTAAGAGGCCCAAAGGGAAAATTGGTAAGTTTGGTCGGAGGGGGAGTACGCTAAGCGTACATATGAGTACGTTGGGCGTACGCATATGTATGTAGGGCGTACGTATGTCCTAGTGCAATCCTAACTTTAGGGTTTGTTGGGTATTTAAACCCTATTATGGATCCTTTACCCCCACCCTTTCAGCCTCCAAGTCCTGAGATCGTTTCTTGGCAACCCTAACTTCTCTTTTGTGTGTGTGTGAGAGAGAGAGCTAAGAGTGTGTTTCTTGTCTGGTTGAAGAAGAAGATGTTGCATCAAGGTGTTTAGAGAGTGAAGCAAGCTTGTAAATCTAAGATCATCTTGTCATTTAGAAGCTCCATAAGGTAAAAAAAAACTTCTGCCTTTGTGTTTGTATTGTGTATATCTTGTTTTGATAGCTTTTTGGTACTCTTCTTGTCCCAAAAGTCCCAATTTTGTGTATGAGTTGTCTTGGACGTTTTGAGTTGTCCTTTCAGACACTAGGAAGGGTTCTAAGTTATAAAAATGAGGTCTCTTTGGCTAGTTTGGCTTCATATTGCTTATAGGAGGTCTTGATGAATTAAGACCATGCATTTAGGACTTTTTGGACGTCCAAAGTCTTAAAGTTTGATACTTTATGGTTCTGAGATACATTTGGTCGATGGATCTGGAATTTGGGCTTAAGTGCTTAAGCCATACGTATGCCCTACATACACAGTCAACACCCTTGTTTGGGCTTAATTGATTAAGCACTTATTAGAGTTTTGAACTCTGTGAGGGTACTCCCCACGTACGCAGTCAACGCCCTCGTTTCCAATCAATGTGAAGCTCGCGTACGCCCCGCGTAGCCTCGGGGTACGCCCAACGTACGTCTTCTGATGAGCCTTTGCGACTTAGGCTGCGGTTTTGGGCCAGCACGTCTTGGGCCCTTGTTGACTTTCTGAGTAGAAGTATTTTGGGCCAGATAAAGGAATTGGGCCTTAGGATGAGGTCTATTAGGGAGTTGGGCCCAATTTGGAAAATTGGGCCAATTATGGGCCTTGTATATTTTGGAACTTTTTTTATCAAGGTTGTACTTGGGCTTTGGCCCAGTTAAGGAAGAGTTAATGGAAAATTATAAGTTATGAGATTTGAGGTGATAATCTAATTATTAATTGGAGGTTTATTTATTATGATAGTTCGAGGTTTTTGTGAGCTAGCGGCCAGAGGTTCTATTTGATATGGCAGTGTGAGTTGAGTCTTCCTCACTATACTTTCGGGTCGAAGGCACCAAGGCCGGCCCATTGGTTTGATAACCTGATATCAATGATACACTGAGTATGATATAGTTATGCATACTAGTCTTGTTATACTAGTCTGGTAGATCTGTAGGACTACCTGTGAATTGCATGTTTATCTACTTATGATATTATTTGTTATATGTTGACATATTGTGTGGGTTGGGTTGAGGTTGTACTGCTTTGTGCTATAGCCAACAAACCCTGGAGCATACCATATATAAGTTGAGGGCCAAAAAGAGCATGTCAGACTCATACTTAGGGCTCATGGGCATTCCATATACGAGTTGAGGGCCAGGAAGGGCATGCCAGACTCATACTTAGGGCCCGGGAGAAAGCCAGACATAAGCTATGGGCCAACGGGGCAAGCCAGACTTAAGTTGTGGGCCAATGGACTAATCCAGTCTGTTAGTAGTGGACTCATTGAATGCTGATGTTATATTTGTATTGTTTGTTATGTATTGGTATTTTAGGGGAAACTCACTAATCTTTTAGCTTACAGTTTTGGAGTTATGTTTCAGGTACTTCAGGGGATCGCAGGAAGGTGAAGGCGTGATCGTGCACCTCCTCATATTTTGTTTTTACGGTTGTGGGAAAACTCTGATGTGAAACTTATTTGGAAAATAATTTGTAAACAATGATGATTTGGGGTTATTTTAAAAGTTTAAATTTTTCATGAATTTTATGGGTGTTACATTGTAATCCTTAATAAGTATTGTTTGTTTTTTTTCTATAGAAACTTCGATAGATTTTTGCAACAAAAAATTTTATAATTGATCTTTTGTTATGTAATTTAATTTAATTCAATTATAATCTGTTATAACAAAATTCAAAGAAAATGAAATTGAATTTATTTTGATTAAACCTACATCATTTAAAAAGTTTTATATGTAAGCTTAGGTACATAACAACTATATATATATATATATATATATATATATATATATATATATATATATATATATATATATATTGAATTGGTTTATATAGTACTATCGTCGTATTGAAAATTTTGTACTGCTATACCATGATTACTCAATTGGTATGATATTGCTACCAAACAAACATGTTACTAGGTTTTTTGTAGTATATATTTATCGATCATAACTAATATCATCCAGTCAATCTTCTTGTTCGGCTCAACTGATTTTGTAGTAGAATTATTCTATTATTTGATTGATATTTTTATACAAAGAAACTTTAATTGTTTAATGGATGGATGCCCTCCAAACCAAATTTTCTCCTTTGATTTATGAAAGTATTTAAGGCAATCCACAAAACTAGGGAATCAAATAGTTTAATTGAACATATTTTATAAAGGAAAAATGACTTATGAGGGTAATAAACTATTGATTTTGTTCACATTTTGTCATTTTCCTTTTTCTTGTACACCATATACCATCCAACTTGTATGTTCACATTTTACCCGTATAACCTGTTACCGTGGGTAAAAGGGTAATATGTGGACAGTTTAACAAGTTGAATGGTATATAGTGTACAAAAAGAAAATGACTAAATATGAACAAAAAAAAACCTCCTTCATTTGAAGACTTTGGTTTACTTTTGTCAGGTAGAAAGTTGACGAAGATGGTTTTAAGCTCCAAGAAAAAAGTTCTCTAAAAGTATTCACCAACATTTTGCCAACTTGATAAGATGTAAGTCTTCTTCTTGTAATAATACAATCATTCTTAAGCTTTAAGTCAAGATCCAAGTAATGACTTAAAGAGAGATGTAAGTATTAACATCTTTTTTTGATCTTAACTCTTTAAGAGACAAAACAAAAGAGAATATGGAGAGGAGAAGGCTAAATTTTCATGGTTTTGACCTGGCAAATGAGAAGAATTAAAGCCTTCAAAAAAGCCAAAACATTACCCATTAGGTTTTAACACTTTTAAACATGTCACGCTTCTAAAGCATGTCTCCTATATTAAAATAAGTTAAAAATCATGTCTTTATTCTCTAGCCATGCTGACTTTTTTATAAAGAAAAAGACAATATTATATTTATAAAAAATAAAAAAAATAAAAAACAAACAAATAAACAAACAAACAAACAAAAAGAAACTTTAAGTCTTTATAAAATATAAACCCTTATATTTTTAACTAAAAGACAAAAGTCTTTCTAGTGCAAAAAGATGTTCATGACATAATACATTATATCATATTATGATATTTAACATTGAAAATTAATATTTTCATAAAACAAACAATTCCAATTAATTATAAGATTTATATTTATTTATCAAGAATCAATTTCCTATAAATAATATATTTATATCAAGTTGTTAGTATGACCCTTTAAGATCATATATTATCTAGCAATATCATTTTATAATAACTTTTGGACATAAATAAGTTGAATGATATATAGTGTACAAAAAAAAAGACTAAATGTAATTAAAATAAAAAACCTCCACCACTGCCTCCACCTCCACCTCCACCACCGCATCTGTCTTCGCTACCCCCTTCAGAGGCGGTGGTGGCAATGATAGCGGTAGTATAGGCGACGACGACGGTTTGGGCATAAATAAGTTGAATGATATATAGTGTACAAAAAAAAAGACTAAATGTAATTAAAAAAAAAAAAAAAAAAAAAAAAAAAAAAAAAAAAAACTCCACCTCCACCATCGCCTCTGTCTTCGCTACCCCCTTCAGAGGCGGTGGTGGCAATGATAGCGGTAGTAGAAGTGGAGGTGGTAGTATAGGCGGCGACGACGGTTTGGGCATAAATAAGTTGAATGATATATAGTGTTAAAAAAAAAAAAAAAAAAAAAACCTCCACCATCGCCTCTGTCTTCGCTACCCCCTTCAGAGGCGGTGGTGGCAATGATATCAGTAGTAGAAGTGGAGGTTATAGGCGACGACGACGGTTGTGGTGGAGGAGGTTGTTGGAGGTGGTGGGGGAGATTCTCTTTTTATTCACGTTTACTATATGTCATCCAACATACTAGCATTTTACCTATAGTAGCAAGTCATAAGGATAAAATGTAAAAAGATTCAACAAATTGAATGGTATATAGTATAAAAAGAAAAAAAAAATGACTAAATATGAACAAAATCAATAATTTATTACACTCATAAAACAAGATCTTGGCACATTTTATAGACCCAAAAAGAAGTTAGAAACTTAGTTGCCTTTCTTTGCTAATATGAAATGATTGGCACATTTTATAGTTACATGTGAAAAGTAACTCTCTTGTCAAATTCTTTGTGCTAGGTTTCTAAAACCAATAATGAGTTAGAATTAATCACCTTCCACTTTCTAAGTCAACTAACAACAATTTGTGGAAAACATTTTTCACTAAAGCTCACTATAAAAACTTTGATTTATCTAAAAAGATATGTTTGTTTGGATTTTATAAAGTCAAAGCCTAAAAAAAACCCCAAGTTTCAAACAATTTAAATAGAATGTTTGAGCCCAATGAGTAAAGATTTGTCAAAAGGGTTTTGGTTTTTATATTAAATGATTATTATTTTTATCATTAAGCACAGTCTCTAACTAAACAATTATATATTTATTCATATACAAATTAACAATTATATGTTTATTTATATACAGATTTTCCAGAGCCTCTATGCCATTTAGATGTCTAAATAATTTAGATATGAATCATTCATATCCTACCAAATAGCCCTTAAATATTTAATTCATTAAGTTTGTTAAGTAAAAAAGAACCAATCCCTAAAGATTCTATTAAGACATGTTAACATGTAAGATAAAATAAAAATTAAACCCAATGCTTCCAATCTTTCCATTAAAAAGTGTAATACCCACAAAAACCGTAGCTTTTTTTCTATCGAAAACGTGATATTACAAGCACTGTATTCGTCGGATACTTTACCCAACCCTAAAGGAAAGAATAATCTATTTATCCGTAGCAGAGATTCAGAGTCAGAACAATGTATGGGATTCGATATTCATCACAAATTCCTATAAATATTATTATTTTTAAATGAATCTAAAATCCAAAAAAAGACCTACACGAAAAAGAGTGATTCGACTTTTATATTTTTATCGTAAACCAAATAAAGAAAAAAAAAAAAAAATCTCACCCGTCCATTATTCCATTGCCTAACCCCAATCGTACTATACATCACATAAAGTCTGAAACATCAACATTTCACCACCCACCACATTTCCTCCACTTCACACACCAATCACTCCTTTATCTCTCTCATGTTTCCTACTTTCTCCTTCACATGCTACAATTCATTAAACCACCATATATACTTTATAACCATTAACAACACAACACTTCCAAAATCAAAACCACATCACATCACATCACATGATCTGATCAAAACATGTTCTTCTTCTTCTTCCCCTACCTTGTTTGTATGTTTCTTCCCTTGTTTACACCATCTCTCTCTTTCTCCTTCATCTTCAATGGCTTCAAAACCCCAAACCCGCACAATATAACCATCAACGGAGCTGCTGACATCACTCCCACTGGCATTCTCAAGCTCACCAATGATACCTCCCGGTTAATGGGTCACGGGTTTTACCCGGATCCGATCCGTTTCAAAGACCCCACTACCAAAAAACCCATCTCCTTCTCTACCTCTTTTGTCTTGGCCATCTTGCCGGGGTACAAAAACCCTGGCGGCCATGGACTGGCGTTCACCGTCTCTCCGGCGAAAGACTTCGCCGGAGCTCAGCCCAATCAGTACCTTGGAATCCTTAACGTCATCAACAACAGGAACACATCAAACCACCTATTTGCGGTGGAATTCGATACCGTTCTTGATTTGGAATTTGGTGATATTAATGATAATCATGTTGGAGTCAACATTAACTCCATGTCATCCAAGAGCTCCACAAAAGCCGGGTTTTTTATCGATGGGAATTCAACAAAACAAGATCTTGATTTAGAAAGTGGGAAAAAGATCCAAGCATGGGTGGATTATGATGGTTTAAAATCCCAACTAAATGTCACTCTTTCACTATATTCACAAAAACCTAATACCCCAATCTTGTCTATACCATTAAACCTCGAATCGGTTTTTCATGATTTCATGTACGTCGGGTTTTCGGCATCCACGGGTGTCCTCGCGAGCTCTCATTATATATTCGGTTGGAGCTTTAACACAAGTGGAAAAGCTCAATCTTTTGATCTTAATAGTCTCCCTTCAATACCAACAGCTAAAAAGAATCACAAAAGTTTCATAATTGGTGTTTCTATAGCCGCCCTTTTAACTCTTGTCATGGTTGCCATTGTCGGTGTTGTTTTTGTGATCAAGAAAATGAAGAACAAAGATGAAATTGAGGAATGGGAGCTTGATGTGGGCCCGCATCGGTATTCCTACAAGGAGTTAAACCGGGCCACGAAAGGGTTTAGAGAAGAGGAACTACTCGGATTTGGTGGATTTGGGAGTGTTTACAAAGGGGTTTTGTGTAATTTGCCTGATTCAAAAACCCTAGTAGTGGCGGTTAAGCGGATTTCGAATGAATCAAAACATGGGATGAGGGCGTTTGTGTCCGAGATTTCAACAATCGGTCGACTCCGTCATCGGAATTTGGTTCAGTTGTTAGGTTGGTGTAGAAAGAGAGATGATTTGTTGCTTGTATATGAGTTCATGGCGAATGGTAGCTTAGACAAGTATATATATGATGATCCGATAATTACTTTAAATTGGGAACAAAGATTTAAAATCATAAAGGATGTAGCGCATGGATTATTATACTTGCATGAAGAGTGGCAGCAAACCGTGCTTCATAGAGACATAAAAGCAGGTAACGTGTTGTTGGATTCTGAGTTAAACGGGCATTTAGGTGATTTCGGTTTGGCAAAATTATGTGAGCACGGGTCAAACACGAGCACGACTAAAGTTGTAGGGACATTAGGTTATTTGGCTCCTGAGTTGACTCGGACGGGTAAGCCGACCACCAACTCAGATGTGTTTGCTTTTGGGGCTTTGTTGTTGGAAGTGGTTTGTGGGAGGAGACCTACTGAGCCAAAGGCGTTGCCTGAGGAGCTTATTTTGGTGGACTGGGTGTGGGACAAGTGGAGACAAGGGGTGGTTTTAGAGGTGGTTGATAAAAGGTTGAAAGGTGAGTTTGATGAGGTGGAGGTTTTGGTGGTTGTAAAGCTAGGGCTGATGTGTTCAAGTAACGCCCCGTCTGCACGACCTCCTATGAAACAGATTGTTAAGTATTTGGAAGGGGAGGTGCCCTTGCCGGAAAATTTAGCTCCACCGTGTGATGGCGGTGACAAGGGTAGTTATGGAATAGAGTCTGAAGATTATGTGCATTCTTATCCATCTTCATCTGCTTTAGACAATGTAAGCAATGGGTCAGTGAGAAGTGAGAACTGAAGGGGGAGTATGTTGTTGATGTTCTTTAAGATATTGATTTTTGGGCTTGTTTATATTTTCTTTATATCTTCAGTTCTGTAGATTGATCTATATGTTGTAGGTGGTTGTGTTCTTTTTGTTATTAAAATCAAGGATTGTATCTATAGGTTGTTTCTGGAACATGCAAGGGCGAAAGTAAATAGTAACTAATATTAATTATTATTATTTTTATGGGTTAAAGAGTAGAATAACATTTACATGACGGAAAATACACCATCAATTTCTTCATATTTAGACAGAATATATTCCGAATAAAGAATAAAGAAAACTAAGAATCCTTACCTACTTCATGTACATTATTTTCACAATTCTCATCTTCACGATCTTTTAACCCAATAAAAATCTCATGATCATCAAACCCTGTAAAGAAAAGACTAAATAAATATAAAAGCTCACAAAATGAAGTATATATTTTTTTTTTTTTTAAAATGATTAAAGAAAAGTTGAAAAAGTACCTTCACCAAGGGCTTCAAAATCATCAACTTGGGGTGGGCCTAAAACCATAATGTTACCTAACGGTGGATCAACAGTCATCCAATCTGACCTACCAATATCATCTGTGTTCATCTCCCTCTCATTCACCCAACCCTCAACATAGTTAATATTGTCATATGAAATCGGATCAGGGTTATCTTCTTCTTTGTTCAAAAACCTAGAAAATCATCTGTATTTCAGTCCAGATTCATGGTTTAGGTACAAAAACATATATATATATATATATATATATATATATATATATATATATATATATATATATATATATATATATATATATATATATATGGGACTTACATTTGCTTTAATCTCATGTTATATTGAACAAATACAATGTCACTGAGCCTCTGGTGTTCTACATAATTCTTTGTTTCATGAATCTGTTGGAATGGAATCCTGTTTGGTTTACACCCAACCAAACTACAAGTTTGACTAAGTATACGAATAGCCAAACGAGCCAAATTCGGACAAGCCCCTCCATATGTAGACCACCACTCAGCTACATTGTTAATCAATAACGAAACATAATTATGACTCAAATTGTAGCTTCAAAACACCATATTAACATAAGATTAAGATTTAAGGCTTACCAGGAAGTAAAGTCTCTCTGCCTCTTATAGCAATTTTCCTCCCAAAATCGCCAGTGGCTTCACGATAAGATGCTGTTTCTTTAACAATTTTATCTTGGATTGTAGTGTCAGGAACCAATCTTTCTACACAATCATACACTGATGACCTGATTTGAAGATGTATATCTCCTTCTGTACTGTAAAAGAATTTTGGATTTAAATAAAAACCTGCAGTGTGAAGAGGGTGGCGATGAAGTTGTTCCCACCTACGATCTATTATGTTCCAATAAACCATATAATCTTTCTTATCAATAAGTTCTTTTTTGATTGCTTCTTTTGCCCGATATACCCCTGCATAAACATACCCCATTCCTGGTCTCTTTTTCCCACTAACAATTCTCAGAAGCCTCAACAAAGGATCTGTTAAATGGGTGATCACTGTACACATTGACCAAAAAGATGGGTTGCTTATATAATCCAAAGTAGTGTACCCCTCTTCTTTCTTGGAATATGAACACTCCATCCATTCCTCTGAGGTTACCATGGATTGGAGGTTGTGCTTCACACTTACCATTCGTTTCAGTGTGGAGAAATCTGTGGATGCACGTGAGGGACCCACTACAACGATGTCTACTCCAAAAGTGTACCTTCTCATCATATTCAATACAAAGCTATGGTTGTATATGAATCTTGATATTGATCTAGCTTGTTCAAGAATCGTACTTATCCATTCAAGTTCTCTGAAATCATCTAACATCAAATCCACACAATGAGTCGCACATGGAGTCCAGAAAATGGTGGGGAAATTATCGGTGATTCGTTTCCCTACTTCAATATAACGTTCTTCATTGTTAGTAACAATCTGGAGAACATTTCTTACTCCAACTTCTTCAATGATTTCTTTGAATAAACCATATAAAGCGTCTATGGAGTCTATAATGTTGATCACATCAACAGACCTCAAAAACATTAGCCCTTCGGGACAATAAACTGAGAAATTCAGAAACATTTTACCATTTTCTGAAGTCAATTCATCGACTAAAACAGAGCAACCACTCTTTCCCCAAGTCCCCATGCATTGATCAACATCTGTTCTAACTTCTTGAACTGTATTCTTTAAAATCCAGCTTCGAAGATCGTGATATGAAGGCCCCACAACTCCTGACCCTTGTGAAGCAATTGCATCAATCATGGGCTGGAAATACATGGAGTTCACAGCATCTAAAGGTACACCAACATCAAATAAAAACCTCCCAATTGCTAAACTAACTTGATGGTTAACCCTTTTTGAATCATCATACACAGTATCAATAAGAGCAAGAGCATTCGAACCTTTTCTCACTCTACATCCTTTCTTTCTTCTACCTCCACCTCTCTTGCTACTTACAGTACCTTCTTCTTCTTGATTCAGTAATAAACTAGGATTGGGCTCAATAGCTTCTGCAACAGGAAGCATCACAGCTTCAGTGTTCAAAGCAGATTGATTACCAAAAGAATCAGTCTCGCCAGAATTGAAATTAGTGATTTCTTCAGCCAATTTCTGTTTCTTTCTCTTCTTCACTACGACACCATTTAAGCTCTCTTGCATCAACAGACGAACATCAGGCTGTACTCTTAAACAACTGGACGCATTACCTTTTTGGCCTGCGAGGTGTTCTTTAATCCTGTGAATTCCACCGCCCTTGAACATTTTGCCGCAATATATACACTTGAGCTGAACCTTATCGCCACTTTTGTACATTTGGCAATGCTTCCATGCTGGATCATGTTTTTGTGAATTTACAGGTACTGGTTCTAAATCGGAAGCCATTTTTCAGACTTCGCATGCAAGCGCAAAGCTAGCTATCTTTATAATATCTATATTTAAGCACTAATAATCTACAGCATTAGTAGCTACACATTTCAACCATTGACGAATAAAAGTGTATCGTCAAACAATCATATATGCAAAATCAACGACAACAGAAGAGCATACAAAACCCGGATTGGACAGAAGAAAAGGTTGATTAGACGGAAACTTACTTGATTTTTTTTAATTTCGTCGTCGAAATTCTGGGGAGACCGAGTTATGGAGGTTAGGGTTAATATATAGTCGGAAGATGAGTCGATGTAGAACCGGATAGACCGGTTACGTCTCCACTTTCACGGGTTTTTATCAGCCCGGGTTTTAATATTAACCCGATTTTGCGGTCCAAGTAAGCGTTGAAAAGTTGCAACTTCCCCAAAATAAACGGTTTTCTAGAAGCGGATCCGAATATCTCGGGTTGCATTTAACATATTGAACCGGATGTTAGTTCGACCGGCGGTCGCCAAGAAGAGACCGGTAAACGCCTCCATCAAACCGGTAATCTAACAAATTTTCATGTAATTATCAAATTAGGAATAACTGTTCTCAATCATGACTCCGGCTTCGTGTAGAACGACGAATTGTTCTTAATTTTCACAAACTAAAGATATTTTAATTGAAGTTTCTTAGTTGCATATGGATTTTGGATTAATATTAGGGATTTAGAGTACATACTACATCATGAACATGATTTGTAGCCTATATGATGATTTCTTCATCGGAAGAGCGACTTTTCTTCCAATCCGAAACAGAAACATGCATTGCTGCTGTTCATCTTCTACGAAGATTTCAATTGCGGATGTACCTCCGTTTAGACTAATATCTGAATCTACGGATCTTTACTGTAATCGGAAGTGCTTTTTAAAAATTATTTTTTCCACTTTTCATGTATTTCCAAAAATAGATACATATCAGGTTAAAGATTCGCAACACAAATATCAGCAGAAAGCAAAATCCAAAAATGGCACACAAGGTGAAGAAACCATATTTGAGAAAAGGTTTAGCTGAATAAAACAGAACATATGAAGTTCATACACAAGGAAAACTTATATGGTCATTCCTAATACACCACAGCCTCTGCAACCACACCTCACCTCTCACCACAACATAACAACACACACTTCCATTTCCTTTCTTCTTCTTCTTCTTCTATCTTTCCTCTTTTTACAGGCTTAAACAACTTGTACAGTACACTCATCTTACCTTCTCTCTCTCTCTCTCTTCAGGCCACGGGCATCTTTCACCCTCTTTCAGCCATGGCGGAGACCCCATATTTCCTAGGTATATCCTCAAACTAACAATGTACAATCTTTTATTTGCAAATTCACTCTTACATATCTTCCAAATAAACCCGGAATAAGAGCTTCATAGCACCAAAATAAACCCAAATAAAAAAAAACTAATAAAACACAAACCATCCATCCATCATACTTCAGACTTCATACTCAGTTAGCTGTACAACTTCGATCACCTTTCTATAACCTTTCCCTAAGTAGTAGTAGTAGCAGCAGCAGCAGTAGCCATGGAAGCTGCAGCAGCATATCCCGCCAGTATCCCAATCCTCCTTTCTGTCAAATCAACAAGCAAAGCATATCACAAAATGATTCATCAAAACATGCATGGTTGATGGTTCTGATTTTATTTAAATATAGTATTATACCTCCAGCAGCAACAAGTTTCTCTACACGAGCAACTATATGTTTCCCATAAGTATACTTTTTCAGAGCATTCAGATGAACTTTAATACGATTAAGTATCATTTCAAGTTGGCGATCATCGCAAGTCTCCAACACTTTTTGTACAACATAATTAGCAAACTGATCTTTCATCATTACCTGATACCAAAAAATAAAAAAAGGTATTAAACCTTCAACACTGATTTTGTATTTTTGTCATGGAAAACTTAGAAAAAAAATCAAGTAAAAATGAACCTGGAGTGGTTCGTTTTCATCAGTGGTGCCTAGCATCTCAGTGACAAGAATCTGCCGCTCCTCGGGTGTACCGAAAGTCAAACATTTTTCAACAACATTGGAAGCAAACTTTTGTTGACTCATTTGAACTATCTGCCCGATTAATTGATCGATAATAGACGTGCGTTCGTGTGGCTTTCCATGTTCGAGCACATGCTGTTACAAAAAAAAGAAAAAACATCAACATTTTTTAATCGTTTAAATAGTTTATACTTTATACAGAAGCATGTTTTGATCGTTCACAAAAACCTACCTGAACGACATAATTCCCGTATTGATCTTGAGCAAGCATGCGTACAGATTTCAAGATTTCATCCATGACTATGGTTTGAGTTTTTGGGTTGCTACAGTGCTCGAGGACTCTCTGTTGGTAAAATTTCAATAATTTAGCAACAAGATCAAATAAAGAAAGTGAAATCGGTTACCCAAATGTTTAAAAAATGAAAAAAAAAAAATACCTGAATAACGCGACAACCATATGGGTGAGTTGATAATGTAACAACTTGATCATAAAATGTTGATATGATGAAATGAATAGCATCTTCCGGAATGCATTCAATGCACTTTTGAATAACATGATTACCATTTTGATCGCGTACACATCGCATTACATGACCATCAAGCTCTGCCACCATTTTTCTTTGTTGGTCCAAGTCAACTACCTCGATAGCCTAAATGAAAAAAAGTCAAACTCAAACTCAAACATATGCTTTCGAATGCATAATATGTCTTCTAAGTTGTAAAGTTAAAAAGTTTACCTTTTGGATTACTCTGCAACCATACATCTGTAGACTAAGGGTTAGAACATGGTCATCAAGCTGGTCTGCCAGTTCTCTTATTTGAGAAGCAGTTCCATGTTCAAAAAACTATATTTATAAAACAAAAACAAGAAAATTCTTTAATGTCATATATTGATAAAGAATAAAGATAGTCAAACACCAATTTACCTTCTGGATCACATAATTACCGAATACATCAGTCATAAGCGAAAGAGCCTGAGGCATAATTTCATGAAAAACCATGTTTTTCTCTTCTGTGGTAGCGGTTTCGAGCTTTTGTTGAATAAATCGACTTCCATACTGATCGGAACTGCATAAATTAAAGTTTAAAATGAGTTTTTGTTATGTCATAAGTGTAGTTGTAGCATGAAGAAGTAAAGCTGTAAGACTAACCTGAATTCAACAACATGTCCTGCGATTTCTGAAAGCTCAAAACACTTGGTTTTGTTACTCTTGAACTCATCAAGCAAAGAAGATGCAAAAGCTTCTTCAAAAGATCCGGTGAAACCTCCGGGTAAGTTTCTCATTCCAGAAGGGAAACGAAGACTCCTTTCTCCATGTCTGACAGGGCTGCCTGAGTTAGGGAGGAGAGGTCCGGCCAGTGGACTGGTGGGGTAGTTTCCATAGTAACCATGTGTTAAACTGTTTGTTTTGTTAAGGTAAGGAAGACCATACTGTGATTTTTGAGGTGATAGTAGGCCTGAAAGGTAAGCTTTCTGAAGTGCTAGTAACTCCATTGTTGGATCATTCAGAGCAGCAGCGTATTGAAGATTCTGTAACTCTGCAGCTGCAGCGAGTATATTAGGTCCCAAAGCAAACCCACCTCCCATGGCTCTGGAATCCATGCCACCACCCATCATGGAAGGTGATGCAGGATTCATCACATACCCACCTAGCCCATAGTTTGAATAAGGTGAATTTGGACTGTCCATGTGTTGGTAGTGCGGAGAACCACCTGCTCTCAGATGGGAGTTAACCGGAGAACCTTGTGCATCGCCTGAAAAAGAAGGGTTGCTCATGTTGAGATACAAACCTTTGTTGGTCAGGTATGGATGTTTGATATGGGTGTTCTGCTCATCAATCTCGTTTTCTTGATTTGTCATACCATCTGCTGATAGACTCATGCCTGCCATGGCTGCTGCTAGGTCGGAATGTTCAGATGGAGCAGAGTTAACCCTGCCTCCCGCGGCAGGAATGCGAGGGCTAGCCAACCTAGCCACCAGTTGAGGGTCAGGAGTGGTGCTTCTAGACAAAGAACCACCGAGTGCAGATGCGTACGTATGAGAAGCTGATGACATCGCGTGAGGATGGTTTGGGCTCGAACGTAAAGCTTCCATGGAAACCAGATCTTGGTGAAGACCAAAATGGGTTTCAGAGGGTTCGATGTTGTCGTCAAATGTGTTCCGGCTTGCCGGACGAGATGGGTGACGAGAACTAGATGCTGCTTGAGTCATGTCATCCTGCAGTTGGAAACGGAGTTTAAGCAATAACTAAAAGGGAAGATTTCAAAAGCTACAAATTTC
Source organism: Lactuca serriola (assembly GCF_051521515.1). NCBI lineage: Eukaryota > Viridiplantae > Streptophyta > Magnoliopsida > Asterales > Asteraceae > Lactuca > Lactuca serriola. Next base: position 215,268,246 of record NC_136409.1, read on the forward strand.
AGACAAAAACGATCACAAGTTTCAAACCTTAAAGATCTCCGCAATGCTCTTCTGCCTACTTCCTGACCCCAATCCAGGCAACCCGATAAGCCCATTGCCTCCCCATTCGGCGGCGGCAGATTCACCGCTGTGTGACTTCCTCCATTCGCCCGGTCCATGATTCTCTTCTTTGTTCCCATTGAACCCTAGCTGGCTTGCAAATAGAGACCTAGTATTACTCCCATCATCCCTGTTTACCTTCCTCCTATCGCCAATAGCAGAGCCACCAATCCCACTTCCACCGCCGCCTTGCAGGCGCTGCGCATATCGCCAATCCTCCTTCGACAACAGCGGCGGCGGAAGCCTAGGGTTCAGATTCACATTAGCGTAGTAATACGAAATGTATGCCGGATCAGACCTTAACTCATCTTCTGAAATCCCGCCTAACTCCGCCGTCAGACCACCACCACCACCAAACAGTCCTCCGACTGCATTCAATGACCCTTCCACCGTCGGCGGAGCTGAACCGCTGCGATACATATTTAGCTCCCTCTCGCGATCGCTGCTACTGTTACTCATCATACTAGTACTGCTAATAACCTCTTGCCTACGCTTCTCCCTCATCAGCAAGCTCAGCTCCTCGTTGTTAGAAAGCACCGATCGCATTCCGATATCGGACATCATCTTGGAATAACTATCAGTAATCATCACAACATTTGCATGAAATTAACCTCTTCAAATAAAAATTAAATACTATCGAGCTTCAATTAACAAAACTTATAAAGCTACGATCTTTACAAACTTCTAGATCCTAAATTACCTTAATTGCATAACAATCTACTGAACCAAACAAGTTTTTTCGTAATAATCTATTGTGTATGTGTAAATTTACAGAAATCTTTTAAAGATCCGAAGATTCAATATGAACCATCCTTCCAATCGGCTGATCGCCAACAAAATAACAAATTTTTTTAGCCATTTTCAGTGTGCTAAAGATTGAGTGAGAGACTTTCGAACAGAATAGTGCAAGAGAGAGTGCTAAAAGAGAAAGAGAGGGGATTGATAAGCACGAGAGGTGGGATGATATAGACCGTTAGATTAAAAAGGGTGACGGTAGAGATTGGATTGTGTAGCGTGATTTGTTCTTACAAAAGCAAAGTTTAGGGTTTTATTTCAAAGAATCTTGAGCTGATATCCGATTTGCTTGGGTTCTTGTTATCACTTCATTATTTTATTTAAAATTAAATTATCTATTTATATAAAAAAAAACTAAGGCAATTCTTCATGTACCATATCTCCTCGTCATATTAATTGTTAAGAAATAGGGCAATTGTCCTCGTCACCAAAATCATTATTCTATCAATTTAAAATTTTGTTCGGTGTTAAATTATTAAGAAGGTGTTTCGAGTACTTATTCAAAATGATAACTATTTGTACTTAAATTATTAAGAAGGTGTTTCGAGTACTTATTCAAAATGATAACTATTTGTAATTCGACTTATAGGGGTGTTAAAATGAAAATTTTAAAATGTGTTGTGACGTATAAAAAATGAAATTTCTGGTGTGTAACTTTTATAAGTTTTTTTTTAATCTATATTCAAACACTAGTTTTAACTTATACTAATGTGAAATCGATAATAATTAATAAACTCCTTAAATCAACTTAGTCAAACACATCTAAAAGGCAATATAATTTATAGATAATGATGTCTCGTAAAATTGTTAGAGCAATATGTATAATGAATAAAATTATCATTTTAACCTTCTAACTATTTACCCAATAACTTGATGATATTAGGATCCCTATTCTTCCAATTTTGATTCATTTTGGTATGCTGGGAAGATGAGGAGATGAACTTTGGAATTCAGTTATAGAGAAATTCAGCAAGAAGCTTTAAGATTGGAAAGGTGTCCGCCCTCTTAGGTCAAGCTGGTAAGGCCTTATTTTTAACGAAATTCACTCTTCAAAGCTTGCCTTTATTCCCTCCTTGCCCGGGGTCTCGAAAGGAATGGCTAGTAGGATTGAAGGATTTTGGACAAAATGTCTACGGGTGTTGGAGGGAGAGATAGAATTCATGATATCGCATGGGAGAAGGCTCTCTGAAGCTTCGTTTTGGAGGCTTGGGTTGGAGCTATAGCTATTTAGACTATAAGCTAGTTATTTCGGTGTACTTGTTGAGCAGGTCGACCCTCCATCCCTTCGTTCAAATCCATCAAGATTACTATGCTAACTCATACTATTGCCCTTTCACTGATGTCGGTAAGGAGAGTGTCGGACAGAAGATACAAATAAGAACAGCTTTGACAACATCCATCTCTGTGTGAGCCCTCATCTCATGTTCCTACTACCTATTAACTTCAAGTGGGAGTGATGGACGAGTAAAGGTTGCCAAATCTTTCTTCCCCGTGAATTGGCTTTAACTGAAATCGGGCGGATCGGCTTCTCCCTTTGAGCATAACATGTTTTTGGGGAGTAAGTCACTTAATATATTATAATATGTAAGAATCGATTCTTACATCACATCAAAATAGCATGTCTATATAGTTATCTACATGCAGTTCCTCTTTTTTACCTTCCATTAATTTTGAAAGAGAAGGTTTCCTCTCACCTAAAGAATATATCAGAGAACGACGACCTACGCATTGCAACCACAACATTACTGGGTAAACTAGTATAGATTTCGGAAACTCGGGATCCCCCTAGTTGAAGACTATCGTCCACAATTAGAACCATCTAAAATAACGTCTATGATGGATCTATTACGAATGTCTCGTCCCAGAAGACCATCACTCAAGTTTCACTGATTGAGCAACGCAATTATTTCACAGACCTTTATGTTCCTAGTTAAAGTGTAGGCCTTTTGGACTTAAGTTGGGATTTGGTATTTCGAAGCCCCCATGTGTTACTATCATTTATAGGCATCGTCTGTACTTAACAGTTCCTTTTAGTGTAGGTTCTCAGAGATATATGGATTAATATAAAACAAAGGGGGGGGGGGGGGGGACGAAAGAGAAGAAAAAAGATAGTTTACTTGCTTAGTGTTTGTGCGCTAAGGGAAGAAATATCAACAAGTCGAAACTTTCGAAAGCGCACTCGATCTTCTCAAAATCTCTTAAGATAAGAAATATATACCCTACGAAAAGGAGCGAGCGAAGAGAGCATAAAGAGCTTACTTATAAGGTACGAGCTTAGAGCCTTGCGTCACTCTGGTATGCTAATCACTTTGTTGTACGAATTTGTAAGGGTAGTCACTTAGTGCGACAACACTATAGGATGCAAAGAAGTTTCTGTTGGATCAGGTGTCTAAGCCCATAACTATTTTGGTATGTACTTGACCCGATTATGAGCATGGTCCTTTTAGGTTGCCTTCACCATAGCAACTGATAGGATGAACTAAGGAGAAAAATGATTAATTATGATTTATTAATATATTATATGAATAATATATTAAAAGAGAAATCATATTGTTTAATTAATATTAGTCAAGAATTAATTATGTGGCTAAAAGACATTAATTAAATAAAGGGGACTAGAACTGTCAATTGTGTGATAGTTGAATATTGGGCTAATAGACTCCATAGAAGTTGGAGTGGACGAAATCTATGGGGAAACCCATTAGAATTCGTCCAAGGCCTCTAAGGAGAGTGTCCATGGGCTGCTTAGGGCATAAGCAGTCAGATTAGGGTTTCCTGGTTGAAAACCCTAATAGCCTAAGTATAAAAGGAACCCTTGGCAAGCCAAAAACGTCCCTAACCTTCTAAGAGAAACCCTAGGACGTTTTTGGTGCCTCCTCTCTCTCTCTCTCTCTCTCTCTCCTTGTTCATCTTGTTGCATATGGTGTTTGTGACTCCATTAGAGGTGCAACATTTGAGGCACTAAGCTTTCAAAAGTCAATTACAAGATGAATTCAGATTGTTATTGCAACATAACAATCAAGGTAAGATCTAAACTCTATTCTTTTGTCAATTTCGATTATTGTATGCTAGAATTATGTTTTATGAGCTTTGGATGATTATTGCATGTATATTAGACAAACGAGATCCAAAGCTTTAGGGTTTGCATGTACACCATAGGATTGATGTAAGGCTCATAACCCATCAGCTTCGTCACCCTTCTAAAGTTTCTTTGATCACTTAGGACATACAATCTTTCAAAAAAGAAAGTGGTTATGAAGTGAATTGCATTGTGCTCATCAACAAGTAATATGCACCATGCTGAACAAAGGTTCCTTTTTTCTCTTGAGATATTGCGTATGATAGGAGAAATAAAGGTTCCTTTTTTTCGGTATGTTGCTTCACGAACAAGGAGAGATAGAAAGCTAGTATTATATAATGAATAATAAGAGTCTGGCACTATATAGGAATCCAACACCTAGTGATTTACATTTTACACCTTATCTTCTAGACTTTTGGTGGAAAAACTAGTCGGGTCTTCCAACAAGAGTTCCATGACTTTTTAACCTGCATAAAAAAAGGAAGTATTTCGCGCGTCGGGTTTGATCCTGGTGTCGAGCAAAGTAGAGCGAATGAAAAAACTTGAATGAGAAAATCATTTTCAAATGAGACTTTATGGTCGTCCTACGCCAATTGATCAAGAATTTATGGTAAATGAGGATTTTCTTTTATTTTCAGGTGGTACCTCTTGCAACATCTTAATTTGTTAGGTATTCTCTTTTAACCCTTGGATTGTGATTTGTTTACAAAATTGGTCCCTAATGGCATTTTCGTAATTTCGGCCATACATGAGTACGTTGGGCGTACTCTAAGTACGTTAGGTGTACGTAGCTAGGGTACAAACCCTAATTTTTAGGGTTTGGACACTATTTAGACATCTTTATGGCCTCACACTCCTTCTTAACTCCATCCTCTTTCCTCACTTTCGAAACCCTAAAGTGTGTGAGTGCCTTGTGAAGCTTGAAGAACCTTTTGGTGCCATTTTGGAGCTTTTTGAGAATAAGGAAGAACATTGAGGTTGTGGTGTTCACTCAAGACTTGGATCTAGCATCTACATTCCTTTATGCATCTTCTGGATGTATAAAGCTCCAACCTTGACGAGCATTTATTTTAGATCTAGTTTTAGCTTAAAGTTGGTCCCTTTTGTCCCAAATCTTGACCTTTGTGAGCATGGAATGCTCCAAGATGTTTGAGTTGTCCTTTCATATTTTTAGGGGCGTGTTAAGTCATAAAAATGGGATCTTGGACATTCGTTTCTTCCCATGCATGGTCTAGGTTGTCTTAATTGGGTCAAGAAGTTAGGGGGTTTGTTATTAAGGTCTTAATATACATGCAAAACCATAAAGTTGGAAACTTTGTGGTTAAGATCATATTTTAGGGTATGGATCTAGATTTTGGGCGAAGGTGCTTAAGGATTAAGCACTTAATGGGTTGAGTTGGTTGGCGGCTGCGTACGTTGGGCGTACCAAAGGTTACGTTGCACGTACGTGGTCATCCCTTCGTTTTTTGGTCAAATGTTTGGTACACTCGGCATACCTGTTGTGTACGACCAACATAATCACTGAGTTGACTCAGTTGACTCAGCAGACTTTGACTTGGATTTTGACTAGGGTTTGACCTAGGGGTATTTCAAGTATTTTGATATGTATGTTGAGATTGTCGTCACTTAATTCATTGAGGTGACTGGTAGAGTGATCTCGGAGCGGCGTGCTATTCAATTTTCTTATCTGTTTATGAGGTGAGTCTCCTCACTAGATCCATGGGTCGAAGGCACCAATGTCGGCCAATTACTTTGTTGTGTATAATGTTGGTTGTCTCTATAATACTTGCATAACAGACCAAGATCTGGCCCCTGGCAATTGTATGAAAGACTAGGATCTAGCCCCTAACACTTGTATGTAAGACCGGGATTTGACCCTCAGCATTGCAATAAAAGACCAATTGTATGTAACACCCAAAGTTTTGAAGGCCAAGAAAGGAAAGAAAACCCTAAGTTTAGGGGTCGACTCGGCGAGTCCAAGGAGGAACTCGGCGAGTCCGAGCGGGATCCGGGTCGAGGAGTAAGTGACCGACTCAGCGAGTCGGCCAAGGAGACTCGGCGAGTCTGGTCTAAACGAGGAAAACCCTAATTCCGGGAGTTGTATCATATATAAAGGGTGTTATGTCCCTCCCTCAGCCTCCACATCATCCTAGAGAACCTGTAAACCCTAGATTTCGTGTGAGCTTCCATCATTTGAGAGAAATAGCTTTGGAGGAAGGAAACTTTGGAAAGAAACTTGAAGATCAAGAAGGTTTCTTCAAAGGATAGGTGTAGATCTGAGATCTACTTCATTTTATGTTCATCTTGGAGGTATTAAACTGCCATTTTCCCTTCTTTGCATCTAGATCTATTTTGTTATGAGATTTGGGGGTTTTATGGTTGATTGAGACCCAATTCGAGTTTAGGGGCTTAGATATGTTGTTGCCACTTTAGATCTAGTGTTGGGATGGTCCAATATGTCATAAAGCATCAGAAGATGAGTAGTTGGTGAAGCCCTTTTGTCCTTAAACCAAACCCTAGTATGTTTTGAGCCTAGATCTCTTTAGTTATACGTAAAGTTTGCAACTTTACGTGGGGATTGAGCTTTGGAAGTATGGATCTATGATTTGGAGTCCCTGCATGACTCAAAAGTCCTCTGCATGTATGGAGATCTGAATGGACTCAGCAAGTAGCATGAAGATTTGGAGGAACTCGATGAGTGGGATGAACAGCTCGTCGAGTCAGATGAAGTTGGGCAGGAACTCGGCGAGTTGGATGAACAACTCGGCGAGTCTGTTGAAGGTTGTCTTGGATTCGGCGAATCTGTTCTTGGACTCGGTGAGTCAAGTTGCGAAACCCCAAACCCTTCAAGTTGAGACTCGAATCAGTGAGTCGAGTGGAGACTCGGTGAGTTGGACAGGTCAGGACTCGGAAATCGGTAGACTCGACGAGTCGAGTCGCAAAGAGAAGGACTATGAACATATGAACTCGGCGAGTCAATAGGGTGACTCGGCGAGTAGGGCTGACCTGTAAGGTTGACTTTGACCAGGACTTTGATTTTGACCAGAGTTGACTTGGTTGTCTTTCGGGGGTCAGATAGACTCAGTGTTGCTTTGATATTGGTAGCTCGGGGAGCGAGTGGAGCAGGAGTTCAGAGAGTTGCCGGGCAGCAACTAGTGGGTTCATCAGCCAGTTCAGCCACTGCAGGTGAGTTTCCCTTTGTATGAATGGGTCTACGGCCACACCGCCGACCCATGTAGTTATGAGTAGAAGACCCGGGGGTTAGCCCTAGGCACAGTGATATAGGCTTATTAAGTCATAAAAATCATGCATTATCTTAATACTTTATGTTGATTTTATCTCATTTAATGAAAAAAAGATGTTTAATTAGTTTATAATTTCATTTTTCAGCAACAATTACATGCTCGAAAGGAAAATGAAGCGGAACTAGCGATTGGAAGCTTGGATCTTGGATTTTGAAGAAAGAAGGATGTTGCTGGACAGCTTGACCCCTCGTCAGTGTTTTGGCCATATCTCATGAACCGTAACTCCGATTGACGAGATTCAAAATGTTCTGAAAATTAGAAACAATTTCGGACGACTTTCGTGTTTTGAGAAAATGCTAATTCGAAACGTACTCGGCGAGTAGGGTCGATTACTCGCCGAGTTGTATCGAACTTTCGCGATTCTGGACGCGCTGACTTGCCGTACACGGGTTTTAAGTGACGGACTCGCCGAGTAGGTCACTGGACTCGCCGAGTAGCCTCTGTTTTGTGAAAATCTATATAAAGGGACTTTCAGATCGATATCAGAGGATGGAGAGAAACCCTAGGAGGCTAAGAAACGATTGGAAGTGCTGTTAGGTCGTGAGGAACTAAAGAATCAACCCTACATTCAATTGTGAAGAGAATCAAGACAATTTTGGTTTATTCTTAGTAACTTTTTGATTTGAATCATGTTTACATACTTTGATTTTGTTTTTGAGTTTATGTTTACTGCAATCATGAGCTAAAAACTTATTCTTCTGTTAGGGTAGACAATTTTGTGAACATGGATTGATTATTTGAGTAGGATTATTTTTAATTGGTAATTATGTTTTGTTAAGCTTGTTAAAGAACCTTATGTGTTAACAATAACTATTCTTCTGTTAATAAATCAGTAATTAAGTTGTATGAACATCTCTTAGTTGCTAATTTCATATGATTTACGTGACCACATAGTTGTATGTCTAGGAATAACGAATGTGAAACTAGAATTAACTAGAAGATAGGTAAGTTAATGTGTGAGATTGTTTGATGAACATCAGCAATAGGTTAATTGAAGGGTCAATTTAATTAACCATTACAAGTCTTACTTAACCCGAATCAATAATCTAGGAAACCCGTTAATTTAGACAACTGGCCATTGCTTGAGTTAATTTGTTTTCTAAGAATTAGGAATAGCGAACGTGAACCTAATTATCTTAATCGGTAGCCAATGAAGAATTAATCTGATACATTAAAATCATCCATGGGAACAAATGCGTCGTACCTAAACATAAGTCCTCTTTACTATTGAATTTAGTTGGTAATTAATTGTTTTAGTTGCTAGTTAGTTAATTCGTGTGTTGGTTATTCTAATTAAGTTTCTAGTCTTGTAAAACTAGAGAAAACCCCCATTTTGTTATTTGTTTTATTTAGATAATATTAGCATTTATTTTAATTGTTTACCGTTCCCTGTGTTCGATACCCTACTTGCTTGAACTATATTACTAATCGATAGGTACACTGCCTTTCGTGTGTTTATTTTGTGTCTAAGTCAGTAGGATTAAAACTAGTTGGTTTTACACACATCAAGTTTTTGGCGCCGTTGCCGGGGAACGGTTCAAATAGTTAATTTTATTTGCTAATTGTTATCGGTTTTATTTTATTGATTATTTTTTTATTTAGTTTAATTTTTATCTTTATTTTTTATTATGTATTTTCCAAATCTCGATGCTTTTGATGCTTTTCTTGAGGAAGTAGTGCAGTAAGATGAGGATTATGACTCGGATGAAGATTTGAAGAAATTTGATAGATGGTTAGATATCATCTTGTCTAACAATCAAGAACAATCTGAGTCACAAGAGCTAGATTTACAAGATGATGAATTTAATCCAGAAAGAGACTTGGAGGAGCTGCAAAGGTTGTTAGCAGAGAGGTCGGACGAAGAACAAGAACAAGCTGAATTGCAGGAACCAAGTTGTGGTTTGACCATTACCACGACGTGGCCCCCTGTTCTTCCGGTTTGTGTTTCGAAGCATGGGGTGACGACTCCAACTTTGGAGAATGTTCTGAAGCACGATCCATTTTTGATTAGTATCCAACCGGTTCCAACCCTTATCAAGATTCTTGGGTTATATGAATTGAAGCTCGTTTGGCCAATTTTAGAAGCAAAGAGTCAAATTTTACAAATTGGTCCACTAAAGAAAATATTTAATGCAATGGATGGATGGGCGTCAAATTTATTAGAAGTTTATTAAGTTGAGAGTCCAGCTAAAGACTCGCACAAAAAGAAGCGCTTGTGGGAGGCAACCCGTCATTAGAGTTTTCTTTTCTTTTTCTTTTTAAACTTCTAGTGTTTAAGGATAATTTAGGATTTTTTTTATTTTAATGTTTTTTTTATTACTTGTTTTTGTTTTTGATCTTTTCAGTTTGAGTGTAAGGATGCATGTGAGGGTCTAGAGTCAAGGCTGACGAAGCGAGAAATCGAGTCTAGGCGAGAGAGGAAACGAAGTTTTGAGTCAAGCTATGAGTCCAATTGATATAAGGGTTATAGAGTGTTTATCACCTAATGGAAAAATGAGGGAAATTATTAGTTTATATAACCCCCATACATCAGAAACGGACTTGGGCAGAATAAAATTTTTGTCACACAGCGGTCTACTCGTCGAGTGCATCTTATGGACTCGCCGAGTCCATGTGAAAATTCACGATTCTTCTGCCATTTACGCTTCAACTCGGCGAGTCTACATACTTACTCGACGAGTCGCTCATTCTTCTTACTTTTGAGCTGAAGATTTGATGACATTTGATATGGGCATTGGTTCTATTCTTTGAAGATCATTTTCCGAGCATTACCAAGAGTTTTTCCCTTATATTTGGAGCTTTTATAAAGGCTATACCACACGAGACTTTGACACCCAAGACATGGATGAGCTGTTCCCATGTCTAAAGTCAATTGAAGATGGAGCTGAAGAGAAGAGATATCAACCTCGCCACTACTATCCCAGGGGAGTTTGTTCCAATTCTCTTCTTATTTTTATTGTTCTTTATCATGCATAATATGCAATGAGGACATTGCAAAAATTAAGTGTGGGGTAGGGGGTTGGTTATATTAGTTAAAATTTTAGTTAAAATTCGAAAATCTTGAAATTTTAGTTAATTTTGAAATTTTTGCATTAAAATTGCTAGGTCTAAATTAGAAAATTTTGGTAAAAGCAATTAGGTTTCTTGCTAGTATTATGTTGATGATTGCATGAAGATCCAAATGTTTAGTTGAGCCTATATACGTTCTAGTGCATTTGTGACTTCCTTATTCCAGTGAAATCATGGGACAAAAACACAACCCTGCTCAGCTTGAGGGATGCAATATGTTTAGCAGCCTAAACCTGAAATGTATCCAGGAAGATTGTTATCGTTAGCCAATAAGGGTTGAGATTGAGCGCCCCTGCTTAAGCATGTAGGGATTTGAGTGAAAAAAGAGAGGTACATGTAAAAAAAAAAAAAAAGAGAGAGAGAGAGAGAGAGAATTACAAGAGAAATTGTATGAATTTTGGAGCAATTAAAGTGAAGATCAAAAGATCAAAATTCCAAGAAATCCAAATAGTTGAAGATACCCGAAAATCAAACAATAAAGGTGGTGAATTCAAAGAGATCAAAGATCAAATTACCAAAGGAAGTGAAGAATTCTAAAAGAGCTCCATAGTGGTATCGAAAAGTTGTAATTCTAGATTATGTATGCTCGGGTTGCTCAATTAAAAACACCTTGAGTGATATAGGCTTATTAAGTTGTAATTCTAGATTAGCCCTAGGCACAGTGATATAGGCTTATTAAGTCATAAAAATCATGCATTATCTTAATACTTTATGTTGATTTTATCTCATTTAATGAAAAAAAGATGTTTAATTAGTTTATAATTTCATTTTTCAGCAACAATTACATGCTCGAAAGGAAAATGAAGCGGAACTAGCGATTGGAAGCTTGGATCTTGGATTTTGAAGAAAGAAGGATGTTGCTGGACAGCTTGACCCCTCGTCAGTGTTTTGGCCATATCTCATGAACCGTAACTCCGATTGACGAGATTCAAAATGTTCTGAAAAGTAGAAACAATTTCGGACGACTTTCGTGTTTTGAGAAAATGCTAATTCGAAACGTACTCGGCGAGTAGGGTCGATTACTCGCCGAGTTGTATCGAACTTTCGCGATTCTGGACGCGCTGACTTGCCGTACACGGGTTTTAAGTGACGGACTCGCCGAGTAGCCTCTGTTTTGTGAAAATCTATATAAAGGGACTTTCAGATCGATATCAGAGGATGGAGAGAAACCCTAGGAGGCTAAGAAACGATTGGAAGTGCTGCTAGGTCGTGAGGAACTAAAGAATCAACCCTACATTCAATTGTGAAGAGAATCAAGACAATTTTGGTTTATTCTTAGTAACTTTTTGATTTGAATCATGTTTACATACTTTGATTTTGTTTTTGAGTTTATGTTTACTGCAATCATGAGCTAAAAACTTATTCTTCTGTTAGGGTAGACAATTTTGTGAACATGGATTGATTATTTGAGTAGGATTATTTTTAATTGGTAATTATGTTTTGTTAAGCTTGTTAAAGAACCTTATGTGTTAACAATAACTATTCTTCTGTTAATAAATCAGTAATTAAGTTGTATGAACATCTCTTAGTTGCTAATTTCATATGATTTACGTGACCACATAGTTGTATGTCTAGGAATAACGAATGTGAAACTAGAATTAACTAGAAGATAGGTAAGTTAATGTGTGAGATTGTTTGATGAACATCAGCAATAGGTTAATTGAAGGGTCAATTTAATTAACCATTACAAGTCTTACTTAACCCGAATCAATAATCTAGGAAACCCGTTAATTTAGACAACTGGCCATTGCTTGAGTTAATTTGTTTTCTAAGAATTAGGAATAGCGAACGTGAACCTAATTATCTTAATCGGTAGCCAATGAAGAATTAATCTGATACATTAAAATCATCCATGGGAACAAATGCGTCGTACCTAAACATAAGTCCTCTTTACTATTGAATTTAGTTGGTAATTAATTGTTTTAGTTGCTAGTTAGTTAATTCGTGTGTTGGTTATTCTAATTAAGTTTCTAGTCTTGTAAAACTAGAGAAACCCCCCATTTTGTTATTTGTTTTATTTAGATAATATTAGCATTTATTTTAATTGTTTACCGTTCCCTGTGTTCGATACCCTACTTGCTTGAACTATATTACTAATCGATAGGTACACTGCCTTTCGTGTGTTTATTTTGTGTCTAAGTCAGTAGGATTAAAACTAGTTGGTTTTACACACATCAAGTTTTTGTTTATGTTTTGAAGTAACTCCGATTGTGTCTATAAGAACCAAAACTTGATGAACAGGTTGGTCTACATCAAGTTTGAATTGTCAGGGATGGGCGCGTTTGTTCAGGATCCAGGAGCCCATATATCGGGAGTTTTTGCTGGAGTTCTACGCTACAGTTTCCTATGATCCTAGGAAGGCACTCGATGACAGGATTTGAAATCAAAATTAATTTTATGTGTCTCCTAGGGTATAAATTTGAAATCGACTGACTCGTGCAGGTTGCCGAAATTGTGTTTATCGGGAGTTTTATGTTAAATTTGGAATGACATAAATTAGTTTTTACTATTTAAACATACATAAAAAATTAAACTCAATTGTTTAGTTTAAACCTTGCGATTGTTTAGTTTTATGACAAACGCTTCTCAAAAACTTGATGTGTGTAAAACCCACTAGTTTTAAACCTACTTTTAATTATCAAATAACACACAAAAGGCAGTGAACCTATCAATTGTGGTATAGTTCAAGCAAGTAGGGTATCGAACACAGGGAACGACAAATTAAATAGTAAAAACTAATTTATCTAATTTAACTAATAAGTAGGGGTTTTCTCTAGTTTTACAAGACTAGAAACTTACTAATGATTACTTGTTAAACTAGAAAACGAAGACTTTGACTAGATTCAATAACGGAAAAGTACTTCTATTTAGTTCAACTTAATTGATCCTATGGTTGATTTCAAGGTAAAAGTGCAATGGATTAATTCTTTTGCTAGTTACCGATTCAATTGATTAGTTCCGTATTCACTTCATTAATCCTTAGCAAATAAATCAATTTAAACAATGGCCAGTTGTCTATTTCAATTAAATTTACTAGATATAATATACGGGTTAAGTTAGACTTGCAATAGCTAATTAATTTATCTTTTAATTAACTTCTTGTTTAATGGTCATCTCACAAGCTTGCACATAAATTTACTTGATTTTCTTATTAATCCTAGTTTCATGTTCATTACACTAGACATATGACAAAAAGTGTTCACTAAGCATATGAGATTGATAACTAATAGATGTTCATGCTAATTAATTATCTCCCTATTAACATAAAATCAATTATCATTCATACACAAGATTCTTTAGCAAGCTAAAATAACTAAATTAACCAACATAGAATTAATCCTACCAAGAATCAAACCATATTACCAATTTTGTATCCCCAAATAGAAGTTTAAAGGATTTAGTTCATAACTAAGGTAAATAACAGCAAACAAATAAGTTCAAGTTGCTTAATCATGTTGACAAAACAAAAGAAATAAGTAGAATGGTGGAATTATGCCTTAATTACTTCCGGAATTGGATTCTAGCTTCCTTGGTCGACTTCTAGGGTTCTTCTGGCTTCTTATTCGCAGCTAAGCACTTCTGAATTGTCCCAGAACTTCTTCCTCTCGATCTGTGGAATTATCTTTAAATAAGCGGTCCGACTCGTCGAGTCAAGTGGTGACTCGTCGAGTCCCTCTCACATTCTACGTATTGCGATAACTATCTGGGATCCCGAGTCATTATCCTTCTGATTCCTCGACCGGACTCGTCGAGTAGATATATGACTCGACGAGTAGAAGCTTCTTTTTCAGTGTTTTCCTTCTTCATTTTACTCTCAATCTTCTAACCGCTTCTCTTGCTTCCTTTTACTTCCGAGCTTCATCTTTGGACTGAAAAACATAATTTAACACTTTTAAGTACCTTTTGTCCATATTATGTGATAATTTAGCCAATATATGAATAAAAAACTATACTAAATACACACTAAATATGCACATATCACACAGTATGCTAGTATGATATTCGGGACGAGGTCCAATGATAGAGGGCGGGCGCCCAAGGAAAGGTTTATGTGATAGTTTATACTTGCTGTCTGTGTGATACTTGTATGTTCCTGGTAGGGAGGTGAGAGTGGGCGAGGTCCCGTATCTCACCAATAGCAGAGTATGGATGGTGTTCCACATCTCAGTAGCAGCAGATCAGGGGCGAGGCCCAAGTTAGGGAAGGAGTGAGGGTGGGCTGGGCCCGTACCTCACTATCAGCAGGAGTATGGACGGGGTTCCATAACTCATCAGTAGCAGGACAAGGGCGGGGCCCAGAGATAGGTGAGGCCTTAGGACAAGATCCGTTAGTATGTGTTTAGCTTATGTGATGTGATATGTTTATGTGCTATTATATGTTAGGGGGCGAGGCCCTGTGACAGGCGAACCCTAAGTAAAACAGATATGTATCCGAGCGGGGCCGTTGTAGCGGGCGAGGCCCAGGATAGCTGGCATGGCCCAGTATGTGCAATATATGGTTATGCATGGTATGTGGTAGGGTGGGGAACTCACTAAGCTTCGTGCGTACAGTTTTCAGTTTTGGTTTCAGGTATTTTCGGTAGTGGAGGGAAGAGCTCGGGGTGATCGCATGGCACACACCATAGATAGACAGCCTGGTAATGTTTTACTCTGATAATTAACATGTGTTTTGGAATTTAATACTCTGATTATAATTGGATTGATGAATTTGCCTTAAGTAATGTTTTATTAAAAGAAAAATTTTTAGTCTTGAATTTTGGGATGTTACATTGTAACATCCCGTTTGAAATAAAGTAATTAACTAATAAACCTGAAGCCCCAAGGTGTAAATTTATAATTTATATTATTTTATAATGGCCATAAATCAATAATATTTAGCGGGGTGTTGGTTTCGAGGAGCCAAATGATATAATTTTGATTTCCGAGGGTTAAAGTGTAATTTCGGGATTCATGTTGTAAAGGTTTTCAGAAGTTAGGGGGTTTTTATTAAAATATTGGACTTGTTATGAAAGGATTTTGGAAGATAGGGGTTGCTTAGTAATTATTAGGACTTAAGTTGAAAGGACATTGGAGTGATAAGGGTTGAATGGTAACTGTTGGATCTGTTTTGAAAGAAAAGGGAGAAGGAGGGACCGATTATGTAAACATGGGAGAAAGTTCAAATGGATTCGGGGTATATAAACCTGTCACCATGCTAAAACCCTAACCCTACCATATTCCTCTCTAGCCGCCACCCTATGAAGCCCCTCTAGTCGTCGCCGCCATCAGCTTAACTGCCACCTAGCACCACCAAGCATTCATCGACGCCATTGTTGCCGACAACATTGAAGACCGAAGAAAAACTGCGATAAGATCACGACATAATGGAGAACGGAAGGGCAGTTCCGACGTTGTAGTGCTGCTACACTGCCGAGTCCGAACGCCGCATGATACCTCGTCATTGAAACGTCATTGCAACCCGAGGAGACGAAGATGTACATAGATCCTCTTATTGAGTACTGGTGGCCCTGCATGAAGGAGGATGTAGCCTGGTACATCGATAGATGCCTGACCAGCAGGAAGGTCAAGGCTGAGCACCAGAGGCATCACGACAAGACGCAACCATTGGATATCCATATGTGGAAATGGGAAGATATTACCATGGGTTTCATCACAAAGCTTCCCAGGACCGCACGGGGGTGGATTCAATTTGGGTCATTGTGGATCAATTGACCAATAGTGCTTATTTCATCCCGATCCAGGAGAGTATCTCGGCCGAGAAGTTGGCCGATATCTACATCCGAGAGGTAGTAGCTCGACACAGAGTGCCAGTCTCCGTGATTTCAGACAAAGACATACGGTTCACTTCCAGATTCTGGAATAAGTTTCACGACGAGGTGGTACTCGTCTGCATTTTATCACCGCTTTTCACCCGCAGACGGATGGTCAGAGAGAGCGGACCATCCCGACCTTGGAGGATATGTTGCGGGCGTGTGTCTTGGATTTCTGTGGTAGCTGGGATACCTATCTTCCATTGGCTGAGTTCTCCTACAACAACAGCTACCACGTGATTATCGATTGTCCTCCATTCGAGATGTTGTACGAAAGGAAGTGTAGGACCCCGATATGTTGGGGTGAGGTTGGGCAAAGAGTCATGAGGAGTACCGAAGTGGTGCTCAAGATGACGGAGAGGATCTAGTAGGCCAGTAGCAGGCTTTAGACTGCTTAGAGTCGGGCAGTGGGCAGAAAAGTTATGCCGACAAGCGTCGTTCGGACCTAGAATTTCAGGAAGCGGGGCAAGTTGCGCCCCAGGTACATTGGTCCTTTCAGAGTTGCGGCTCGGGTGGGCAAGGTAGCGTACAGGCTGGATCTGCCAGCTGATCTTAGCCAGATTCATAGTACTTTCCATGTCTCCCAACTGCGGAAGTGGCTGGTAAATGACTCTGCGGTGGTGCCTCTCGAGGATATTCAGGTGGATGACAGCCTGAACTACATCGAGCAACCGATAGCTATTCAAGATAAGAAGACGAAGGCGCTGAGGAACAAGGAGGTAGAGCTAGTGAATGTGCAGTGGCAACGCCGCAAAGGTTCAGAATGGATGTGGGAGTCGGAGGATCAGATAAGAGAGCACTACCCCGAGTTATTTTCAACAGCAACAACGGACTTCGAGGACGAAGTCTAATTCAAGTAGGGGAGATTTCTAACATTCGAGGTTTGCAGATATTAATATTAATTATTTTATTGAATAATGGGTTGTTTTTGGTTTGGGCCAGGATAGTTGGGCTTTAAAATTTGGGCTGAGAAAGGCATTACGCGGGGCGTACCATTCCAGGTACGAGCAGTGTACTCAATAGGTTAGGGTGGGGATGTCATGCACGTATGCCTAGCATACCAAAGGGTACGTGTAACGTATGCGTGCAAAGTCTAAAACCTTAACTCTTAGGGTTTTATCCCTATATAAAGGACCTTATGCCTTTGGTACAACCTCCCTTTCACCTCTATGTAGCCACCACGAAAACCCTAACCCATATTTGTGCGTCCTTGTGATTTGGAAGCCATTTGAGAGTATCTTGGTGTAGTTTTGGTGTTTTGGGAGAGAAAGGAGCTTGAAGAAGGAGCAAGGATTCACAATGAGCTTGTAGATCCGGGAGATTGGCATCATTTCTGATTCTTTATAGGAGTGTTTAAGGTCACTTTTAGACTCTAGTGTTGGGGATTCTTGCATCTTAATGATTTCAGACCATAAGAGTTGTCCTTTTGGGCTCTTAGAGGCACTAAGAGTCATAAAAAACAGATCTTATGGTTAAGCCACAACCATGTAAGTGTTTGATGGTCATAAAGCTTGTTAAAAGGACCAAAATCATGTTTTGACCCCAACCATGTATGCAAGCACATAAAGTTTGTGACTTTATGGATTAGAAGGTCTTAAAGGACTTGGATCCACATTTTAGATGTAAAGACTTAATGGATTAAGTCACAAATGAAGTCCCAAGAAAGCTAGCCAGTACACTAAGCGTACACCCTGGTACGCTGCGCGTACTAGGTCAACTCCCCGTTTTGGTCAAGGCCAGCGTACATTGGGCGTACGTACCAGGTAAGCCGCACATACGCATGCAGAGTGGCTATATTGGGCTTTTCGAGCCTTAGGGGACTGGGTCTGGACTATTGGGCCCCGTAGCCCACTGTGGAGTATAATTATGGGCATGGGAATTTGGAGTTTGAAGTATTGGGCCTTTTGGGCCACATTGGGCCACTCGAGATTATTTCATTTTGGGCTAAGGACTTATTAGTATTGTGAAAAAGGCCCATTTGAAGGGTCAGGCTCAATTTAGAAAGTTGGGCCATTAGTGGGCCCTTAGGGAGCCTTTGGCGGGCCATGGGTGTATTGGATTTAATAAGTTAGCATTGGGCCTTATGAATGGTTCAATTTAGGCCGAGGGGGTAAAATGGTCATTTTACCCTATTGAGTGTCATTATGATTATGATAGTCGGGATTCATCAGAGCAGCTGTTAGAGATCACTTTCTGTGAGATTTGACACTCAACTTTACGAGGTGAGTTACTTTCTAGTAGAGGTGGGTCTAAGGCACCAATATCGGGCCACCAGTAGGTGATTATGTATGAGATGATTGTCTTTGTGATTATTGTCTAGTTTGCCACTATCTGATATGCTTTATGTGATAGGATGCTCTGTTATATGTGTTAGTAGTAGTAGGGTGAAATAGTCCCTGGATACCAGTTGAAAGATACCGAAGGGGTAGTAAGTACCCATGCATGCCTAGCAGTATATTTATGTTATGTTATTATGTGGTAATGGTAGGGGTGAAATAGTCCCCAGTAGTCGGTTGAGATAAACCGACGGGTAAGTCAAGCACCCCAGAATGGCTTGACATGGGTAAGTCAAGCACCCTAGAATGGATCGACCTGGGTAAGTCAAGCACCCCAGAACAGCTTGACATGGGTAGGTCAGGCACCCCAGAATTGTCTGATAGTATGTTTGTTATATGGTATGTGGTATGATTGGGGAACTAACTAAGCTTTGTGCTTATAATTTTCATTTTTGGTTTTAGGTACCTCTTCGTCGAAGGCGAAGGAGCTGGCACGGTAGCAGCGCATCGCATACACATGATTTTCGCATTTTGAGATCCATAGGATTTGTACTCTCACATTATTACTACTGATGATATGATTTTTGAGACATATGATTATGGTTTTCTGGATTAATATGATATTGATGATATTTTTCAGTAAACTATTTTATAAGTAACATAATTAAAAGCAAAATTTTTGGTCTTGAAAATTGGGATGTTACATATTGAAAAAAGGAAAACGTCATAGAGGTGGAGTAAAATCATTGGAGTGAAAAGGCGGTTGATGAAACAGAAACCAAAGCCGATCAAATCTAAGTGAAGGACCAAAATTGCCAAACAACATAAAATATTGTGCTCCAACCCTAAAGTGCAAAAAAATAATTCTTTGTGGATGTATTTTAATATATAACTAGATACGTTGCCCATGCTCCGCATGGGCTGTGTGCGTCTGATTTGAGTGTCGTTTTTGTTAAAAGATGTTGGTGGGATAATTCGACTCCTAATTTTCACAGACGGAGACAGATAGATAGAAAGTAGGAAAAAACAAAAAAAAAATATGAGGACCAATATAGAAAAAAATATACCAAAAGAAGAAAATGACAGACGACAGAAAGTCCCAGGTCGTTTTTTGTGTTTTTTATGAAAAAATATAAAAGTTTTGACTGCAATGACCAAAAAGTGTTAAAATGACTAAAGTATTAAAAGGGTTGGAATTAACAAGTTTTTAGAAAAGGGACCAAAGTTTTCGATTCATTAAAGTTTTGTGGCCAAATTTTGAATATTAAAAGATTCCTAAAAAATGTAAAAAGTTTGATTGCAATGATCAAAAGTGTCAAAATTGCTAAAGAATGAAGGGCAAAGTTGACAAAAAACATGCAAGTTTACCATTCCTAAATTTCAACTTCTTTAATATATATATATATATATATATATATATATATATATATATCACTTAAAAATATAAAATTCTTATATATATATATATATATATATATATATATATATATATATATATATATATATATTAAAGGTGGACACTTTTTATGAATAGTGAACCTGTGTGTTTTTTGGCAAGAATAGCCAATGGATGTGTTGTTTCCGTTTTATTTTTGTATCTGGGTATTTTATGAAATATTTACATTTTCGTATGCACGTGTTGATCATCGTTTGGTTTATCCGTTTCCGGATCCTTCCCACCGCCTCCTTATCCGATCTCTTCCGATTCCAGCTCTATCCCTTATCCCGTTCCCTCGCCCAATCACATAAGTTGGCTTCCCCCGCTTTGTATTTGTTTCAGTCTTATGGAGACGATCACTCTCCAGTTCCACGCCTCTTTGCCCTGACCTTCTTTCGGACTCTATAACAGCTATCAGCCACAACCACAAACTCGATACATGACTTTCAGGAACCAAAGGAACGAAAGAAATCTGGTATGTACACGAAGCTTTAAAACATATGCTCACTTTCTCCTGCATCCCATTTCTTTAGATGAGATTACGCGCTCCAACAGACATCGCCCATGTATTCTTTTATTTGTGAATTTGGAGTCGAAACCTCCACCGTGTATTAGTCTGTCCTAATTTGTGGTTAGAAGTCATCTACTTCAGGTAAGGTCCATCTTCTATTACTAATTTTAGCCCTAGACTGATTGAAGCCTTAAATAAATTTTGTTCTCCTTCCACCTCTTCGATCTGCAGTCGCCTGCTATCTTCACGATTGACGATGCCATCGGAAACTTTGCCGCCTCCGGCAACGACGTCGACCTCCGGTTGCAGCAGGTAAGCTTTTTTTTTCCTTCCTGAAAATAGAATCTCATAAATAGATCGATTGTTTTTTCCCCTAAAAATATGATTCATTTCGTGGTCAAAACTGAGGATTGGACTGCGAGGAAGGCGGCAACAGAGGCGGTGGTGAAGTTGGCTTTAGTGGAGACAAATTAGTTGCCGGAGTTCAAGGCTTCGTGCTTGAAAACATTTGAGGCAAAAAAGTTCGATAAGGTTTAATACTAATCTATGAATCAAAATTAAGTGGTAATTATGTGGATTTTCGTTGAGTAATAATATTATTTTGTAGCTGAAAGCTGTAAGGGAGACGATGAATCAGATGATGGAAGCTTGGAATTTAATTCCAGATGTACTTGAGTAGGTATCACCACCCCGTTAATCACAATCTTCTAAAGGTATGAAGAACTATTCCTCTAAAATTTGAAATACATATATGCATGGTTCCTGAAAAACTAATACTTAGCAATAAGATCAGATCACCGCATCTCATTCATATATTTTGTTAAATTAAAATTGCATTCCAGATCGCAGTTTTTTCCACATAAATTCTTAACTTAGCATAAAATTAATTGAAAAAACTCTGATCAGTTAGTAAAAACTTTGTTTAATCTTAGTTCCTACTCACTTGTAATCTATATACTTGTGTTTATGTATGTGATTGTTTGTTGATGATAATAATTATCCGAATTCCCAAAATGATGTAATTTCTGATCTGTGATATGACAGAAGAAGCTGTCAGTTACGTACGATATCCACTAAGAACACCTCAAACTGTTCATAAGTCAACTGGTTCTTCCACCAGCAGTACTACTCGTAGAAATTCAATCGAGAACAGCAACCGGAAAAGTGATCCTGCAATGTTTCGTAAGCTGGATCGCAAGAAGCCAAATGATCAGAAACTAAACATTGCAGTTTCTCTGCCTCCAATTCTTGTCTCTAACAATGAAGATCATCTCAAGCTTAAACCAGTGACAAAACATGTCCTCTTCGATGAAATTTCAGATGAAAAAATGCACGAATCACTATATCGTGAAGAAAGGTCAAGCTCCAAAGTTGCAAAGATCATTGACAGCTACAGTATCAACTTAATCCAACAAGAATCCGAGGACTTATATGTGATCCGCAATCAGCTTCTTCAAATCAAAACCCAACAATCCAATTTATTCGATCTCCTCAAGGTAATTTCAGTTTCATTGTTACTTTAGAATTTAGATTAACCCAACCAATAAACTCTTTCTCATATCTCTATTGCTCTAACCTAAATTACAGAAATATATTCGGAGCTCACAGAATGGGATATGATCATTGGAGTCTCGTGTACACGGACTCGAGTCAACACTTGATGAAATTTCATTTGATTTGGCAAAGTCAACCGGAAGAATCTCAAATCCCGAAACTACCCTCGGATACTAAAGCCTCTCCCAAATCAGAAGTGTAACTGTTATTCTTGGCTCTGATTTCTGCTTCTCCGGTTCTGAGGTAAATATTTTCATTATCGGCTTCTATGAATTTCTTATATACTTTTCTAATTATAGGTATTATGATTTTAGTAGTTAGTAGGAGGAAATGATTTCTATAGCTGGTAATTAATCTAATTTGTTGTTGGTTGGGTTGTGCAGGAATTAAACCGAAAACTCAAAGCCTATGAAAGGTGACCGTACCTGTATTAGCAGCTAAACAAACATTTCAGGTTCTGCAGTTTTATAACTCAAAAGTTGATGATTTTTTGTTCATTATTAATTGAAAGTAGATACTTAATTGCAGCATTTGAATGTCGAAACAATTAATGACCATTTTACCCTTTTTTCTGGAATTAAACTTAAATACAACTGACAATAAAATTAACCCTTAATTCATGTTTTTTTTTCATCATCTAAATGTATGCCTTATTTCACATTTTTGGCAGATAAAATTGCGGTCAAAGTCAACTAATTATATTGTTAAAATGATTGCTTTTTCGCTTTCCCACTTAAGGAGACATGGTCAAGACCTCCAATCTTCGCTAACTACGGATATGAACTTTTTGTGAGCCAGTTGAAGATATGTAGGGTTGCATGGTGCGAAATACAAATGGATGTCACAACTTTTTAAAATTTATGTTATAAATTGTTGGCAGGAACAATTAAGAGATGAAAAATTTAAGGCAAAAGAAGAAGATGAAGATTCAGCTCAAGAAATGGCCAGAGTTATACAAAGAATAACCGAGTTACATGATAAGGTATTAATATATATATATATATATATATATATATATATATATATATATATATATGTTGAAAAAAAACAAATGAAAACTTCTGCTGATATTCGTCATCTTCCAAATGCTTAAAGGTAGATTTGTATGACTGTTATTGTTGGTTTGGGTTATCGAGATTGCTTTTATTGGTAAGAATTAAAATTTTATTTAATTATATCTTCTTTTTAATGAAAATTGGTCGAATTCAAAGAATTATACAGCTTTTATTGTATTAATGTAAGTTATTGTAAGCTTTATTGTTTTAGATTTGGCAATTTATGCTTGGAGTGTCTTACTGTGACATGGCTTCCTTCCTTTCAATTCAACTTTTGACTATTTAGCCCCTGTTGTGCTTTTGTGGAGTTTGACATCTTTGTTGTTGCTACATATATTTTGTAAGTATACCGTGGGTTAGTTGATGCTGGTATGTGGTAAGGAAATGCAAACCCTTGGCTTTTTCATTTCAAGACTTTCAATAATCTTTGTTCTCAACCCTTTGCTTTTTTGTTTCAAGATTTTCATATTTGCTACTTTTAAACAAATACATTACACATTTGCATCGACATTATTTCAAATAGTATAAAAAACTCATTTTTTATAATTTGAACTGATAGGGCTTCAAGTCCAACTGTGAACCCCAAAGTTCATGGCAACAAGTATTTCCTTATTCGATCTGTAAGCCCTCAATGTGTTTCTATGTACAATTTTTAGCTTCCTATCAATATGATGATATCTTGAAATATAGTGATAGCAACATTGCAGGTTAAAACCTAAGTAATGAGAAATAGGGTGATTAGATAAACTTGTAAAGGAGGCGAAACACTCACCAAAAGAGACTCCAACTTCCCAGGTGAGTTTATTGATTATATGTCATTTGATTCTTAAAGTTGTGAATTTGGATAAGAATAGTGTGTATTTACGTTCTTTTTATGTTCATGTTTTTTTTCGGGTTTCATTTATCTTTGTGGGTTAAAGGAAAAAAAAATAAAAGCATTAGTATCTTTATGTTGTGCTTTTTTTTTCATTGATTTTAGGGCATTGCTATTTAGGAGGTGCAAAGGTTTCAAAGGCTAATCAAGGAATCATGGAAGGGTATGTTGATTTTGCTTTTGAAAGATAATGTTGGTAAGTATTCATTATAGATTATATGTGTTGACATTTTTCAAATTTCATTTTTTGAGAGTGCATTGCTCCTTTTGTCTATATAACTACACTAGGCGGATGTCCGTGCGTTACGTAGTGGGATAGTTATGTAGTTTAATATGGTTATATATGGTTTAATGTATTGTGAATAAGCCATACATAAAACTTGTATGCGATTAAATAACATGTATATTTTTTTATTTACAGATTTTTTATCATAATAAATAATGAAATTTTTTTACTATTAGTTTAAAATTTTAAATGTAATTTTTATATACACATCAGTATATAATGTAATTAGTAGATGACTGATTAGATATGGATTCTCATTTGTGGTTGTCTATTTATGTTGAACCTCATAAAAATACATATTTAACAACTTTTGTGAGTTTTACTATTGAATAGAAAATGGTATCGTATTTTAAGTAAATATAAAAAATCTCATTCTCAATCTATTTTAAGATAGTGACATATTTAAGTTAATATAAAAAATCATATTCTAGAACTAATGAAAAGAAAAAAACGGAGCCAAAATTTTTAACTATAATAAAGTTGATTCCAATTAAAAAGTGCTCAATCGAAGATAATATCAATCAATAAACATCATAAGATATTACGTTATATTCAAATTACAGACATCAATTTTGTAAGAGTCATTCAAAATATATGAGACTATAGTGCCTAATACAACAATGTAATAACCAAATGACCCTAACATATTTTAAATGAAATATAATTATAATATATTATCTATGCAACTAAATTTCTGCACAATATGTGAGATTCGTCTACTATATGGTATTCTTCTAATATATTTTATTATAGTATAAACATTATATTTGGAAAACCACTTTGAGTTGTATTGTAGTTTATAACATTAAATTTGTGATGGGCTGTATTTGACACATGTACATTTGTGTATTTATATTTATATTATATATTTAAAACAAATCTTATATAAACATCCAACCTAAATATTCATCTTCAAGTTTTCTTTCTTCGCCACGTAAACAAACTTTTGTTATAAAGCCAAAAATGGAATAAAAGACACCTAATTGTATGATCATGATATATTGTATTTTGATTGGGGCTTGTACAAAACACGCATGAGCATATATTATTAATTTATATATTGTTTTGGGTAATTTGAATAAGATAGCTTCAAATCCAACGTATCAAACAGATTACCTATTTATTAAAGTTTAAAACCCAAAAATTCAAACATGTTCTATTATCATACAATGCATGAGGTTTTAGCAAATTATTATCTCATATGAATCACCATTGATTATGTGTGATTAATTATTAAGAATGTGAAAAGGTTTGGGGGTTTCAAATGCATGAGGTTTTAACAAATTATTGTGGGGGGTTTCAAATGCATGACAATCAAGGGAAAATGCAAGCTTTATAAGTATGTAAGATTGAAATGCAAAACCTCATTCATCACACCAGATTATTCAGGCCTTTTAGCCTCTCTTTCGCCTGCAAACTTTTGTCAAACTGTACATAAACCGGTAAGTCCGTAGCTAATTTTTTTTCACTTTTTGGAGCCCATCAAGTTTTCTTTAGGATTGTAGATAACTAAGAAGTCTTGACTGTATTTATTAGTTTTTCAAAGTCCTGATACGTTTTTTTTCTTTTCTTTTCTCAGGGCTTATGGAATCTAACAAAGCCGATGATTGAACTTATTAGCATACTATAACACACATTGATCAACAAATTGATTTTTTTTTGTTGTGGTGAGTTTGCTTTTATCAGATACGTGTGTTGTCATTTTATCAAATGTTTTTTGAGCTAGCTAATGTTATACTTAAACAACACTTAATGAGGGAAAACCCATGAAACATATATTTCGATAAATAGCTTATCCGACAACAAAAAAAAATTATCCATAACCAAACAATATTACTGTCCCATAACAATATTCAAACTATAAACAAATAGTTGATCAAATAACATTTACAAAGAACAACCGACGGAAAAAATTGTCGCATCCGACCCCCGCAACGCGGGGGCTCCCCACCTAGTTATAATTAAAAGAGGTCTATGTCCACTGTCCTACTTAAAGCCCGATTAAAGATCTTTACTTTCAGCCCAAACTCGGTTAAGGCCCAGTTTTATTTGAAAGTTTGTTGAATTGTTGTTATCTTCGTTCTAAAAAAATAAATAAAAAAAGTTGACACAACCGTACACTAAAAAACTAAAAGACAAATTGCAAAAATGGTTCTTGTGGCATGTAATTTCTCCGAGGTTTAGTTCAAAACTCGGTTTTTTTTTTACTTCATGGTCTTTTTGACAATGTTTCTATGTGGTTTTATTAACTCTGAAAATCGAAATTACTGTAATATATATATATATATATATATATATATATATATATATATATATATATATTCATTTTTTTTATCTATTTAAATAATCAAAAAATAGTAATAAAACTCCCTCTCTCTCATCAAAATTCAAGATTGCAAAATAACAAAAAATTGGAAAAGGAAGTGAAAGACCCGATCTCGTGTTTCTCTTTTGTTCCTTTCCATCTTTGTATCTTCATCTTTAACCAGGGGAGGAAAAGACCAATTTTGAACAAAAAGAGGCAAAACCCTAACAAATTTCATGAAATTTTGATCCTCTCTTTGTGGGTATTGTTTCTGTTTCTTAAATTTGGTACCATGGATTACGATAGCATTGAAATGGGTTTCAACCTCTGATGGATTGGGCAACGAAGAGATCCAACATCATCATCATCATTTTACGTCATCCAAAACTTATAACGTCAATGTTGTTCCTTCAAAAATTCATCTCACCAGTGTTCACGAACTTCTTGAATGCCCTGTATGTATAAAATTAATGTACCCTCTAATTCATCATGTTCTATATATTTTCTTCTTATAATTCTTATGATTCTGATTCTCAATTTTATATCTATTGCTGCTATTATTCGTTTTGGATTTGGCTTGAACGTATATTGCTAGAATGTTATATGTATTGATTTAGGGTAAAAGAAATGATTCTAGAATGTAGGTTCTGCTCGTTTTTGTATGCCTCTGTTAAGAATCGAAAATTACAGGAAAAGTTTGAAGAATAAGAGGGTGTTTGGGAAAACTTTTAAAATGACTTTTTGGACTTTTGACTTTTTCAAAAAGCTAAAAGTGTGAAAATTTGTTTGGCAATTATAAAAGATCTTTTAGAATGACTATTTGGCAAGAAAAAAAATAATGGTTTTAAAAGTCAGAATTTGTGACTTTTGGTGACTTTTGGCTTTTTAGCCTTTGCTCATTCAAAAGTTATTTCAAACACATTTTAAAACCACTCAAAAAGTCCTTTTATTGAAAAATGACTTTTTAAGCTAAAAAGCAATCCCAAACACCCCCTAAGTGTTGCTGGCCTGTTGTTTAAGCGTGTATTGGTATCTCTCCATCTTGATCTGGTAAAGAGAATTCTGATAAACAGAGGTACCCTATTGCTGACGTGTGTCACACCCCAAAACCGATAACGGCGGAATACGTTTCGGGGTGGAGGACGTCATGTACAGTATCATCACAATTGCATAATAGTAAAAACAAGAAACATACAACCATTTCATTACATAGTGAGTTTAATTACAAGTGTGTTTTGTAATGTTCAACAAACACCAAAAGTAATACAAAAATAAGAGATGGATCTTGTATGCTCCACCTTCTCCAAAATGCTGCATCTGTACCTGTCTATCTTTGACCTGAGGATACAAGTTATTTTGAAAACGAGTATCAGCATAAAGCTGGTGAGTTCATAAGAGTTTAGTGTGAGTTTTCGTATAAAAAGCATTAGAACTGATAGTATGAAAAGCTGCAATTTACATTCATAAGTAGTAGAAAAACCTATATTTTCCAGAATTTCATTGTAAGTGAAAACCTTTAAGAAACATGAAATTTCTATCTTTGAAAACCATTTATTGTGAAAGTATAATAGTGAATCTCCAATAAGTAATGCAATATGGTAGGTTATGCTTGAAGTCAATAATAGTGGTGCAAACTTCCTTTAGTGCTAGATACTTGATTACTTCGGGATATTAACTTGACCTTTAGTTTAGTATTTTAGTGTGGTTATAGTATATTCCTTGTATGTTACCAATAGTGTGTATAATAGAGGATCCCATGACCTTCCCGGTCAAGCACAGTGTAGTGAAGTAGCGGCATCCTTGGGCCGACACGGCTCAGACTGAAATTAACAGTCGGGATGTAATAGTGTCTGCCCCGTATAGATCTATACATGTAGCGTCGTTCTCCTGTCGGAAAACTCTGGGCGTAGTGTGTAACGAATAGAGTATCTCATAGTGAGTTAGTGTGTTATCTTCGGATTAGTACTTTCTCTTGTATTATAGTGTAGTAGTCTTTTGTATAGCTCGTAGTGCGTTCTCTTATTAGTGTATAGTATCGTAATAGAGTGTATTATAGTGTGTAGAGTAGTAGCTATAGCGAGTAGTAGTGGCCTTAACTATACCTATTATAGTTAACTTAGTGTGTATGGTTCTTGTCAATTTAGTGGTTTAAGTATCGGATGAAATGAAAATACCCGTATCCAACACTAATATACATGATATATAACTAAGAAATCAACGACAGTCGGACGGATAACAACTACCCTAAGCCCACAATCAAACAAGAACGGGAAATAAGGCGAGCTATCGGTCCTAAGTCCTTCAAGTCTTACTTATATAAATATATTAGTATGGTTACATTTTATAAGGAATTTATTTAATAAAAATCTTGTCAAAAGGGAACATTTAGAAAATTGTTTATTTAACCAAAATAGTTTTGAAAACGTAAAATCCTTTTATAAAGCATAGTGGTAAATCACATGTGATTTGAACTATGGATAATGAATCACATGTGATTAATTTCCATAAACATGTATATTTGACTTGTATCCCCCCCCCCCTAAAACATATAAAAACATTTGAAAGGTTCATTAAAGGGGTATGAACTCACCTGAAACCGAGTAAATCGGGTGAAAGTGTCTAAGCCCAATCGTGCTATCCAACAATCTTAATACTTTTGTTCTGTTCTAGGGTGATACTGACTTCTGTGTTTTATAGTGATGTGTGTATATATATACTTAGTTAAATCTTTTAGATACTTAACAGTATATATTCTTGGTCAGAGTGTTTTAGTCCTGAAGTGTTTATAGTTCGTATATCTTTTATAGGTTGATATACTTGATTCACTATAAACAATGCTCTGATACCAATTTGTCACTCCCCAAAACCGGAACGGCGGAAACGTTCTGGGGTGGATGACGTCATGTCAAGTATCACAACACATGCATTATAGTAATCAAAGTACAACAAAACATTGCATTAATAGTAATAGTTTTACATGGTTACATTACAATAATTCAAAGTAATACAAGTAATAGAATAGATACAACATGATACTAAGCTATCTTCATCAACAGCTCCGAGATGTACCTGTCTAATGCTAACCTGAGAATACAAGTTATTTGAAAAGCGAGTATCAGCTTTTTACAAATGCTGGTGAGTTCATAAGTATTTAGTGACATTTATCCAAATAACTTTATAAAGTAGTAGTTTAAGTGTTTACTGTGTATTAGAGTTCTTTCCAGAAAATCCTATATTTTCTTTAATAAAGCAGCCTTCTACCAAGACTGGTCAGTGTTATGTGGTAAAAAGTCGTTTTCCCTAAATTGCTATCATTATCAAAATACTGAATTTGATTATTGAGGAAAGCAAACAACATCAGGGAATAACATATGCCTCAGCAGTGAGGACTGCTGACTAAGGCAAGGAATCATAGACTCCAGGAGAGTATCGAACAAACGACACGCCTGGTTCAGTCTAACAAATAGAGGCTCAGACCCCAGAAGGTACCAAATGAAAGGTACAACTGGTAAGGTCTAAAACAGTGAATAACAGACCCTAGACAGTATCAAATGAGTAGGACACTATAATGGTTTTCAAAAAGGTTTTCATTTGTTTCAAAACTCTTACTTACACTGTTTTATCTAAATTCGGATTTTTGGATTGGTTTTCAATAAAACCGAATTATTATTTTGGATTTCGGATTGGTTTTGGTTTATAAAATAAGAACCGAATAGTCCAAAAAAACCGAATAAACATTTATTATTTACCTATTTATAATATATATCTATAGTTATTATTAATTTTGTAATTTATTTTTTTCAAATAGGTTAAAAACGTTTCATCCGATAAAAAAACATTAATATGCATTTTCTCTCAAAAGTTTTGTATCTATAAAATATTTAACTATAATATATCTTCTTATTAGTTGTTTATAAATTTCAAATCACAACTAAATTATTTGTTTTTGTTTTTTGTGTAAAGTTGGGTAATATTATAATTATATGTTGTTTTAGTTTGGACAATTCCGATCCAACCGAATTGTAATTGGATCGGATCAGATCGGATTTGAATTTAATTTGGACAATTCGGATCCATGTTTTGAAAACCGAAATCAATTTGGATTTACTTGATTGGATCGGATCAAACCGATCCATCCAAACGAACACCCCTAATAATTACTCTTCTTATATATCCAACTTACGATCAATCGCATATCATATAACAACAGCCTTTAAAATCTCTGAAAATAAACCACGTGTAAGAGAAAAAAAAACAAAATTTTGAATTTGAGTTAATACAACACCATCGAGTAGCTATGGAAGTAGTGGTTGAAATAGAGTAGTTATGAAAGTAGTGGTTTCATTCCAGTAAGATTTGCAAAATAAGATTAGATTATGGTTCAAATGAGAGAAACTACATCTCGAAGGGGATATATTTAATGGTTGGTTTACCTTCACATGTTTTAACAAACAAACACAATGAAACAACTGAGTCAGCACGCACTGGAAGCTCTAGGCCACTCATCCCAAAAACAACAGTGCTTTGCAAAAATTATTTTGTTCAAAAAAATAAAAATGAGCATATTTTCCCGCAACCCATGCAACCTAAAAATAATGTTTATATCTATAAAAAGAATAAAATGAGATAAGAAGATTTACCTTTGTTGTAATATTGCCCACTGACTACTAAACTCAGGGTAAAGATGTCGCAGCAACATGTGCTCGAGTTCATATTTATAAGGTTGATAAGGTTTTTAACAACTTGACATATCGATAAAGAGATAACACTTAAATAATGATATTTTTGATAACCAAACTAAAAATACAGTTAGTAAGAAGATGGAAGTATTAACCTTCTATGAATGTCTAATTTAACCAAGCAAAAGGTCCCAGTTTGCATTATCATAGCCACCATTGAGTACTCCAGCAAATGGGCTTTTCAGGAACCGTTTTGGGTTTAATTTTCTGAATAATTGAACAATGGGTTGCATATGTAGTATTTGTCAACTATATCCTTGGTTACTCTCCTTCATCATTTGTCAAAGACTTTACTTCATATATTATCTGATAAATAGTGCAAAGGAAAATTTTTGATGGGTACAAAAACTCACAAACCATTTAACGAGAAAGCACAAATTTTGTGAGAATATAAGAGATACACAGGGCGAATTTAATTACCTGTTGGCATCTAATTGGGAAATTGATTTGGACGAACGATTGTGCATCTAATTTCTATCTTGAAAGGCATAATAATCGGCAATAGGTGCAACTCGGTTAACTCCTCATTTCCGCATCCCTTTATCGCCATCTAATTTCCTTGTTTTCCGTCTTTAAACTTATGTTACCTCCTTTGTTATGCGAATTGAAATTGTAACTTGGAATCAGACTTCAAACTGAGAAGTCGAGAATGTAAGGAATCATAAGGCCTAGGGTTAGGGCCCAAATTCGAATGTGTGTACATTTGGGTTTCTTCAAAACCGTTCAAATATTGATTCACAAAGACATCATGGGTACCTCCGATTAAAAGATTTTTTTGAGCTTTATTGCATTCACTCACGAGCGTCGTCATTGTCGCACATATAAGAACACGAAGATGAAATTTTGATAACAAAACTTGGAAATAGAATATCCCCAATACAATATCATGAAATTTGAAGGAAACTCTTTACATTCTCTTCTGAACATGAGTTTCTATGACTGTATACAAGATGAGTATATGAAGAGTCTAAGCAGTATGCACATTGAAGGAGCACTAGAAAAAAGGAGGGAGACGATGGTGCAATTAGGGGTGCAAACGAACCAAGTTATTCGCGAGCTATTCGAGATTGGATCGTTAAAAACTCGACTCAAAACCGATTTTAAACGAGCCCGAGCCGAGCATGAGCTTAATATTAAGCTTGTTTATTAAACGAGCTCGAGCTCAAGCCTATGTCACAAAGCTCGATTAGGCTCGCGAGCCTAAACGAGCCTTTATATAATATTATTATTTATTATTATTAAAATAAAAACATATTAGGGGAATTATGAATTTCAGGTATTAGTAAACGAGCTTTTTAACGAGCTCGAGTCGAGCTTAAGCTTATTTACGCACGCCCGATAAAAACGAGTCGAGCCCGAGCCCGAGTTGAGCTTGTATAATTCTTTACGAGCTCGAGCTGAGCTCAGTAAAAGAAAGCTCGAATCGAACCGAGCTCGAACTCGAGTCTCATATAACTTAAACGAGCCCGAGCCGAGCCTAGCCAGGCTCGGGCTCGGCTCGGCTCGTTTGCACCCCTAGTGGCAATGTTGGGATGGAGGGAAATTAGGTATAAATTTTGGAGATAGAGGGAAAATAAAAGTTGAGGGGGTGCGTGTGTGTGGGTATAGTGTTTGAGATAGCTTTTTAAATTAAAAAGTATTTTTTTAGAGTACTTTTTTATTAATGTATTTCTTTAAAGAGAAATTAAATATCATCCTACTTTTTGTTCTTATATATTTTGCTACCCAATAAAATTGTGACATTTGTAATATTTAATATTTAATAAAATGGTGATACATGTCATTATTTAAATAGGTAGGATGATTGATAGGAACAAGAGTAGAAGAATATTTGATTTCTCTTCTCAAAAAGATAGTTTTAAAATGTGTTTGTATAAATCTTTTAGGGAGCAAAGGAAAAAAGATAGAAGTTCTAAAAGTTACCTATTCGTGACTTCTTAACACCCTTTTTTTTCTTCTTTTCAAAAAGTTAATTTAAAAGATTTTTTGAAGTTAACAAACAATTTTTTAAGCTTTTGACTTTTTGAAAAAATAAAAAACCCCAAAAATCATTTAAAAATGAAAGCCAAACACTCTCTAAAAAATGAGGCGGAAAACTTTTTATTTTTAAGAATCAAGCGCTGTTAAATGAAAAGATGTGATATAGTGGCACACAAAATGTATATCACTAATAGTTTGTGCTAGTAAATGTAATTTTATTTGTAGAGATACACACACACAAACACACACACACACACACACACACACACACATATATATATATATATATATATATATATATATATATGGTAAAAAAAAATCCCGTAAAAACTTCTCGATAATTCATTTTACGATGATATTGTTGATATTTACTAATATTGTTATAAAAGTGAATTTCTTTTCTTGATTTATTTAAAATGAATCATGAAGGTGTTTTTTTTGGATTTTTTTTCTTATAAATCATTTTACTTGTGAATTATCTAATGATTCATTTTTTTTGTTTGCTAAAAAAAGACGTATATAAAAAATTTCGTACTTTCTACCAAAATTTTACTTCTTATTTGATCTTTTATATATATATATATATATATATATATATATATATATATATATATACACACACACACACACGATGATCATTTAATTGACATGGTGCGCATGCATTGTGGTGTTTTTTATTAGATTTTTGGGTCTTGATAATATTAATATATTTGGATAATTTCTAGGATCATGATTTCAATCATTTTCCAAAATATGTGATTTCGACCCTGTAGCCTAGAGTATCACGAAATCAGATTTGAGATAATCTAAGAATAACAATAAGAAGTCATGTCACTTCTAAAATTGAAACACAAAAAATACCTTATTGTTTTGTGTTTGATTGGATAGAGAATTGTTTATGAACAATTTCGACCCTATAGCCTAGAGAATCATGAAATCAGATTTGGGATAATCCAAGAATAACAATTTAAAAGTTAGATCACTTCTAAATTTGAAACACAAAAAGTGTCTTATTGATTTGTGTTTGATGGGATAGTGAATTGTTTATGAACAATTTCCAGTATATATGAGAGTTGAACCATTTTCTTTGAACATTTTCATTCCATTTATACAAGAAAGAGTGTGGTTGAAAATCACTTACACCAAAATCAATGCCAAAGATAATTTTTGGACATAACTGACGCCTATATCATCATAATGTCATCCGTATGTTTTGGTGGGAAAAATGTCTGGTTGGAATCATTTTTGATATACAAATTCGTTTAGGTTTCGGGGCGTTGCCCTGACCTCTGTATTCCCAGAGTTCATATTTATCACCGAACATACACAACGCACCTTCAGTCTCGTTGAGTAAATAAAAGTCAATCTATCTTGATATTTATTGTAAGTACACTAAAGTATATATAGATATCATTAAAATCACAAACATTTTTAATGCTTTTCGATTAATCTGTTGTTGCTCAAATCAATACTTCAGATTTGCGGGTTTTTTATTTCGATTTTCATTGGGTATATAGACCAGCCGTGGTATTTTATTGATAATCATAGCATTCATTAATAATGTACAATTGTCACTGTTCATATTTTTATGATGCATGTACCATAACATGAGCTCCAACACAGATCAAGAGATGCTCTTTAAATGATGGACAATTTGAAACGATGGACCACCTCAGCATTTTCTACCCCGTAGTGGACACGGAGTCTATCACATGTGGCACGGTGACGCGCCATTGCATGGGTGTTCAATACCATGGTAGTTTAACATTTTGTAGTCCCCACTTTATGAAAAAAACAAAGGGATTGTACTTGTTTTCTGTTTTTATAATCTATAATTTAAAAGCATGACATAAGTTATATCATCAGATAAAATATTGTCGATATGTTTAAAATGAGAATATATATTATTAAATATGAATATGGTGTTTAATAATTTGATATAAAAATATAGTTAGATAAATAGATAAAGGGATGAAATTATTTATAGAGGTTTATGAGATAATGGAAGGTGGTTTATAAAATTTACAAGGTTATATGTATGGTGTTGATGTGACATACGTGAGTTGTATATATAGACTTTAAATGAGATCGAGGCTTCTCACGATCAATCAATAAATATAATATATTATATTATATAATATAATAAAGATAGTAAAAGGGTAGGTATATAGGTACTACAAAATTATAACAGATCAAAAAACATGGGTAAAAAAACGACCTTACGAATTTGCTTCCATCAACGGTGGGTGTAGCTAGACTGATGATAAGCCGAATTAGCCATCAATCAATCTAGCTTTCACCTCTATCTACGAAAAGCGATAAATTCCATTATCTTCTCCACCGCTATATCATCGTCACTAGATTTCTTTTTAAAACATTCGTCAAGAACTCCAAATTATATATTAATGGAGTCTGTGGTATCTGGTCTAGAAGGATCACTCTTGAAGAGCAACGATCCTTTCTCTTACTTCATGCTACTAGCTTTCGAAGCCTCCGGTTTAACCCGCTTCACATTTCTACTACTAATTTGGCCGGTAATCCGACTACTAGATATTTGTGGGAAGGGCGACACTGGTGTAAAGCTGGCCATTTTTTTTGCCACCGCCGGCGTTTCCATGTCGGAGATTGAATCTGTGGCGAGAGCAGTTCTGCCCAAGTTTTATCTTGATGACCTTGACAAAGATGCTTGGAGGGTGTTTAGCTCCGGTGAAAGAAGGGTGGTCGTGACCAAGATGCCGAGGGTTATGGTGGAGCGGTTTGCCAGGGAGCATCTCGGAGCAGATGATGTTGTTGGGAGTGAACTTGGGGTTAGCCGGTTTGGGTTAGCCACGGGGTTAGTCCAGGTGGGTGATTTTCGTGGCTCAATTTGTGATCGTATTGCAGCCATGTTTGAAGATAAACAACCTAGCTTAGGGATAGGAAGATGCCATTCTGATTCTTCATTTTTATCTCTATGCAAGGTAATAAATTAAATTAATTAAATCCTTTTTAATTCATATATATAATCTTGCGTGCATGAAAGAAAGCTTACTAATTCATATATATATATGCAAAACAGGAACAAGTGAATGCACCTTACCTGATGACCAACAACCAGAAGCATATCGCCGATCAAGAAATCCAGCCGGTGCCGGTGATCTTCCATGATGGACGCCTCGTAAAGAGGCCGACTCCCTCCACAGCTTTTTTGATCCTCCTTTGGATCCCATTCGGAATCATACTTTCAATCACTCGTATAATTGTCGCCCACATTTTACCAATGTGTATGGTTCCTTACGTGATGGCATTCTTCGGCGGGAGAGTCATTGTGAGAGGAATTCCACCATCGCCACCTTCCCGCCGGTCAAACTTCGGCGTGCTATTCGTCTGTACCCACCGAAGCCTAATGGACCCCCTTGCGTTATCGGCAGTTCTCCAACGCAAGATCCCGGCGGTCACCTACTCACTATCAAGATTATCCGAGCTACTGTCTCCGATCCGAACCGTCCGTTTGACCCGAAACCGACACGTGGATGCGGAACGGATAAAAAAAGGATTATCCGAAGGTGATTTGGTGATTTGCCCGGAAGGTACAACTTGCAGAGAACCCTTTCTGCTCCGATTTAGTGCGCTTTTTGCAGAACTAACCGATCGAATTGTGCCCGTTGCAATGAATTATCGACTCGAGTTTTTCCATGCAACCACTGCCAGGGGTTGGAAAGGTTTAGACCCTATTTTTTTCTTGATGAACCCAACACCCATGTACGAGGTGATATTCTTGAACCAGTTGCCGGCAGAGGCAACATGTTCGTCGGGAAAGAGCCCTCAAGACGTCGCGAATTATGTTCAGAGAATCTTGGCGGCGAGTTTAGGGTTTGAGTGCACAAATTTTACGAGGAAGGACAAGTACAGAGTTCTTGCAGGGAATGACGGAACAATGGATCAGCCTAAGAAAAACGGTCGGACCGTGAACAAAGTGGTGATGTAATTATTTACATATTTCACTCAAATAAATATTTTATTTATTCTAATATTTTCATTTTGATCGGTTTTTCTTGGTTTTTTAGCTAGCTGTTATATTTTTCTTGGCGAATTCAATTGTCTATGAAAAATTATAGGCGTGTATTATTATTATTATTATTATTATTATTATTATTAAAAATGTTTCAGCTTAGCTACATAATATTTCTAAGAAGTTGGCATATTTAGTCCTTTGTTTATTTATCTATGCTCATTTATGTCTGGCCGTTCATGTATGTCAAAATTGCCCCAGTTCTTTCTTGAATTTACAGTTTGCTCCCTCAAGGCTTGTCTACAGTGATTTTTAAGCCGAGGTAATTTTTTGTGGCTTACTTTTAAGATTTTATCGGCTCCCCTTTTTTTTTTTTCACAGGCTTCTTTTTGGTTTACTGTTTCTTCAATTTCTACCTAATGAGCTGAGGCTAGAGTAGGCATAGTCATCAGCTTCTGACACCACCAAGATACGTGTCTTCTTTCTCTTTCTTTCACCGCCTCATCTTCCAATGCTGCCTAATCATCTTCCATTCAACAACCGCTAAAAACACAAAAGAAGATTGAGGTAGGGTGTTTTCATTGTTGATGATCCGTTCCCGTTTCTATCAGAAGCGTCGGCCTCCATAAAACCCTAACGCACCGAAGAACAACAAAGAGGCACGTCGGCCTAGGCAACGACGACGAGTGAAGACGGCAACCGGAGTTTATTATGTGCCTCATCTTTCATCGAACTATAGCCTTCTATTTTCGGCTCGAGTTGTTCCGACAGCACAGAAACATTGAATAGGGTCAATTAGACTCGCGATTTCTTCATTTTTGCGTTTTGCTTTTGGGTTTCGTTTCCCCTTTATTTATTGCAGGTCTAATTTCATTTGGTGTCTTCTCTGGTATACGGTGGTGGTTGTTGGCAAGGGTGAAGGCGGAAGAGGTGCTATTTGGTTTTTAATGGTCTTAGTTTAATCCAAGCATATGTTCTTCAAAGAATCTGAACAAGACCATATGTAGCTTCGAATGAATTTGCTATCCTAGATGTCTTGCTGTCTATAAGGTAAACAAAATCATATCTTTCATTTAATTCTTTTCAATCTTAGCCATTTTTACTCAATTTTCCTTGGTTTGAAGGAAATTGTGGAAGCAATTTTTGCATATCAGATGTTACTGTTCCTTCAACTCCAACAAAAGGTATAATGGAAGTGATTGTAAAATTATAATTAGAACAAGTGTATTTTTGTAATTCTGTTGTCTACTGATTCTCTTTAATATTAAGTTCAGGAGCTGCAAATGCTTCTAGGGCATTTCCACTTCAATTTGGGTCAATTACTCCTGGTATCATGAATGTAGTGCACGTAAATGTTTATTGTGATAGAGATTTTGTAACTAGAACAAGGGTATTTTTGTAATTTTCTCTTTTGGTGTTTGTAAATAATTTCTTTTAATAAGTACCAACAGCATCAATCCCAACACAACTTAAATGAATTTCTTTTCCTGCTCTAATTTCAGTATGACTGCCTCTATCAAGGAGTGGAATGGAAAATCTAATTTTCATGTTAATTTTGTGTAGTTTCTCATCAACTAATACCTATTTTTTTATAGTTATAAGAAGAAGAGAAGCTCTCAACTTGCAACGACCTGAGGACATAAAAATGGTAAAGGACTCGACCAATATAACTTAAATCTAGCTATGAACTCAAATTGAGATCAAAGAAAGCAACAATTCCATTCCAGATTAGTAAAAATTGAAATGGAATGTTGAATTCCAGGTTGTAGATGGCCAATACTTATTAAAATATATCTTTTTCTTCAAATTAAAGTTACTAATATGTTATCGAAATATAGGAGAATCAAGGCAAGTTTTTCCCTATCATTTGTTGAAGTGATTGTTGGTTGTGAAGTTGCAGAAAGTGGTTCATCTTCAGCATACATGGTTTCTGAACGTAATAATGGAAGCAGCAAAAACTATATGTTTGCACTTAAAGAAGTTTTTTCTTGGGAATTTTCCAGAGTTGTAGACACCTTGCCACATGGCATATACCCTATTCCGAACAATACCCTTCAGATGTTTGGATTAAAAAGCCTCCGTGATGTAAGTATATGCTAAATTTCCATCAGTTTCCTGTCTTTTTGTTTTTCTTTCTTTTTTAGATGTTTGATTGTGTATATAAATAAATTGTCTAATACTTATTGCAGGCATAAATTGGGATTCATCACCCATCATGGAATATACATTGTTTTATCAACATTTTTTACTGTCATTTGTGTTTTATGTTGTCTTGAAAACCAGTACCATAAGATAAATAGGAAAACTGTTAATTTTTACCATTTTTAGTTAGATCAAGAGATTTTAAATAATGAAAATAGACCAGAAGTATCTCAATGAT
This sequence comes from Lactuca serriola, assembly GCF_051521515.1. NCBI lineage: Eukaryota > Viridiplantae > Streptophyta > Magnoliopsida > Asterales > Asteraceae > Lactuca > Lactuca serriola. The sequence goes on from NC_136409.1 coordinate 215,307,791, forward strand.
ATCTTATTTTGAGTTTTCAGGAATGCTGAATTCGTTAGAAGTTAGAACGATGATAGTCTCTACTTTTAGTTATTTTCTACAGCACAATGTCATTTTTTATTTTTATTTTTTCTGTTTAGACTTTCTACTGAGCTTGATTACTTTTGTGTCCTTATGTTGTAATTATTAAACAATTTGTATTAAACATGTTTTTTTATTGTCAGATCAGTTTTGTGTATTTGAATGGAATATTTTAGTGATTCTCACACTGATTGTATCTAGATAGGAAGGGATTCGGTATTGTAAGTACAAATGGTGGAAGTGGGTGGGATGGTGGAGGAGGAAAATAATCAACAAGAAGCTCATCAAATCTTAGCCATTCTCTTTTAAATATCCTATGTATGCTTTTGTTATGCAAACTATTTTTCACTATGTACCGATTTTTTTAATATGAACGATCATTTTCTGCATATTCTTGCTTTACCATCACTAGCTGCACACAAACTTAATAAAAAACAAAAATCATTCAGATCCATGCGGAGCATGGGCACTATACTAGTTGTTGTTATTATTATTATTATTATTATTATTATTATTATATAAGAGAATATATAATGTATAGTTTAATGTATAAGTAAAATGGAGTGAAAAGTCTAACTTTTAATTGACTGATAAATTTAACTATAGTTAGATGTTAGGTTGTCAACTGTTTTTATATTTTAGAAAAAAAAGGATGGATTTGTATGAAAAATAATATGATTATGTGGAAAATCATTAAATTTATAGAGTTCAATTAATTATAGATTGTTTAATTATATAAATATCAGACGAATTCTCATTCGTTATACAAAAATATAATTATACAGTTAAAATTATACCCACTTATGAGAAGGGGCAAGTGAAACATGTTTACACAACTTACTTTTTTAGGGGGGCGAAATTTTTTTTTATACTATATTCAACCATCAACAATTGGGCACAAATACAAATGAATGAAAGATAGTCTAGTCGTCCAGAATACAGTCCAACTCTTCGATCAGTTGTAGACTCGTAGTCCACACGTGAACACGAACGCAAATACAAAAGGCAGATTAGCAGAAGCGAATATTAGTGATCATTCAAGATCAATCGAGAGGCGGAGGGGGATAATCGATTACGAAAACTCACTCCTGACTCATGCAGTCATGCTATTGCTAATCAGGTAAATAGGTAATCATCAATCATAAGTAAATGATTGTATTGGTTCCTTTAGAAACAATTGAAATTGATGACCACAAAAGATAGAGATATTTTTTGTTGGTTTCATTCCTTAATTTGGCGATCTTAAAGAGATCTTTCAAGTGTTTGATATAATACTAAAAAGAAATTGTTATGGTGCAAAATGTATATGTATGATGTGTTTGGTTGGATGACTGATGGATATCTTCTTTTGACTTGTTATTAAAACACCAGTCGATCAAAAGCATTTCATGCCTTTTAATTTGTCATTCCTGAACCAAATTGAAAAATTATTCTTGTCTACCAAGCATATGGGAAACAAACCACTTATTACTATTTATATGGGCTTTGATTCTTGTTGAAAATGTAATAGTGCTATTAAAATTATGTTTTTTTCTAGTTTTTTAGGTTTCTTATATTTATAATTTTTTTATTGCTTAAAAGCCGTTATTACATATGTTGATTATAGAAATAACTTGTAATCTCATGTTTTTAATGAGTATCATTACATCATGGCCATATTCTTGTTCTCTATGTACAAACACGTGAGGATTTCATCGTTGTTAGTAATGAAATCAACATACCAGGTATAAATAACCCAACTACTTCATATTATATTCAAATATGATGTGAATGACAAATGGTTCATGACTAAAACATACTGAAAATAGTTGTTATTTATGCTTTAAGATTCCATCTTGACGACTTTTAACCTCCTTTTGCTTTTTGTCCAAAATTTGCGAGGATAGGACCCGCAAATCTTTACACCAGGCAATAGTGGATTGGAAAGTTGCTTAGGTATGACCTATAATTGAAATTTAGTATGATTCCATTCCGGTGTTTGGTATGCACTTGAATCCAATTTACATAACCTAAGGAGATAAAACTCAAGCTTAATTAGGATAGACTTGGAATGAAAGAGTATATATAAAGATAAATTGAATACAAGAAATAGCCACATACTTTTGTCTTTTTGGTATTATGGCATCGTACTTTTCATTTCTTTTAATTCAATTTGTAACACCGTGTAATTTCAAGCAATTTTTCATTTAAATTTTTAGTAAAAACATTTCATTTTCAAATCATTCCAAAATCATGTATCCAATATTTCCACAAAACACAATACATAATCCATATCCCAAGAACTCAAAAACATATCATCTGCAAGTGTGTATTGATCATGCCGGCGCCTTCCCGCGATCATCAGTGGTACCTGAAACACATAACGTATAAACGGTAAGCATAAATGCTTAGTGAGTTCAGTAAAATACCACATACAACACCTACGCCTTTCCTGGCCATAACTCTATAGGATCTTCCAATCCAAGTGTCTCAGGGGATTTCCATCCCATAACTCTATTGACCTTCCGGCCCATACTCTGTTGACCTTCCGGTCCATATCATCATACTCATATCATAACATATCACATATATAACATACATCACATAAACATCATACACATAAGACCTTCCGGTCACACATAATCACCCCATCGGGTATGGCATAGTGAGAAGGCTCACCTCGCTTGATGTCGGATAATCACTTGTGCTCGATTCTCCGACCTATCGTCCTCCTATATCATAAATACATCTCTAATTAATACTTTCCTGGCTTAGTTTGACTAACGCTATTAAGTTAACACTAGTCAACCCTGGTCAACGGTTAACCTTTGACCCGACTCGCCGAGTATTGCATAGACTCGTCGAGTCCATACGTGAACTCGAGTCCTTTGAATCCTTTCTGACTCACCGAGTCACTCACCCAACTCGGCGAGTCATCCACTGATCTGAATCACGGGACAACCCGCTCCTAATCGTCGAGTCTGCTCATGGACTCGGCGAGTTCATTTCATGCACAACCTCAAACAACCTTCTGAGGCCAGATCTATTCCTCTAATCCCTCGCTCTAACCTTCTGAAGTTCAATAATCATGTAAAGTCTCTATCTTGATGCACATGCAACATCTATATGACCATATATGATGATTTAGCCCCAAATACCTTAACCCAAGGTCATAACCTCCATTGTTCTTCATAAAGCTTGATGAGTAAGGCTCTATGGACCTCTATGGATCCAGATCCAAATCCTCATCACCAGAAAGGGACTATTTGGACATCAATCAACCTAGCAAAGGGCACAAGAAACCCTAAATCCATATACTCTTCATAAAATAGAAGAAGAGTCGAATTAATACCTCAAATGCGATGATCTAAGCTTCAAATCCACAGAATAGCAACCTCCTTTGCTTCCTCTCGGCTAGGACCTTCTTCTTCTTGCTAAACAATACCATAAAGGTCAAGAATGGCTTCCTTTCTCTCTCAAGACGCTCAAGCACTCTAGGGTTTCTCTCTATGGACTGGTGGCCGCAAATGAAGGCCATAAGGGCCTTTAAATAGGTCCCAAACCCGAGAAATTAGGGTTTCTTTCGTCAGCTTTGACTCGACGAGTCACTCCCTTGACTCGTCGAGTCCCCTCATTAGCCACATCATCCAGTCACTCGACGAGTCTAAGCACCAACTCGTCGACTCACCCTACATAATTAAAGAAATACAACATGAATCAATATACCTGGGAAACTGGGTGTTACACAATATTATACCTTTGATATAATTGTTATTAATAACAATGTAATTTCATTTTATTACTCAAAATAGCAGTGTACTTTTATTTCTTTATTCAAATTACTCTTTGTGGGCCATGCATTAGGGAATTTTTTCCGGTTCGTCATGGGAATTTGAATCCTTGGGACCGGCCTTGGTTAAAATAAATATTTTTTTTAACAAATTATGGTTTAATATTTATAAATAAATAACCAATGCTGTAACACCTGTTTCCAGGTATTTCCATTTTCAACCTTTAAATTTCAAATTTTTTCATAATAAGCCCTTACGCTCAACATATATCGGGTGTAAGTCTTTAAAAAGGATCGAGGCGGAGGTTGAGTATGTTGAGCGTACTTGTGCTTCTCCTAAACCCTAAATTTTTAGGGTTGTGTGCACATGGTCCTGGAACTCCTCCCAATATAATTCGTGCATTTATTTGCTTACATTTTCCCGAGTGTAGCCTTTTGGATCTACTCTTTGAAAAATGAGCGACTAATAATGTGTGCACAAGGTCCTGGTGACATGAGGTTGAAAATAATGTGATCGTTTTAGTTTTGAATTCATATGTAGGTATAGACCAAAAGGTTATACATTGAAAAAAATTGTAAAATCTGATTGGTGACTCACGTTCTTTTTGCAAAACATGAATAGTTAAACGTTCATCTGGTCCACAATCTTCAGAGGAATTGTTTTGACCATCTACATTTTCCATATAGATCCATTCACATTTGTTGTTGATGTAGTTAAGGTTGGTTGTGCTGGTGATGGGGTAGATTCTGGGGTAGGTGGTAGGATAGATGTATATGTTAAGGATGTGATAGTTCGTTTAGGTAAGTAGAATGTGGTAGTTAGTGTAGTTGTTGAGTATGGTAGTGTCGATGAAGGTGTTGAGGTTGTGGTAGTAGATGTAGGTGTTGATGATGTGGTAGTCGATGTTAGCATTGAGGATGGTGTCGTGATGTAGGTGTTGAAGTTTTGGTTGTAGATGTAGGTGTTGAGGACGATATCGATGGTCTATTTGTTGTAGTTTTAGATGTATTTGTTGAGCATGGTGTGGATGTTGTAAGTGATGAAGTGTTGGTTGCTGAGTATGTGGTAGTGATCGTTGGTGTTAATGATATAGGTTTTGATGTTTTGGCGCTAGATGTTATAGGTGGATGAGATGTGGTTGATGATTTTGAGAAGTCAACTTCTTCATCTAGTAATCGTCTGCTTAAGAATTTTTGCAGTTGAAGTCCTGTTGCGGTTCAAAACATGAGGTGCAATGAATTTATTTGACTTAACACCTAATGCTCCTTTTGGTTTCAAGTTTGACATATCTTTCTTGCTTACAAATAAAAAAAACTATAGTCAATACCAATTTATTAAAGATGATAAAATCTTGATGAGCTGAGAACAATCATAAAATAAAAATAAATTATAGATGAAGACATTAATACGCATGCATGCTATTGAATAAAACTTTTGAATAATATTGTCTACTTCGTTACCAGGTAAATGAAGTGTGCCAATCATAGATTATGAAGCCAAAACCAACTTAGTTGTAATTTAAGATGATAATATACATGATGATGATCAGAGAACAAGAAACGATGATCAGAGAACAAGAAACGATGATCACGGCAATAGTAAATTAAACAATTTTTTTAGATGAGTGACAACCTATATCGCTAAATTCAGTGAAAAAACGTAATGAAGAAGTGTAGATTTGGATCAATTAGCCGCCAAAGATGATGACAGAAAATGTAAACCCTATTTATAGTAAGTTAACTTACCCAAATATGCAGGCTATACATGTGTAGATAAGAGGGAATGTAATTGCGAATTCTTTTGGAGCTCCACTAATGAAAAATTCAAACTGTACAAATTAGCGCTAAATATTTAGTAATTCAAATTTTTTAAAGTATTTCCAGCGAGATAGAAAGGGTAACGTCAAGAAAGAACAAAGGGTACGGAGGTGTTCATACCATAATTTTAATTTAGAATTATAAACGGGAATTCAACAATAATAAAATATACAACTTGATGTTGCTATATTTGAAACAAAATTTATAAATAAAAGACGTATGGGTCACGTCTTAGCAAAAATAATAAGTTTTTTTACGCTCAGACATCCTCATCATTTCTAGTTGTGTTTATTTTTCTTTGGTGAAACACACAACAATGTATTTGTTTCGGTCGTGATAATCATTTTTCTAGGGAGAACCACACATAAATACACACAAACATATACCTATTCTAGTCGAGTTTATCATAATATAAAGAGTCTCGGTTCAATCTGATCAAATTAAATGAATTCAAATTGATTTCAATTTTAAAAAATATAGATTTAAATAGTTCAAACTAAATTCATATCCGAACCACACCAACCAAATTACAATTCAATTTGAGCAGTTTTTACGATTCATTTTTAAGAGTCATGACATTATATTATACTATCTAATATTTGTCACGAACAGTTTTTACGATTCCTTTTTAAGAGTCATGACATTATATTATACTATCTAATATTTGTCAAAATGTTGTGCACTGTTCTTAAGATCGCATCAAAAAACAATGTTTGCGGTATGGGTCGAAGAGTTATTGGTTGAAAACACAACAATTGGTGGTATGGGTGACAAGGCCGTACTCGGTGGTATAAGGGCGAAGAGCACACCTCCATGAATCCTTGGACTCTTATCCCTTTATGGAGCATTTCGAATTCCATCTCTCATTCCTCTCACATCCACAAATATAAAGTTCTCTCTCTAAATCTCTTCCCTTCCTACTTCTTAAGAACCCTAACCTATGATCATTTTGAGGCATTATTAAATGTTTTCTGGGAACAAAACAAACACACACTCATGTTGTCTAGTGGGTGTATGCGATCAAGGCAACAAGAAAAACCGATAGAGATTGAAGGATCGATTGAGGAGAGGAATAAGAGAATTGCGAGAGAGACATGGTGGATAAAAGAAACAGTCAAGAAGGATGTAACGACGTAAATTTTCAAAACAAATTTTCATTTTTCAAACACAACATGTCTCACAAAGTAATCTCAAAATTCAAAATGTATCACATGTTATCACAATAAAACATAACCCAGGATCTCGAATACATAAAACTCCATCAGTGTGTACAGATCATGCTAGCGCCTTCCCGCGATCCTCGCTAGTACCTGAAACACATATCACATAACACGGTAAGCATAAATGCATAGTGAGTTCCCCAAAATACCACATACAACACATATGCCACTCAAGGCTATAACTCAGTACAACCCTCCGGTCGATGTGTCTCAGCGGGACCCTTCAGTCCTGTAGCTCATTGGACCCTCCGGTCCAGTCTAGCTCGTTGGACCCTTCGGTTCGCTCTAAATCGTTGGACCTCCAGTCCGGTCTAATTAAGGACCCTCTGGCCTCGTAAGTCATTGGACCCTCCGGTCCGGTCTATATAACGTATAGCATACACGTAACACAATGCACGTAATCTCAATCATACACATAGCACATAAGACCCTCTGGTCTGCACATATATACCATTCTAGGTAATGTATAGTGAGAAGACTCACCTGAGGTAATCTCAGAAAGTCTCAAACTCGAATCACTGATCTAGCCTCCGCCTAATCACATAAGCAATTATCTCTAATTAATACGGCTCTCAAAGACTAGACTAGTTCCTCCCTATGTTCTCTCAAAAGCGGAAAATACCATTTTACACCTCCAATGGTCCAATGTCCAATTGTTGACCAATCACTAAGGTCAACTGAAGTCAACTTCAGTCAACGGTCAAACTTTGACCAGACTCGTCGAGTACACTCGCATGACTCGGCGAGTCCATGCGTGTCCTCTGAGTCCTCATGAAGCCTCACTCAACTCTTTGAGTTAACCTTTCACTCGACGGGTTGCCACTGGACACGAATCGTGGGGCAACCCGATTCAACTCGTCGAGTCCCCTCATGGACTCGGCGAGTTCCTTCCATGGTAATACCCATATGACCTTCTGAGGTCAGATCTGTTTCTCTAACCTATAGATCTGACTTCCTAATGCCCAATAATCACGTAAAGGTCCAATCTTTACACTCATGCAACACACATAAGGCTTCTTTTGGTGAAATAGCTTCTAAAATGGCAACCTAGGCTCACATCTCTAAGGGAACAACATAAAGCAGCATGGTTGGGAGTCTCTGGACCTCTTAAGGTCCAGATCTAAGACTTATTCCATGTTAGGACCTTATATGATTCGAATCCAAGCTAAAGAAGGGATAAGAAAACCCTAGATCCAAGTAGTCCACCATATACACGAGAATGAGTATAGATTCATACCTCTAGTAGCACCTTCTAATTGAATGGAAGCAAATCAGAGCTCCTTAACCCGCCTAGCTTGCCCTCCTTTCTTCTTTCTTGCAAAATCACACTAGGGATGATGAAAATGGCTTCCTCTCTCACTCACTATGCTCTCAGGTGCTCTGGTTCTCTCAAGGGTGAAAGTGGCTGCCAAAGAAGGCCATAAGGACCCTTAAATAGGGAACATGCCTAAAGATTTTGGGTTTCTGTCCTCAGAACGGACTCGTCAAATCGACTCGTCAACTCGTCGAGTCCATTCATTAAATCCAGTCAGCAAATCGTGATCTTATTCTACGAGTCAAGGCGTCAACTCGTCGAGTCCCTCTTCTTAACTCAAAATAAATAATTAAAATATGATACCTGGAAATCCGGATGTTACAATTCTCCCCCACTAGAATCAGACTTCGCCCTCAAAGTCTCGCTCTGCAAACACCTCTGGATGTTGCTCCCACATCTCCGTCTCCAGCTCCCAAGTCAGCTCAGACCCCTTCTGATGTTGCCACTGGACCTGAACTAGAGGCACCTCCTTGTTCCTCAGAACCTTGATCTTCCGATCCAAGATCGTGATCGGCTTTTCAATGTAATTCAGACTCGTATCCACCTGAATATCCTCTAGCGACACAACCGCCGTCTCATCGACTATGCGCTTCCTCAATTGTGATACGTGGAAGGTATCATGGATCTGACTCAACTCCTCGGGTAGCTCCAGACGGTATGCCACCTTTCCCACCCTCGCGTTCACCCTGAAAGGAACAATGTACCGGGGCCCCAGCTTGCCCCTCTTCCTGAATCGGATCACTCCTTTCCAAGGAGATACCTTCAGGAGTACAAAGTCTCCCACCTGGAATTCAAGCTCGGATCGTCGCCTATCCGCGTAACTCTTCTGGCGACTCTGGGCTGTCAACAACCTCTGTCTGACCTGCTGTATTTGCTCAGTCGTCTAATGCACTATCTCCATGCTACCCATTACTAGCTTCCTTACCTCTCCCCAACAGATGGGGGTCCTACACCTCCTCCCATACAACAGCTCAAAGGGAGGCATACCAATACTCGAATGGTGGCTGTTGTTGTAGGAGAACTCAACCAAGGGTAGGTATGTATCCCAACTTCCACCGAAGTCCAAAACACATGATCGAAGCATGTCATTGAGCGTCTGAATCGTCCGCTCACTCTGTCCATCCGTCTGTGGGTGATAAGCAGTACTGAAGTGCAACCTCATACCCAACTCCTCATGGAACTTCTTCCAGAACCTGGAAGTGAAACGTACATCTCGATATGACACAATAGAGATCAGCACTCCATGCCGCAACACCACCTCTCTCACATATATCTCTGCCAACCTCTCTGCAGAAGAGCCCTTACTGATAGCAAGGAAGTGAGCGCTCTTCGTCAGCCGATCCACAATCACCCAAATTGCATCAACACCCCTCGCGGTCCTTAGAAATTTGGTGATAAAATCCATAGAAATTGTTCCCACTTCCACTAAAGAACCTCCAGTGGCTGCAGCTTACCATGCGGATGCTGGTGCTCGGCCTTAACCCGGTGACAGGTCAAGCACCTCTTCACTACCCACGCGACATCCCTCTTCATACAGGGCCACCAATAATCTCTCTTCAGGTACAAAAATACATCTTAATGGCCCCGGGATGGATCGAGAATCTCGATCTATGGGCCTCCTCCATCAAAATGCTACGTGCCCCGCCCATAAACGGCACCCAAATCCAACCCTGAAAGGTCATAAGCCCTCGGCTATCAGTAGCAAACTCGGATACTTGCCCAATCACCCGCTCCCTTTTGCGGTTCTCCGGTCTAACTGCCTCTGCCTGGGCCTCTCGGATGGTATTCAATATCGGAGTCATCACCGTCATCCTCATGCATATATCTTGAATCAGGGCACTCTCCGCCCTGCGGCTCAGAGCATCGGCTACTACGTTAGCCTTGACCAGGTGGTACAGGATCTCACAATCATAATTCTTTACCACATCCAACCATCTCCTCTGGCACATATTTAGGTTAGGCTGATAAATCAGATACGTCAAACTCTTGTGGTCCGTGTATATGGTACACCGAACCCCATACAAATAATGACGCCATATCTTGAGGGCGAACACTACTGCCCCCAACTCCAAATTGTAGGTGGGATACCTCATCTCATGAGGTTTCACTTGCCTCGATGCATAAGCTATCACATGCCCTCTCTCCATAAGCACCGCTCCCAACCCCAATATAGACGCGTCACAGTACACCATAAAATCCTCCATTCCCTCCGGAAGGGCTAACACCGGGGCTTCGCATAATCTCTGGCGAAGAGTCTCAAACGAGGTCTGCTGCTCGGGACCCCAAATAAAAGCAACGCCCTTCCGGGTCAATCTGGTGAGAGGAACGACAATCTTGGAGAAATCATTGATAAACCTCCGATAATAGCCAACCAACCCCAGAAAACTCCTGATCTCACTGGGGTACCTCGGCACCTCCCAACTCATAACCGCCTCAATCTTGGCCGGATCGACCAATATCCCATTCCGATTAACGAGATGTCCCAAGAACTGGACCTCCCATAACCAGAATTGACACTTGGAGAATTTGGCATAAAGCCTCTCCGATCTCAACACTCTAAGGATCTCTCTAAGATGCTCCTCATGCTGCTCTCTAGATCTCGAATATACTAGGATATCGTCAATGAACACAATCACCGAACAATCCAACATCGGCCTGCACACCCGGTTCATGAGATCCATGAACGCTGCCGGTGCATTGGTGAGCCCAAAAGGCATCACCACGAACTCGTAATGCCCATAACAAGTCCTGAACGCCATCTTCGGGATATCCTCATCTTGCACCCTCATCTGATGATATCCAAACCTCAAATCAATCTTGGAGAACCAAGATGCACCCTGCAACTGATCGAACAGATCGTCGATCCTTGGTAATGGGTAATGGTTCTTGACCATCAACTTGTTCAACTCCCGGTAACCAATACACATCCTGTGTGAACCATCCTTTTTCTTGACAAAAAGAATCGGCGCTCCCTATAGCGAGCTACTCAGCCGAATGAATCCCTTCCCCAGCAGCTCCTGAAGCTACAAGGATAACTCCTGCATCTCTGGTGGCGCAAGGCGATAGGGTGCCTTGGCAATAGGCGCTACTCCCGGAACCAAATCAATATGAAACCCCACCTGCCTCTACTGAGGCACACTCGACAACTCCTCGGGGAAAGCATCTGGGAACTCACGCACTATCGGGACCTCATTAACATAACTCGGCCTCTCTGCGGCAACTTGTGTAACCATCACATAGGCTACAAACCCTCCACAGCCCTGCTGTAGACTCTGCCTCGCTTTGGAAGCTGAGCAAAATGCTGACCCAGATCGGGTACCCTCGCCATACACCGTAAGTACTCCCCCACTAGGTTCTCGTATGGTCACCAAACGACGCTCGTAGTCGATAATAGCTCCAGATCGACTCAACCAGTCCATGCCCACGATGACACAGACATCCCCCATCGCAATCGGTACCAAATCTATCGGGAACTCAACACTGAAAATCTCGAGCACACATCCTCTGATCACATCAGTTAAATACACCACTCGCTCGTCAGCTATGGAAACTCGTAGAGGTCGGCTCAACGTCTCTCGCCGGATACTGATGTGCTGACTAAATGCTAATGACATGAAAGACCGACTCGCACCCAAGTTAAACAACACCAAAGCAGGTACAAAATTCACCAGGAAAGTACCAGCCACGACGTCGGGTGTTGTGCGGACGTCCTCCGCTATCAAATGAAAGGCTCTCCCGCAAGCCTTCGGTGCCTCGGCCTTCGCTGGCCGACCCTCAGTAACTCGTGCAGCAGCAGATCCCTGGGCTGGTCACTATAACAGCTGCGGGCACTCGGCCTTCCGATGGCCTGTCTGGTTGCAATGAAAACAAACCGAAAATCCCTTGGGGTAATCCCTCGCGAAATGCCCCTCCTTGCCACACTTGTAACACACCCCAACTCTGCATACTCCCTCATGGCTCTTGCCGCACTTCCCACAAGTGCGGCCCTTCGGACCCCCATATCTCGAATCAGCGGGCTTTGCCCACTTGGCTGCCAACTGCGACTACGCTAGTCGCGTGTCCCTCCTCTAAGACTCGGCCTCCTCCCTGGCCTGAGTCTAGCTCAATCTCCCTCTTCCGGGCATTTTCCTGGAGCTCGGCAAAATGTCTGGTAAGTCGAGTTCGCCACGAACTTACGAATGTCTCTCCTCAGTATGATCAGATATCCGCTCATACGTGCCTGCTCAGTCGACACGTGCTCCGGGCACATCAACGCCCTCTCATGAAACATCCTCATAATCACTATCACCGACTCGGTTCCCTGCTTGAGGGACAAGAACTCCTGTGCCAACCGCTCCCTCTCCACAAGGGGGAACATACTCATCTCGGAACATGGTGGTGAACCTCTCCCAAGTCACCGTTGTAATCTCCGCAGAAGTGAAATCAGCCGTCAAAAACTTCCACCAGTCCTTCGCTGCCAAGCGAAGCTGGTTTAGCGCGAACTGTACTCTCAGATGCTCCGGACATGAGCACGTGTAGAAGCATCCCTCAATATCAGAAATCCACCTCATCGCGGCTATCGGATCCTGAGTCCCATCGAACTTTGGTGGCATCGTGTTGCTGAACTCTCGGTACAACAACAAGTCACCCCCTGCGGCCTCGCGGCAACGACAGCTGCGGTGGCTGCAGCAACAACATCCTTCGATAGAGCAGCATAAAGCTCATCAAACGTCTCAATCAAGGTGGTCTTGATAGACCCAAACAACTCCAGAATCTCATCCCAGATGGATGCGGCCACCTCCTCGCGAATTAATCGGTGAATCTCCTCATCGCTAACACCGCTGCTTTCTGTAGTGTTGCGTGTCCCAACCATGATGTCTCTAAAACACAAAATAACGATATCAGAGACTCGCTCGAGTATACTCGCACTCGATAACCCAACCCTACTTGCTCCTTTGTACCCTAAGGATTCTTACTTGGACCGCACATTGATCTAGTGCTTCTAGTAGTACGGGCCCTATACTACCTTCCACACCACATTAGTACTCACCACAAGTCCTCCTCCTAGGGTCCCAACTCGCAAATACTCTATACTACTTTGAATCTAACCTACTCTCTAGCAGGATTCTCATAAGCTACTCTCTGCTACCTATATGCACTCAAAGCAACTCATAGCAGCAAAACTCCTAGGCTAAGGCATCACAAATCAGGTGACTCTAGTCCTAAGATATGAATTACCGAGCCTACTCTAGCATGCATAACTTATTTCATAATTTCATAACATATAATGTAAGGGTATTTTGGGAAATCACCGTTCGGGTGCTGGCTGATCGTACACAATACTCCTTTTTGCCTTTCTCAAAACCTTTTACTGTTTTAGAAAAATTGTTACTTTTTATGAAAACTTTCTTAAATCCTCAGTTTGATTTCAGATACGCCCGAAGGTGAATCTGAATCCCTCAAACCAAGACTCTGATACCAACTTGAAACGATGTAAATTTTCATAACAATTTTTCATTTTTCAAACACAACATGTCTCATAAAATAATCTCAAAATTCAAAATGTATCACATGTTATCACAATAAAACATATCCCAAGATCTCGAATACATAAAACTCCATCAGTGTGTACATATCATGTCGACGCCTTCCCGCGATCCTCGCTAGTACCTAAAACACATATCACATTACACGGTAAGCATAAATGCTTAGTGAGTTCCCCAAAATACCACATACAACACATACGCCACTAAAGGCTATAACTCGGTACGACCCTCCGGTCGATGTGTCTCAGCAGGACCCTCCAGTCCTGTAGCTCATTGGACTCTCCAGTACGGTCTAGCTCGTTGGACCCTTCGGTTCGGTCTAAATCGTTGGACCCTCCGATCCGGTCTATATAAAACATAGAATACACGTAACACAATGCACATAATCTCAATATTACACATAGCACATAAGACCCTCTAGTCTGCACATATATACCACTCGACGGGTTACCCTTTCACTCGACGGGTTACCACTGGACACGAATTGTGGGGCAACCCGACTCAACTCGTCGAGTCCCCTCATGGACTCGGCGAGTTCCTTCAATGGCAATACTCATATGACCTTCTGAGGTCAGATCTGTTTCTCTAACCTATAGATCTAACTTCCCAATGCTCAATAATCACGTAAAGGTCCAATCTTTACACTCATGCAACACACATAAGGCTTCTTTTGGTGAAATAACTTCTAAAATGGCAACCTAGGCTCATATCTCCAAAGGAACAACATAAAGCAGCATGGTTAGGTGTCTCTGGACCTCTTATGGTCCAGATCTAAGACTTATTCCACCTTGGGACCTTATATGCTTCGAACCTAAGCTAAAGAAGGGATAGGAAAACCCTAGATCCATGTAGTCCACCATATACATGAGAATGAGTATAGATTCATACCTCTAGTAGCACCTTTTGATTGAATGTAAGCAAATCAGAGCTCCTTAACCCGCCTAGCTTGCCCTCCTCCCTTATTTCTTGCAAAATCACACTAGAGATGATGAAAATGGCTTCCTCTCTCACTCACTATGCTCTCAGGTGCTTTGTTTCTCTCAAGGGTGAAAGCGGCCGCCAAAGAAGGCCATAAGGACCCTTAAATAGGGCACAGGCCCAAAGATTTAGGGTTTCTGTCCTCAGCGCGGACTTGTCTAGTTGACTCGCCGACTCTTCGAGTCCATTCATTAAATCCAGTCAGCAAATCGCGATCCTGCTCGACGAGTCAAGGCGTCAACTCGTCGAGTCCCTCTTCTTAACTCAAAATAAATAATTAAAATATGATACCTGGAAATCCAGTTGTTATAAATGAGGGCAACAACAAAGCGTGGTTGTTGTCGGTGGCGAGGCCAACGATGGCAGGAATCACATGCTATTGGTAAATTCAGATTTGCAATTCCCTTCTTTTCCTCGCTATATATTCATATAATATTATAAAAAAGTACATTTTAGGTAAAAACAACTTAGGCTATACGGTATCGAGTTTTGGTGGTACGCATGGGGCCTACGTGGCAAGGTCACCTACACGTGAACACCGCGTAGGTGCCTTGTGGCGTGATGCGTATCACGGACGAAGACAACGAATGAAAGGGATCGAAAGAGAGAGAGAGAGAGAGAGAGAGAGAGAGAGAGAGTGTAAATGGTTCTTTTTTTACCGATTCTTTTCAAACAAAAAAAAAATTTAATTTTAAATTTAAATAACAACATCTTTTATCTATATATATACTACACTTTCACTCTTCACTTTACACTTCCAAATCAAAAAAATACTCCTACTTTCTTTCACTTTTCTTCCAAAAAATGGATCCAAACCAAATTACTTCACCCACTTCAAACACCCCAAACACTCCAAGTGATTATCAAGCATATATGTAATTGTTGAATTCTCCAATCCAATAACAACCTTTATTCACTAACCTTCCATACAACCCACAATTCTTCCAACAACAACAACAACGACCACAACAACAATTCACTCAACCTCAATTCATTCCCCAATTCCAAGGTTTTCAATAACAAGTTTCTCCACAACTTCAAACACAATCATCTCAAGTCCCATTAACTTAATCCTAAACCGCCAACCTCGACCACGACGATGAAATGGTCCAAGAATGTGACAACCCAAAATTTCTATCTTGTAAAGCCAATCAATTCAATCACATATCAGACTTGTATCTGTTACCTTTTAGCCTTGCTAAGGGTTATCCTAGGAGTTTTTAAGCCTTATACACTTAGGACTTAATGTTGCAAATTGTGAGTAAGGAATCTATGATTTTCTAATTGAGCTAAGATCATCCATCAAGGGATGTTTACGGACCAAGGTAGGTTTACGGCCGTAAACCCAAGCTTGGCCATAAGCCCCTTCCTACTTGTATAGATTTCCTTCATTATTCTTCACTTCTCACATCTTCAAGTCAAGAACTCTCATTTCTCTCTCAAGTATCATCAAGGATATTCTCCTTGATCTTTAAAAGTGTCAGTGATTCTTCCCTTCTTACTTGATATCCTTCTTATACTAGTGAAACCGTTTGATTTCATCAATGAATTCAACTCTTTTGGGTTTAGATCTTCAAATCTTCATCTTTTCACCAAAAACACCAAGAACACATACTTGTTCTTGGGGGTGTGAACACCCTTTCATACAATCACTTGTGATTTTAACACTTCATTTCAAGTGTTTCCTAGTCCTTAAGGTTGTTCTTTTGAATGATTAGTTGTTGTATACACTAATTATATACATATATGTGTCATTATATGCTTAATATTATCCGTTTATGCTCGAGACTTCACTTGGCATACTTAGCATCCTATATCGATCTTTCTGTTGGATTAGTGTCTAAGTCCATAACTATTTTGGTATGTACTTGACCTGATGGTGCATGGTCCTTTTGGGTTGCCTTCACCAAAGCAACTTGATAGGATGAATAATGGAGAGAAAGGATTAAATATGATTTATTAATATATTATGAGAATAATATATTAAAGGAGAAATCATATTGTTTAATTAATATTAGCCAAGAGATAATAAGAATTAAGTTTGTGGCTAAAAGAGATTAATTAAACTTAAGGGATTGGAATTGTAATTATAAGATAATTGCAATTGGGCTATGGATTACCTTATAATATAAGGTTGGACGAATTCTATGGGGAAGCCCATTAGAAATCGTCCAAGGCTTGTTAAGGAAGGAGTCCATGGGTTGCTTAGGGCTTAAGCATCCAAATTAGGGTTTCCTTATTAGATAACCCTAATAGCCTCACTATTTAAAGGACCCTTAAGCCCCAAAAAACGTGGTGAACAATATCCTTAGGGTTTCCACACGTTTTGGGCAGCCTCTTTCTCTTTTCTTCTTCATCCTCTTGCTCTTGGTGTTTGTGAGCCATTAGAGGAGTGACATTTGTGACTCTAAGCTTTCTAAAGTCAATACAAGAAGGATTTGAGATTGTTATTGCTACATAACAATCAAGGTATGATCTAAACCCTAATTCATATGTTATATTGATCATCATATATTAGATCTAGGGTTGGAAGTCTTGGATGAATTGCATGTACAATAGAGAAACCTAGATCCAAGCATTAGGGTTTGTATGAGCACATAGGATGTTCTTATGGCTAAAACCCATCACTTTCATTCGAATCACTCACTACAGGTGAGTTCATACCCTTAAACTTATCTTTTAAATAATTTTAAATGCTTTTATGGGGGGGGGGGGGGGGGGATACAAGTAGAAAACAATATAGTTATAGTGTCAATCGCATGTGATTTATAACTATCAAACAAAAAGGATTTCTTCAACTTCAAAACTGTGTTATCAAACAAATTGTTTCAAATCATTTAATAAACTGACAGCAAGTAATCAATAACCATTCAAATGGTTAAAACTCTTTTTATATGATAAACTCTTTATTGTTTTTCAAAACTCTTTTAAAACTTATATATTGTCAACATCATGTCTATATAGATATAGTTATATAAATAAGGTTGAAAGGGCTGAGGACTGATAACTCGCCTTATTTCCTATTCCTTGTTTGGTTGTGGACTTAAGGTATCGGTTGGTTGTCCGAGTGTCACTTAAATCTTAGTGATATATTATGTATATGTATGTAGATATAAAAGTTTTTACAATCAGTTCAATACCTTTGGTGTAACGACCCAAAAACCAAGAGTACAAATTTCATTTATAATATAACTAAAACATAGATACCATTTATTTCAAATATTCCAAATCATCGTTTAGTAAATCATTTATTAGAGTTTATCCCAAAAATCATTCATTGCGGAAATCATAGGGGTGTGCACTGTGATCAATTCGAGATCTTCTTTTCCAAATAGATGATAACTGAAACCAAAACTGTACACCATAAGCACACAACTTAGTGAGTCCCCAGAGCATACCCACACACAATCCACATAATACAAAACATATTAGCTACAAAAGCTATCTCTACCAAATACCACATAGGAGATAGCTATCAAGCTATCTCTACCATTAGCCACAAAGGCTATCTCTACCGTTAGCCACAAGGACTATCTATACCGTTAGCCACAAAGGCTATCTCTACCATTAGCCAGAAGGCTATCTCTACCGCATATCATGCATACACACATATCACACACCTCTACATAGCAAGTATACCAACTATCATAAAATGAGACGACCTTGGTGCCTTAGACCCATTGGTATGGTGAGAAGACTCACCTCTCGACTGCTGAACTGATAAGCTAAAATCAGACATATCCCATACGCTGCTCCTTCTCAGCTTCCCATAATCATCAGGTGATTAACTTGACACAAACCCATAAATACCCTCAGGTCAACCCTGGTCAAAGTCTATGTTTGTAGTCAAGGTCAATAGACCATATTGACCTTGACTCGTCGAGTACAATTAGCCACTCGTCGGGTTCCTTGCTTAACTCTGTTGGGTTTTGAGCATTCTAACACTCCTATGGTGTACATGCAACCCTATAAACCTTGGATCTATGTTTTCTCTATAATACATGCAAATAAGAACTTTCCAAGGCTTTAATCCTAACTAGCATATTATGAAGTTCTTATACTACAAAGTACTAGTTAGATGACATACCTTTTGATGTAGCTTGATGTCTTCAAGCTTTAAGAGCTTAGCCCCAATAGTGTGGAAGCCTCAAATGGAATCACAAATCACCAAAACACCTTGGAAGACTTTAGAGAATATGGATACTTGGTTCTCTCTAGTGAAATTGGCTAGCCCTTCTTAGTGTACCACACTAGTGCCAATTTCACCAACCAAGGACATCTTTATATAGTATGGAGGATTAGGGTTAAACCCTAATACCCATGACCTTTCATTTCCTAGGATCCATGGGTTAAACACTCCATGGACTATCCATGAAAGCTTAGCCCAACCTAAATGAACTTGGCCCATTCCATATATATAAGAGTCCATATTTAATTAGTTCCTTTTGATCACTTAATTAATTATAAATTAATTCTTGATCAATACTAGTTAAATAATATGATTCCATATTAATATATTAGAACTTGTAATATATTAATATTAATCATAAACATACTATTCTCAAAAGATTATCCATATAAATTGTGTCGGTGAAGTGCAACCCAAATGGACCATGTCGGGTCGGGTCAAATACATACCAAATATAGTTATGGATTTAGACATTAATCCAACAGTCTCCCACTTGGATAAGTCTAAAACTATTATTGTGTATGACTTCAAACCTAACTGGCAATCGTAGCTCTTAAAGCCGCTGTCGAACTCTGATCTTGTCAACGAACTTGTCCATTAGATAAGGGATCATATATTCCTCCATTCTAGATATCATATGGACTGAGACTTGGATTATAATCATTCTCTCTGTCCATTTGTTGTTTCCCGATTTCCGATTTATGACGACTGACTAATTGAACAAATCAAATCAGTCCTGGCCCGGCTGAGCACTTCCATTTGTCATCATCAAATCATCGAGGGGCCCACAGATATCGCTTTTATCCCGAAGGTAAAAGGAATGGATAAACTTCGACTCATATGGCTTGTTCTACTATTTTTTGAATCGTACACAAAGGCACGTTTTATAGCACCGAGTTACCAAATGCGTTTTCGTGCAATTAATGTACAACCAACTCATAGTAACAACTCATATCTCTAGGTTCGAAGAATATAAGATATAATCGTCTCATGATCACTCGTGATAAAATCCATGAAGTGATTCCATTGAGTGCGGGTTGAATCCAATACTCAGAACTTATGAGAACTCATGAGTGTTGTAGCCCTTTGTCCAACACCTTAGACCTCTACAAGCCAACCCATGACAGTCTTAATTCATATCTACTTCCAACATATGACCGACTGTGGATGGTTTGAATAACTTAGTCATTCCGTAAGAATAACCTAGTTTATTCTGGAAGTCAAAACATGCAAAATGAAACACAAGAATAATTGAATCCAATATGGTATCAAAACCTATGAGCACAAATAAAACACCTTTTATTTATCACCATATGATTACACATTATTCTTGTATACTGTTTCAGCTATCAACTTTATTCTTGAATTTAAAACAATAGTTGTCCCATGCTCCAAGCATGTACACTATGTTTTCTAAACACTAGTCATGCCACACACCAAGTATGCATACTATGTTTGTCTATGATCTTTACTTTGTGAACTAGATCAATTGAACATAACTTCAATGATTCTCTTTTCACACTCCCAAATCCTTACTGTAAATGCAAGAATTCCAAATTCATGCCATTTACTGAAATCTGTCAGATTCTAAACTTATATGCATTGAACCTCTTGTAATGATTATGCACAAAGTCAGAAGGACTTGACAACAACCATTACAGACCATTCCAAAGGAGATAAGCTCCTTGGGAACATCCTTCTTGCATTAAGTTTCCTAATCTTAAACAGATTGAAAATTCTAACTTTGAAACATTTCTAGATTCCATTTTGACTATCACTTCTGAACAAGAGTTGCCTCCTTACAGATTACGTCAATATGGTCCTTCCAGAATTATCACTATACTTCCAACTGTCCTTGAGCAACCAATCTTTGGTAAACCTTAGATTGTCCCCGACAATTGTTTAATCCTTTTAGTGATATCCAGTTCTAAACCTTTTCCCTTCTTAATGCCCCAGGCATTTGGAAAATTTTAGAAAGGATGAATATAGCACATATAATCGATCCTATATCCGAAGCATATGGGAAACGATTCATGATGTCTCGCATAAAGACTAAACCAGTCTTTTTCTATACTATTACCATTTCAATTTGCCAAGTTCTCATAAATCAGATTATGAAAAGGGATGCCGTAATCATAATCGAATTTTAGAATGCAAATAATGGACCCATATACAGAATTTCCTTATGTTGAGCCATTCCAAATGAAATTCATATATATATATATATATATATATATATATATATATATATATATATATATATATATATATATATATATATATATATCCTTGACTAAATGATTAAAACCTCACGATCTAAGTTTATAGATTTTAGATGAAGTATAATTTCCTCTCCCTTAATTATAGCAAAACAACCTTTTCCCAATTGAAACCTTTTGTTTTCTATAATTAACATTGCTAACTTTGAACCTTTATCATAATTATCATGCTCCCACTAACATGATGATTGTTCGCATAACACTTATGCTCCCACTAGCTTTGACATGTACTCAGAAATCAGCTGACTTTCTTACCAAAGTTCAGATTTCTGATACTAGATTGTTTTGATAAAACTTTATCAAAATCATACACCTTCCCTTAGATAGCACACTTGTGTGTCTAAACAATTATGAAGAGGGATGCCGTAATCATAATGGTTAGACCTTTTTTTCACTTCTCACAAGTCCAAGTTAGTGTGCCGGTAAACCACACACGCTCCACTAACGAATTTGAGAATGCAAATATCACAGTTGCTATCTAAGCTAAAATCTACTTAGTGAAAGTGTTTCCTCACCATCATTTTCATGAATCGGAGAGAAACCTTATGACACTTAGATTTAATGGTGTATGTGTTCTTATCCATGTGAATTATCAAAACCATAGTCGCAAGACAAGGATAATGACAAATCCAAACTCATATGGACTGAACTCAATCTTAATTTCTTGCCACCTAGCAGCTCAAGGGCCTGCCATTGCTTCCAAGTTGATGTGCAACAAATTGAGAACTCTAAGAACTCATATGCAAAGCCAACTTTAACTGGAATGGGCACAGAATATGTCAACACGTTAGGTTATAAACCTCAAGTCGTGTGCTAGTGAAGAACTTCAGGTTTTATTCTTGATTAGTTCTTGAGACTTTCAAGACCTTTAACACTCCCACTGTCCTCTTGACATATAAGACTCCCTTGTCAAACATCCAAAAGATAGTGCAGATTCTAATCAAGACAAACACTTCACACAATTGGCCTTAGTTGGTCTTTGTTTTATCCAAAACATCACAACTTACCAATTTCAAATGTACAAGAGTAGAAAACTTTTACTCTTACATTTAACAAGTGTTTTAAACCTTCTTTAAGATATGTCACTCAATTTACAATCTTAGAGTATAACTCTAAGAATTGTTTTTGGAATGAAGTATGAATCATCTTCTTGATTTAACCACTTCAACAATTCAAGTTCCTCTTCTTAGCTATAAGAAGGCTCTTAGAGGATGAATTGTGATAAGGTCTCTAAATCATTAAGATGATCACAAAACTGATACGAAAGTACTCTCTCCCATCTTTTCAGATTTGAGAAACTTTTATCCTTCTGCCTAATTTTATTCTTCTTATTCGCTCTGCCATACATTGGAACCTTTTCCAATGTCTCAGAATTACACTTAAGCTTGTAAGTATAACCATATTTACTGAGCTATAGTAAATTATGACGAATAATCTTATCGATCTTTTATGGTGGACTTAATCAGTGCACAAGACTGTGTACTCGATCCCTTAGTCCTTCACTTGACTCACACATCCATGTGAACAAGTAATTAGTCTTAATTTTCCAATACTTGAAAGTTCTCATTCATCATGCTATACAACTTGCATGATTCCAAGTTCCGGTCCAATTGAAACTTGGGTGATGAGAATCTTTCCTTATTTGGTAAATTTAGACATTACCACAAATGAAAGAATCAATTTCATATTTCCACTCTTGCTATTAATGGAATCATATAAGCCACAATTTTTCTTTCAGATGCCATTGTAAGGATATTTTAAAATAAATAAAATCAAAAATTTTCTTTTATTTTAAAGCTATGCGGAAAAA
Source organism: Lactuca serriola (assembly GCF_051521515.1). NCBI lineage: Eukaryota > Viridiplantae > Streptophyta > Magnoliopsida > Asterales > Asteraceae > Lactuca > Lactuca serriola. The sequence continues at coordinate 215,330,754 of NC_136409.1, forward strand.
CTTATCCTTACAATCCATATGAAAACTTGTTGTTATGTATTCCTAAGCAATATCTCATAACTCCTAAGAAGTAGCTCAAGAATCCGATCTTCAAACTATGCGATAGAAATCCATCTACTCCATCAGATTCAACATATTCTTTCTTTAAGTTTCTTCACTTTTCTTTGATTCTTAAAACATCACCATGTGACCCAGTCACATCATGTATCCAGAATCTCAGAATAGAAACTTAGCAGAGTTAGATAGTGGACTTTACTTGAAGTAGAGTCAAACTTATTGACTTCAACATCCTTAGGTAAATTTGGCAGATTCATAACCAATGTCCCTTCCTTTGGCAATATAAACATATGGACCCTTTGATAATGGTACACGGGACTATCACAGACTTAGCTTTTCTCTTTACCATTTGGTCAACTGAGTTGACTATGGCCGATCCCTTTCCATTGGGAAGAGAATGCTTTTCTAGATTTCCTGTGTCACTATTGTCAATGTCCATCAAGTTTTAAGGAAGTTGATCTTAACAAATAGATAAGATCATTAAGGGTCTTGTCATAGTCTGTTTCATAGGTGTTCCAAAAGAACTCACTATGTGACTTAGAAAGTAGTTGAACCACCAACTTTCTCAAGACTTTGACACCCAACTCTCCCGGCTTGTCAATATTTGACTACATCTCCAAGATGTGATCAAACCTAGACCTTGCCTTGCCAATAGGGCTTGAGTGACCTTGAACTTGTGGGTTAGGGAGAATAATTGGAGGAGGTGAAAGAAGTATGATTTCAATGGGACATCATCTTCATTTAGGAAAGCTTGTTTCAAGAGATTTGGGAAGATCATAAATGTCTAAATCAGACATATTTTGGGAGATATTCAAGATAGTTGATCTTAAGTCCTTAATATGACACCCAATATGAAATATTAAGGCTAGGACCCAACAAACTATTTTATAACTTAGAAGAGGTATGTCGTAATCCAAGCTATAAAATATTTGAAGGTAGGTGAATGACGATTCACCAATTTCCACCAAGATAAACGAAATGTATTATTAGGTATTAATTGGTTTTGAAACTCCTGGATCTTTTGAGATTCATTGAACTGTTCAATGGCATGTTTCAATCTCGAGTGTGCCCTTCAGGTTTTGTGACTGGGATGCCGAGGATCACAAAACAAGGTGTGAAGTAACCATGCAAATTACTTGGTACCCTTAAGTGTTTACCCCTCAATCGATGTGCCAGTTAACCACACACGCTCCATCGATACTATGATAAACATTAAGTTACCCTTTGCCTACCTTGTTAAATACGAGTTAGTGTGCCGGTTAACCACACACGCTCCACTAACCGACTTAAACAAAGTACAAAGTGTAATTTCATGAATTAGCACCTTATTCACATTTTCCTAAGTAACTAAGATTGGGTATTATTAAGAGTTTAGTTACTTAGTATTTATCATTAATACTTTTAATGAAGGGAGAATTCTAGTCCTGTCAAACCCGTTCGGCTAACGACCCTCCACCAGTCAAGCAAGCGGTGGGTGAGAGTGGACACCCATTAAGTTGCCATTTTATAGGCAACAACCTTATACCCACCTTATAGACCGGCTTCGTGAATGAGGCGTACTAGCGGTAAGACTGACTTTATTCTTATACATATATATTATTAACTTATAATATTATAAAGTATAAGGGTTGAATTTTAACTCTTTAAAATTCTAAGGGCTAACTTGGAATTAAAGTATTCATAAGAGAAAAATTTTCAAATTCCAAAACTTGAGGGCAAGTTTTGTAACTTTCAAAACTTTTCTTATTCCATAACTTATGTGTTTAAAGTAGTTTTAATTAAAAAACTCTTCAAGTTCCATAACTTGAGGACAAGTTATGGAAGACTTTAAACTAATAAAAGAATTAACTTTTCTTTATTTTATAACTTATGGAATTAATTAAGGTTACACCTTTTTTTTTATTAAATGAAGAGACTCTTGGTCCTCCATAACTTGAGGACAAGTTATGGAGTCATAAAACCATTTAATTAGAACTAGACTCTTCATTTTTGTAACCTTTGCCAACTTTTATGAGTTTTATGATTCTTAAATGTGACTTTTCATATAACTTGAGGACAAGTTACAAAAACACATTTTAGAATCAATTCTTAGATTAATTTGGATTGAAAACAATTTCACATAACTTCTATTAATCTAAGCAACTCATATAAACAAGATAATTCAAATCAAACTTTTCCATGTAATTAGAGTAACACTTTAAACTAATACAAAACATGAATCTATTGACAATTATCTTTAAAATTGGATTAGCATGAACATTACCACATCAAAAACAAGTTTATAAGTCCAAAAACATCTTAGGGTATTGTTCCTAGTCCAATTCCAGCCAAAAAAGTCGAATTTATGCTGTCTGGGGTCCAACTCGTCGAGTGCATGAACCAACTCGGCGAGTTGGATCGATTTGATCACTTTTTAGGCATGGACTCACCGAGTCTAATGATCAGACAGCAACAATTTCAATTTTTTAAGCAGTTTTGCAAGTATAACAAGAAAACAAACCTGGCTCTGATACCACTGTTGGGTTTTGAGCATTCTAACACTCCTATGGTGTACATGCAACCCTATAAACCTTGGATCTATGTTTTCTCTATAATACATGCAAATAAGAACTTTCCAAGGCTTTAATCCTAACTAGCATATTATGAAGTTCTTATACTACAAAGTACTAGTTAGATGACATACCTTTTGATGTAGCTTGATGTCTTCAAGCTTTAAGAGCTTAGCCCCAATAGTGTGGAAGCCTCAAATGGAATCACAAATCACCAAAACACCTTGGAAGACTTTAGAGAATATGGATACTTGGTTCTCTCTAGTGAAATTGGCTAGCCCTTCTTAGTGTACCACACTAGTGCCAATTTCACCAACCAAGGACATCTTTATATAGTATGGAGGATTAGGGTTAAACCCTAATACCCATGACCTTTCATTTCCTAGGATCCATGGGTTAAACACTCCATGGACTATCCATGAAATCTTAGCCCAACCTAAATGAACTTGGCCCATTCCATATATATAAGAGTCCATATTTAATTAGTTCCTTTTGATCACTTAATTAATTATAAATTAATTCTTGATCAATACTAATTAAATAATATGATTCCATATTAATATATTAGAACTTGTAATATATTAATATTAATCATAAACATACTATTCTCAAAAGATTATCCATATAAATTGTGTCGGTGAAGTGCAACCCAAATGGACCATGCCGGGTCGGGTCAAGTACATACCAAATATAGTTATGGACTTAGACATTAATCCAACAAACTCGTCAACTCGCCGAGTCACCCGAGAGACTCGTCGAGTTCCTTGATGTTTACGGCCGTAAACTTCCAACCAAACACCCTTGACCATGAACCCTTGGCCATGAATGAGAAAACCCTCCCGACTCGCCGAGTCACAAGATCGACTCGACGAGTTCCCACGTATTCGGTCCTTTATAGTGGAATTTAAGGTCCCAAACTTCAGATCCATATTTTCCTACTGATAATACCACATAAAGTTGCCAACTTTACGTTCATACTAAGTCTCATAATGTAACATCCCCCTCTGGCGCGTATCACAATATTGTCCGCTTTGGGCCACTCGGCACAAGGACTTCCCAGGGGGTCACCCATCCTGGTACTACTCCCGCCCGAGCACGCATGGGATCTGCTGCCCTCACGGCTTTAAAACGCGTTGTGTTAGGGAAGGTATCCACACCCCTTATATGAAATGCTTAGTTCTCCTTCCCAGCCTATGCGGGATCAGATGTAACCAACTTTCACCCTTCGTTATAGGGTTCGACGTCCCCGTCGAACACATCGACCCGTGCCCTGGCTCTGATACCATTTGTAACATCCCCCTCTGGCACGTATCACAATATTGTCCGCTTTGGGCCACTCGGCACGAGGACTTCCCAGGGGGTCACCCATCCTGGTACTACTCCCGCTCGAGCACGCTTAACTGCAGAGTTCTTATGGGATCTGCTGCCCTCACGGCTTTAAAACGCGTTGTGTTAGGGAAGGTATCCACACCCCTTATAAGGAATGCTTAGTTCTCCTTCCCAGCCGATGTGGGATCAGATCTAACCCACTTTTAACTGTGACATCCCCAAAATCACAGCCAGAAAAGACCGATTTCATTTATGCTTTTTAAAATAATTTCAGAGTAAATCCTTTTGATTTAAAAGTGTTGCGGAATTTGTTCCCAAAACAAAACATGATAAAATAATATTTATCAAAGCATTTCATCAGGAGATGCATTTTCATTATATAATCAAAACTCGGGATGTCATGTTCCGATACAGACCATAAAGCATAAACGATAACATTACAAGTCATTCAACAAATATATACATATACAGACTTGTAAACAAAACAACTCGATGATTCATCCATCTTACGCCCTTGCGCCACTTCCTGTAAACCAAATAAAACTGAGTGGGTCAGGCTTAGGAGCCTGGTGAGCATATAGGGTTTTCAACCCACAATAAATAAATTATATTTAAGTTCACCAACCAACAATAACCCGATTACCCATTCCCGTTATCCTCACTTTACGTCCCTAAAACAACATCTATCTCAAGGGACCTAATCTAGGATTTTCATCGGGACAGACATTACTGCTAATGGGTTTCCTCAACAATAGATTCCTAAAGGCAACCATGAGGGGGATAGAGTACACCGGTGAACACATCGTTCACAACACCTACAGGTTATGAACCTGCTAGCGTTCCACATGACTGTCTAGAAAGAGTCTGTGGTCGTTATCCATACTCCGCTGAATAACTAGATCAACAACATCGAGGCCTCTCGTCTGTTTATTACACACTAACTGTCTACCCATGTTCTACCCAATATATTAGTAGATAAAAATATATATTTTCATACATAGTTTAAAACTTGTATAGCATTTTCATTCAATACATATTCCACATAACAGATGAAGCACACCCACATAACACGTATTTCATAGAAAATAAATCAGATCTATGAGATAGAAGAGAGTGAATATACATTCACGCACATAATAACAAAATTATACACATAACACGTATTTCGTATAAAATACTTCATAATTATGCGTTGGAAGAAAGTAACTACACACTCACTTGATCAGAAGATGATCGGACAGCACTACAACTTGTAGAAGTAGTATTCTTCGGCAAATCTGGAAGATCTTCACAAAAACCGGACTCCTCGCAAGCAGAGCTTCGGCTCGGGATTCTTACTTCTCGGGATCTTCGGGACCTCGGGACTTGCTTCGGGGCTCGGGAATGATACCGGGGCTTCGGGATAATTCTTGCACGAAAAACGATGCAAAAACGCGAGAAAAAGGGAAGAAATGAGCAATGAACTCGGTTGCCCTCGACCTCCTTTTATAGGGGCTGGAAGGTCGAATTACGCTGGGCATAACTTGAGATTACCCTGGGCGTAATGATGATAAGATCGCTGACTCCCCCCTTCGGATAATATCGGAATATATATATATATATATATATATATATATATATATATATATATATATATATATATATATATATATAATATCGAAAATATTTAATAAACTTCAAAAATTCATATCTTCCTCATACAAACTCCGTTTTCGACGTTCATTATATCCACGCGTAGGTGAGACTACGATCTACAACTTTCGTTTAGACTTCGTCGGCTAATTTTGACTTTATTTTTATTATTTATTTTTAGTAGGTCGGGATAGGAAAATTCCGTTATAAATTCATAACTTCTTCATCCGACGTCCGTTTTTGCCTATCTTTTTATCGTTTTACTCCTATTAACGAGACCTTCGATTCTCATTTAGATTGTTTCGGCTAAAAACCGCTTGATCTCAAATCGAGTATTCGGGCTGCATACTGCTAAGTCGAAACTTCGAAAAATCATAACTTCCTCATACGAAGTCAGATTTGGGCGTTCTTTTTATGCACGCTCTCGGTTTAATGAACTCTACGACTTCTGTTTAGATCACTAAGGCTAAATATTGCTCTAACGTAAATTTCACTTTTTACGTCATTCAGCGTTGTCGGTTCTGCCGCGAAACTTCGACAGGTCATAACTTCTTCGTTATAACTCGGATTTCGGCATTCTTTATATCTTCGGAATCCTTGTTTCGACCACTACATCTTTATGCAAAGATATTGGGATTATCCCACACTTCAAATTTGACGCTTATTTTATTCTTAATTCATTAAATTATAATAATTAAGAAAATAAACACATAATTCACATAATACTCAAATATTTCATCATTAATACTTCAAAAAGAGTTAAAAGGGTTAACCTAGACTATTACATCAATGATAATGCCTAGCCTGGAAACGCGGGCGTTACACATAATTCCGAAACCACATCAACAAGCTTCTTACAAGTCCCTAATGCATGAATAAGAATTAGGGTGCACCAAGGAGACAACTTTATGACATTTGGGACCTAAAAAGGTTCAAATATGGAACCATATCCTTGCAATAGGTCCAGATCCAAACTTGGTTCCATGTCCTCAAGGATGGCCATAATCTTCCAAAAGAAATCTAAGAGCTTTAAGCTTTAAGGTGGCAGATTAATACCTCAATAAGATGCCCAACATGAAATAGATACTCGATCTAGTGCTCCTCCCTTGATACTTCCTCTTCAAGCTTGAAATCCTCCCCAAAATCCCAAAGACAAGCTCCCAAATGCTCTCTCTTCACACACAAAAGGTTTGCGGTCGAGAATAAGTTCTAGGATGTAAAATGAAAGGCTATGAGGCAGCTAATGATGTTTATATAGGGGGAAACCCCCAAAATTAGGGTTTTCTCCCTACATCACTGACTCGCCGAGTCAGGCCTTCCGACTCGCCGAGACGGTCCCGATCCGTGACCGCGATTAAATGCCTCCACTCGACGAGTTGGACTCCCAACTCGTCGAGTCCATGCACCACAACCCTAAAAATTTAACCAATCCCAATAATACCTAGATCAGATGTTACAATTCTCCCCCACTTGAACTAGACTTCGTCCTCGTAGTCTGCTGACCCAAACAATTTCGGGTAATGCTCTCGCATCACCTCTTCCGGTTTCTAATTCCCTTCGGAGCCCCTTCGGTGCTGCCATTGTACTTCTACCAACCTTACTTCCTTATTTCGAAGAACCTTGGTCTCACTAACCAAAATCGCAACTGGCTTCTCGATATAGTTCGGACTCTCATCCATCTGAATGCCGTCCAAAGAAACGACTGCGAACTCGTCCACGACACACTTCCGAAGTTGCAACACATGAAATGTATTGTGAACCTGGCTAAGATCCTCTAGAAAATCCAAGTGATACGCCACTTTGCCCATATGGGCCGAGATCCTGAACAACCTGCATACCGACTACCGAGGCCCCATCTTGCCTCTCTTCTGAAAACCGATAACCCCTTTCCATGGCGACACCTTCAGCCACACAAAATCCAAGAATGAATGAATTACATGCAACCTGATCACATCTCCTTCATATAAAAGCTGAAGCCTTGAGGTGGTCTGTCTCCTTGATAGACTGCCCACATTGAATTATCAACTAACTGGTTCTACTAGAAAACCAATCTAAATAGAATACTTCCCACTCGCAATGCCTTGAGGCTTCCTAACAAATGAAATCACCGATCAAATGCGACCTCCGAATAACAAGCAAATCCACACACAGACCCCAAATCACTGAAGTCGCTCCTACCCCTCTTGTTGCCACATGGCTGTTTTCCAAAAGAACAACCGGGGACCTCCTTGGCCCCAACCTGACTACCAACTGTTTGGGACACTATACACCTACCTGATTGTTAAGCCAAACCACACTCAGCAGTCCCCTGCGACCTCCAAAGGATACCTCGTCTAACCATAACTGCCCTATCTCCTTCCATCCGATTAATCCATCTGATCGTGATAGGCTGACAACCTGTCGCCATTGAATCCGATGAGAAAAGGTGTATACTACCATAATAGTTGTGGTCTTACATCATACCCGGTCTCCTCCGACCCACCGTTTCTTGATTCAGACATGTCGTGACTTTATTACAGATAGAGCCACATGAGACACTTTGCAATGGCTTAAACCACCATCAAACCACCCCGTTCACCACTTTGGAATTCTGCCCTCGATGCCCTTGGAATATAGGTGCCCCACATCCCATCTCACTGAAACAGAATCTGACACGAATTCTGATTAGGTTTCCTATCCAATCCGAATTGTTACTCCGTTCCTATCCAGAGATCCTCGAATCGTCATTTGCATAATGCCCCATGACTTCCCGTCATCCTTTACTCGTCCGTCTAATAAATACCCTTAGACAATTCCTTCAGACTTCCATTATTGCTCTCAGTCCAACCACTAGTTTCTTATGAGATCCTATAACATGGCTACCCAGCCACAGCCCTACAGAAACATGCACTACTCGACCACAAGATTTTGTATCACAAGATCCAACCCTTAGCTCAACACTCTCCACCGGTTCCAATCCGGAATTCCCATAACCACCCGGCTTGTCCACAGATAACTAATCGATCAATCACCTCCAGTCCTGATCCTAACTAAGCAGTGGTTCCCCCACAACCTTGCGAACTAGCCTATCCTAGTCCAGATCACTTGATAGAGTCCGCGAACGCCATGACACCCCCGTCGGCTTACAACACTCTCTACTGCTAGTGAATGCTGTGGCTCCCCCGTAGTCTTACAACACTATACCCTAACTGCCCGTTAGTGAATGCTACGGCTCCCCCGTAGTCTTACATCACTTTCACCCCAACTGAACATTAGTGAATGTTACGACTCCCCCGTAGTCTTACAACACTTTCTCCCTTGCTTCTGTCCTGGATACATGGGCGGTTCTCTCATACTTAGATTCAACTAAGTCCGTTTTGCACTTGAAAATTGCAGGATTCCCAATCTTCATTACGTTCCAACGCTCACCTTGCTGACGACCGGTGCTTACCAAAACTAGAACACCATGCATAACCCTTCCAAACAACACAATTCCCGAAAACCCACTAGCACATCTTGTGTCCCAACAATGCCAATGACTCTAGTTGTTCACAATGATATCACACTCAGATCTCGGAGACCAAAGGTCGGATGCTCCCACAATACTTCAATGAAAACTTCTCCTTCCCTCCCTCGGCAACTCCGAGAGGCTTTCATAATTTCTAAGGTTACTGAACCCAGTCAAAATCCCCTCGTACGAACCCTTGAACCAACCCCGACCATATTCATAATGACACTCGAATGCTGGAAAAATCCGCGATATATTAGGAGATGACCCTGTACTACTCGACCCAAATTCAAGGTTTACAGATGGCATATAACTCTTCTTGAAGATGTGTGTAACTCAACCACCACCTGAGATAACAACCAACGATATTCCTTCCCATGCTGATGAAAAATATCCGCTACTAAATACAGGCAACGCTGGTGGGGAGGCAAAAGGGTACATACCTTGCACCCTTGCCTGCAGGAGTTCCGATCTCCCTTGTCTGACCCTGCAAAATGGTGCCCCTCCCTACTGGGCTCCAACTCTACCCTCTCATCTAATGGCGATTCTCAAAATAGCCAGAGCGGATGCACTCATCGCTCCTCTCTGATTCTCAAACGGTCGAACTCCTTGTCACCTTTCTGATCGCAACGAATATAACGGGCTTTCTGATGGGTTTTAGCCATAAGAACTTTCCTATGTGCGCATGCAAAACCCTAATGCTTGGATCTAGGCTTTCTAATTAAACATGCTTTGAATCCAAGACTTCTAATGACTAATTAGGTATAAGAACAATACAAAATCAGATCTAGAAGCATACCTTTGAATCTCTTGTTTGATCTTGTTGTCTTGGAGCTCTAGAGTCACAATTGTCACTCCTCTAATGGCTTACAAACACCAAATAGCAAAGAGGATGATTTGAGAGAGAGACTAGGAGGAAATCGGCCAGGGGTTCTCTATTCTTTTTGAGATGCTGATTTCCCTAAGCCATGGGGACTATTTATACTTGTAGACTCCTTAAGCGTTTCATCTTAAACCCTAGTTGGATAATCTTCTCTTAAAGCAATCCATATCCTTACCATAGATAGCCTTGGATGATTTTGAGCTATCCTTAGCTCTAGAATTCGTCCAATCCATATCTCTTAAGGATTTACAGTCTAAAGTTTAACTATCAAACAATTGACAGTTTATACCCTCTTATTTAATTATCTCTTTAAGTCACCAAATTAATTCTAATTAATTTATGACTTATATTAATCAAATAACAATATTATTATTCTTTATATTATTCTCATAATATATTAATAAAATTTATTCTCTCTTAATAAATCATCCTATCAAGTTGCTATGGTGAAGGCAACCCAAAAGGACCATGCACAACCGGGTCAAATACTTGCCTAATATAGTTGCAGCCTTAGACACTATTCCAACACTTTCCCCCTATGGGCAATCCTTGGAAACGTGACCAACCTTGCTACACCCGTAGCAACCCAGATCACTGAACAGATTCCAACAACGACTCAGAGTAATTATGGTATACAAGGATTCCGCTCCGCGAGGTACATTCGTCTGAAGATCTCTCAAAGATTCCTTGACATACTGAATGGTATCTAACAACCCTTGCTAACCTAGACATTAGCAGAATATCGACCTGAGATCCACTTATCACGATACCCAAGCGATACAATTACCCAATATCTACCGGACATGGCCGAAGTTAGCATATCCACAAACATCTAAAGGAATCCTGACCACCTCCTCTTGTGATACCTCGACCTCCCTGAGAACATGATGTAACACCTCATTTTGATCCCACAGTCCAAACCCTTGGAACAAAACTCCATCGTACAGTTTCTACAGACGTTGCACTGGATCCGACCCTGCTAGCCTCTCAAGTGTTGATCGAAACTCTTGGGTCTCCACCCGAGACTCTCCAATGAATTCACTTGACCTGAGCCTCTCTTATTGAGGTACCCCTAATCAATCTTCCGTCCTCAACTTTGTGATCCATATCATTCAAGGTCTCGCACCCTGATCCACTTACCAATTCAATCATTGCGGATACACTGCAACAGCTGGAGCAATCTTTGCTCTAAACCGGGCTACAAACTATCCTTGAGACTTGGTCTCCAATCCTGAATGTGCAATAGATCGCACAATCCTTGCCACCTGGTCCAGGGTGAATTCAAATTTCTGGCAGTCCTTCCACTAACTGGCTCGCCACCAGAGCTGGGACCAAACCCTGGTCCTACCCATGCGCGCTCATCCTCATTTTGCGACGCAGGTATCCCCTAGATCCAATCATAATCAAGAGTCCTACTTCCCATAAGCTTCTCAGATCCTCCAAGACTCTCACCGATTCGAGTATGGATCCTGTGCTTTCAGTAGTACGAGCCCAATACTACCTTCCACACTTATCCATACTTTCCTTAGCAATCCAATTGAATCCTCTGAGTCGCTTACTCCACCGATATACTAAACGTTTGCTAAACAGCAAGACGATCTCTACTCTAGCACCTCCTAGGCTCCTCCTAGGTTCCCAACTTCATCGAACCACCCCACTGAGCTCAGTGGAGCATATCCTAGGCTTTCTTAGGTTCCCAACCTTTGTAACATCTGGATTTACAGGTATTATATTTGTATCATTTTTTTTTGAGAAAAAGAGAGGGACTCGACGAGTTGAGTCATAGACTCGACGAGTAGGACCGCGATTACTGACTGGATTAATGAACAGACTCGACGAGTCGGAAAGGGTGGACTCGAAGAGTCCGTGCTGTGGATTGAAACCCTAATTATCGGGGTCTGTTCCCTATTTAAAGGCCTTTATGGCCTCCATTTCCGGCTATCAGTGGGTTTCCAACTTGGATCTACTACTTTGAGGTAGAAAATCGACCCCTTTCTCTGTTTAGTATGAGATTCTTGAATTTTAGGTTTTCTATACCCTTTATTGGCTTGATTTGATGCTTATGCTGTCCCATTGAGTGAAAGACTCTGGATCTGGACCTTTTGAGGTCCAGAGAGCCTTAGCCAACCTACTTTATGTGGTTTCATTGAGGAAATGAACTTAGGTTGCCCTTTTAGTAGTTATTTCACCAAAGTAAGCTTTGGGGTTGTTGCATGTGTACCAAGATTCGACCTTTATGTGATTATTATGCTTGGAAAGGTCAGATCTATGGATTAGAGAAACAGATCTGACCTCAGAAGGTCATTTGAGTATGATCATGGAGGCAACTCTCCGAGTCCATAAGTGGACTCGACGAGTCGAGTCGGGGTTGCCCCACGATTCGTGACAAGAGGAACCCGTCGAGTGGAAGGATGACTCGACGAGCCTAGAGATGATAGAAGGACTCAGAGGACCCGATTGGACTCGTCGAGTCGCCCAAGTATACTCGACGAGTCGGGTCAAAGGTTGACCGTTGACTTTTGTTAACTTTTAGGGTTTAGTCAGTGTTTGGACTTATGACCCATTAGAGGGGTAGAATGGTCTTTTACCCTTCTTGGAGAACTTATAGAGAGGTGTTAACCTAGCCTTTAGAAGTTGTATTGATCAGAGTAATTATTTATGTGATTAGGTGGAGGCTAGTGCAGTATTTCAGAGTTCGAGGTTTACCAAGTTACGCGAGGTGAGTCTTCTCACTATACTTTACCTAGAGTGGTAATTAGAGTTATGTGACAAAGTATATTGTATGCTATGTGTTATCTATGTGATTCTATGCTATATGTGATTCAGAGTCTATAGAGTTAGGACCGAATGGTCCACAGAGTTAGGACCAGAGGGTCCACAGAGTTATGGGACTGGAGGGTCCCACTGAGACACTTTGACCAGAGGGTCATACAGAGTTATAGCCTCGAGTGGCTAATATATGTTGCATGTGGTATTTTGGGGAACTCACTAAGCATTCATGCTTACAGTGTCTGGTGTTATGTGTTTCAGGTAGCAGTGAGGATCGTGGGAAGGCGCCGACATGATCGGTACACACACAAGGAGTTTTTATACATTATGATCTTGGGATGTATTATTTGGATTGATATGTGAAACGGTCTGATTTTATAATGTTTATGAATGAAAATATGTTTTTAAAATGTGAAAAATTGTTTGAAAAATTTCGGTGTTACAACCTCACCCTGCGCTCAAAAGCTGAAAGATTCCCATTAATGTCAACTAGCTACCTCATGAATATAGCCACATGTAGCAGAGATCAGATAATCATTCAAGTAAAAGACTCATCCCTAGAACGGTTAGACTCATACAAGAGCTGCACAATAGGGTCAAGTCCATCACTATGAGATTATCCATTTTGTGCTACATGTGAATTAGCATATTCACTTAATAGCTAACTCACATTAATAAGAGTCCTACAAAGCACAAAGCAAGCAACATTCAGGTAATCGGTAAATCTAACCAGAATACACTAGACAAGCCAATCTATCCACCCATACAGCCCACAAGCAGGTAACACCTGCCACCAATCTCATCCTAGGCTCTCCTTAGGGCACTCTCCAACCTACGAAGCTATCATCGGGCATCCAATCCAGGTACCACAACCCATGTTGTCCACATTCATCCATCCTTGCTGTCGGTTGCCTTATGCATGCAAATTGTACACAGAACATGATCTAATAGATTGTCGAATAATAGACCATACCCTAAGACCACAGGAAATAGGGTCAAATCAGCTATTCTAAGGCTATAAGATCCTAACCGTCTACAATTTTCAAAACATACACATTGCAGTTACAAATACCAATTATCATTCTCATTCCAGCATGGCATCCAATATCCTCATGGCTACAAGCACCACATATCAGGCCAATTTATTGTTGACTACTCAGCACTAGCATGCAAGTCTACCAGGTCATACAACATATACAGGCATCCCCCTATCCCTAACTAGCATGAGGTTCATAGATTCATAATCAAATCATAACAGATAACCAATGTGGGTATTCTAGGGAAACTAACTCGAGCTTGGCTGATTGCATGCACCCCACCCTTTCTTGTCTTACAAATTCTTTACTTAAAACATTTTTCTTTAAAAAACATTACAGATCCTCAGTTTGAGTCCGGACACACCCGAAAATGTGTCTGAATCTCTCAAACCAAGACTCTGATGTCAACTTGTAACGACCTAAAAACCAAGAGTAAAAATTTCATTTATAATATAACTAAAACGTAGATACCATTTATTTCAAATATTCCAAATCATCATTAAGTAAATCATTTATCAGAGTTTATCCCAAAAATCATTCATTGCAGATATTAGAGGGGTGTGCACTGCGATCAATCCGAGCTCTTCTTTTCCAAATCGATGATACCTAAAACCAAAACTATACACCATAAGCACAAAGCTTAGTGAGTCCCCCAAAAATCATTTATAATATAACTAAAACGTAGATACCATTTATTTCAAATATTCCAAATCATCATTAAGTAAATCATTTATCAGAGTTTATCCCAAAAATCATTCATTGCAGATATTAGAGGGGTGTGCACTGCGATCAATCCGAGCTCTTCTTTTCCAAATCGATGATACCTAAAACCAAAACTATACACCATAAGCACAAAGCTTAGTGAGTCCCCCAGAGCATACCCACACACAATCCACATAATACAAAACATATTAGCTATAAAAGCTATCTCTACCGCATACCACATATCAATTAGCTATCAAGCTATCTCTACCATTAGCCATAAAGGAGGTATACAAACATTTACATCAAACACTTACAAACACTTTCTTCAAACTAATGCAAACTTTTGACACTAAAATACTTATGAACTCACCAGCTAAAATGTTGATCTACTCTTTCAAAATAATTTGTATTCTCAGGTCACCAGTAGACAGGTACAGATGGCCAGGTTTTGAGAAGACAAAGTACTTTCAAGACTCGTCTTTTATTTTGATATATATAATTTTTTGGTGTCTTACAAATACATTCAAAACACACATGTATAACTTATACTATTAATGCGGTGGATGATGTGGTTGCTTGTTTTACTATTGTGCATTGTTGTGATACTGAACATGACATCCTCCGCCCCCGAACGTTTCCACCATTATGGTTTGGGGGTGTGACAAAGAAACACCAAAACCATCTCGAAGAAGGCAACCAAAAGGAAAAGGGAAAAAGAAAGCAATGACTTGGAACGAAGAAGAAGATGAAGAAGCTTTAGATAAAACGGGCGGCGTCTTCAAGCGGGAAAGCAACCACAACTAGCGACGACGGGCTTGTGGAATCCATAGATAAAACTTTAAGTTTTCTAGAAAGAAAATACGAATCCACGGAGGAATCTTGTCGCCAAAAAATTGCTCTTACCGATCTTCAAATCATAAACTCGAAGCCCCTACCGGATCTCAACCCCGAAAATCTCGCGACATTTCTCAAAATCCAACAACGTGTCTGTGCTAAGTATGAAGATTAGGTTCTAATATTTATGTTTTAGTTGTTATGTTGTGTGCTTTTTTAAGTAATTTAGGATAAATAAATAATTTAGGATTTTTTAAAAGTATTTTAGGATAAATAAGTAATTTAGGATTTTTGTTGTTGTTTTTTAAATATTTTAGGATTTGATTTTGTGTGTTTTAAAATTAATGCAATGTGTTTTAATTTAGTGTTTTTAATGTGTGTTTTATTTGAATTACTTTTTTTAATTTAATCAAATATTGTCAAAAAAAATATGGAGTGGTAACAATTTCTAAGGGTTAGTAACTTTGTAGTGGAGGTGATGTGACGTCATTTTTTGAGTATGTTGGGTGTGACCATACCCCTTAGCCTTACATTTTCTCAATGTTTCATTTTTTGAGTAGGTTGAGTGTGACCATACCCCCTTAGCCTTACATTTTCTCAATGTTTCAATTGATGCTCGGAAAGAAATGAAAACCCAAATTGGTAAAAGTGTGTAAAACAAAGTTAGTTTTTTTTAACTGCTATCCATGTTTATTTGGTTTTTTAGAGTAGATCTGGACAAAAGCATCACATTCTTCATTCTTCATTCTCATCCAGGTGCAAATACGAAAACCCATCAACATATTTCTCATTTTGTTAGGTAAGTATGGAAAACATTTCTCTTTTGTTCATAAATATTGTTTTAATAGAAAGGTAATATAGACTTTACCATATTTACCTTTTGATTTGTAATGCTTCAATGAAGAGTGAATGAGAGAAGATTGTTTTGTATTTGCTGATTCATGAGTTTAATGACAGGTTCACTCTTTTGTTGTCTACCTAACATTCTTGGATCACCAAATGAGGAGGATATTTTAATTTAATCGACAAATTATTTAGGTAACAGTTTAATTTGTTCATATAATTTTACCTATTATCTTGCCCTGGGATGTTTTTAACTAGAGAGAATGATTTCCTTGAAGTTGTGAAAAATATACAAGATCAAGTAAAATCATTCTTAGTCTACGATGTTGGAATGATGGTAATATAATCACATACACATGGTTGACTCTTATCTATATTTTGCTTGTGTTATAATAGAAATAAATAGTTGGTCGTTTTCAATTTTTTGCTATTTTATTGAGAATTTCACATGATAAATCCTATTATATTAATGATATGATCTAGACCTCCACTAATACAAGCATTACCATCAACCACGAGACCTCATTATCGAGTTACATAATCTTAGAAGTAAACATCTAGAACATAGCTTTTCTGGACATTGAGATTTTCCAATTTCATGATGAAATTGTTGTTGCAGGGGTTTTGATGATGGAATGAGAGAATATGAGGTAAAATTGAATCAGGAAGGAGCAAAACATGATCGAGGTTGCTCAAGTGTTCATCCCAAATTTCAAGTTGAATTTATACACCAAGTTTCGATAAAATCATGAATTGGTTAAGTGTTTAGTTGCAACCTTATGTTCCAATCCGATCAAATCGATTTAAAGTTTAAAGCTCCGTTTATAAATGATGGATTTAATCATATTTTTTGGAATGGATTTTTACAAATCAGTTAACTTGAAGGTTGGTTATGAGTGAAGATAAGTATTGCAATATGTATAAAACTATTAACGGTAATTTAGAAGCAAAAATAGAAACTTGAAAAAAAAACAAAAAATGCATGTTGTGAGTTGTAACTGGTTTAGTTCTTGCACTTGGGTTTCTTTAATTTAGTCCAAGTCAAAGCATATTTAGTGGAATTTACATATGTAGTCCTTGCACTTGGGTTTCTTTATTTTTGTTTATTTTAAATTATACAAGAGAAGAGAATTAAGAAGTTTTTACTCTTTTTTTTTTAGATTCGTGGGAACTATGATTATATAATTATTATTTACCCTAATAAATAAGAATGATTTTGCCACATATCCTTCTCTCATTCAATTTGCTACATGTTATTTTGTCATAATTTAAAGATATATTTATTTTCCACTTGTCATTTCTTTCATTTTCCATATCTAATATATTATTAATTAGTTTCCATAAATTAAACCTACCATAATGATATTAATTTCAAATTTTAAATTTTAAATTTCAATTTCAATTTCAAATAAATTTACAGTTTAAACCTTTGTTTTTAAGGTTTTGTTATAATTAACCTGTTTAGTATACGAGTCTGATAACTAAACAATAATTTTAATTTATTTATTTTTTGCATGTTTTTTTCTCATAATTTTTATTTATTTCAAATTTCGAATTCAAATAAACTTCTCATTTAATCGTTTCTATTTAACATTTTGTTTTAATCAACCCGTATAATATACGAGTTTCACAACTAGTTATTATTATTATTTTGTGTAAGTTAATAAATTTTTTAGTTATCATCATACAACGAATGAGAAGGCAAACAGACAATAAGTTGCGCCGCCAAACCCTTTTGTATGTTAAAATCAATTCTTTTGAAGACTACATCTATAGATTTAGGGCAATAAATAGCGCCACTAAGCTCTTTTCATGAATTAATAATGGCCCTTGAGGTTTATATGATTTTACCATAAAAAAGATTTATTTGTTGTTTGAAAACTCTATTATAATCCTTACTTGGACAGACTATTATATTATATCATTAAGTTACCATTTTCTTTTTGAGCTATTGTTTTGATCAAATCGGGGGATTTTGATGGAATTTACATGTTTAGAATCTTATAAGTTCTCTACGGTCACAAGTCTTTTATTGTTAATAAATAAACATTCCAAGAAGTTAACAATGATTATAATTAGTAAATTAAAGTACATGTGTGTGTGGTTGTGGTTGTATGTATGTTGCTACTACTATTGTGTGTTCGTCGCAACAAACAACTTTAAAGCCTCGTTTTGAACCAATATATAACTTGAATACAAGCAAACCTTATAAATGAATAAAACAATTTGTTTTATGTTTTATTATTTTTTTTATATATATATTTAAGTTTCATAAGAAAGATTTACATAAATGTAGGAATTTAGTTTAAGAAACCAACTAGCCGTTTACCCGCGCCAAGCGCCGGGTGCGGATATTTTATTCAAAAATTAAATTGTAGAAACGATTAATTCTTTTGCACAAATAGTTTACTATATATAAACAATTATCAGTATAATTAAAATAATAATATATAAATGCACATGCTTGATTACAAACCCGATTATGTCAAACTGTGCTAATGTTAAAATAATAATATATAAATGTACACTCTTGATTACAAACCCGATTAAATATTTGTTTTTTCAGTATAATTATGATTTATGTTATTTTTTTGTTACAACAGACAGGTAACAGATAAATTGACACTTATGTAACAAATAAATCGACACTTAGGTAGCCAATATATAACTCACAGGAGCTCGATCCACTCCAAATTTCTCATCTTTTTCCACCTTTTCACTTTCTCTCACCTTTGACTTTGACTCTGACTCATTAACAACCTCGAAAACCCCCCTTTGTCTCAAACTCTCCCAAGAAACATCTGTTTTTCGTTTAATCTTATGCCCCCACACAACACTATCCTTATCCCACATTTTTACTTCATTAAGCAACAAACTTTCATTCTCCTTCACATCATCTTTCATTCTTGGAACAAAAAATCCCGGTTTTGCCCCTGCCACCGCCATTCTTGGAACACCCAACACATTCACAAACGAATAAGGAGCATCATGTCTTTTTTTCCCATTTGAAGATGAAAAAGCAGACAAGAAAATATCCTTAACGTTTCTCATGTGGATCCCTATTTGACTTTGACTTTGACTACTCAAGGTCCTACTACCTTTTGAAAGTCCAACCACTACATGATCTGTTTTAGGCCTTAAAGATTCCACCTTTTTGTCTTCTAACATTCCGGGAATTGAAGAGAATGAAAACCGACCTTTGATGGAGATGGAGGGTAGGATCTTAGGGGTGGGGTGAAGTTTTTTTGGAGGGAGTTGACTTTTTTCGGGCGGTCAACGGCTACCCCTTCGACCCATCTGACCACTGCGATCCGTGAAGTGCGATTTGGTTTATATTCGATTCGTTCAACTACACCTACTGATGAAGTGTTGCGTTTTAGGGCAATTTTTCTTTGTGACCGTTCTGCCCCTCCCCCTCTGTGGAAAATTGTGATACGACCCTTTGAATTTCTACCTGCTGACTTGTCTTTACCTGTAACGAATTGCCTAAGTGGCCATTCAGAGTTCACATTTTGAGAACCTGTAGGAATATGATAAAGTCAGTAAAATTGTTTTTGTTTGGATAAATCATAGATGAATTTCAGATAACAATATAATCAGTGATGTTCAAATCCTAAGCACCACATCTCTACAATCAAATTAAGAAAGCTGGAAATGACATCTCTCTAGTACTGATTATCCATCTTGAATTGAAAATATGCAGCTTTAAATACCAATTTCTTTTTACTTTATCAACATATGATTCATTCTTTCAATATATTTGCATTTTTACATGTACAAATAAGTGTTTACTGAAATGTACATGAACAAAATCAACTCTTTGTATTTAAAAGAGTATACTAGGGTCTAGGAATGCCAAAGAAAGTTTCGCTTCTGATGTCAAAAAGGTTGTTTCTTATTGTAAAATTGAAGTTAGGGCTCAACAAGAAGAGCAACAAGCAAACAAATTCAAAAAGTCACCTGTTTCATCAACAATTCATAAAACACGTGTTTTCGGCATTACTATTACCAAATTAACACCCTGAGAGAACCAATATCCCAACAAAGCTGAAACCTCAAAAACAAAACTTTGCCTTGGGAGACTACCGACACCCTTAAGCATTTTGACCTTATATAGACGTGGGTTTTGAGGCTAGAAACACACAGACGACACTCGAACATGTAATAATTTCAAAGAGCTAGGTTTGACATCAAAACTGGAACAAAGAATCTGTATTTGCACATTAATTCCGACATCAAATTCAATCTTCATTGAGCCCCTTTTTCAGATTTATTTCTCTTGAACATGACAACTTCAACTTCGAATTTGCATTTAAAAAAAAAAAAACTTACGGCTAATAGAGTGCTTGGATCTCATCTAAAAGTTGCTAATCCTCGAAGTAATCTCAAGCGAGCGGTGCGAGTGTAGAGGACAGATGAGATAAAGAGAGAACGTGGTGGCTTCCTGTCACCAAAAAAGTGTTGTGAGAGCACAGTAGGTGGCGGCGACGGCGATCAAATACAGATACAGTGAGAGGTGAAAAGTTGGAGAGTGGGTGGCGATTCACTACCGATGGTGATGATGACGATGAGTTAGGAGGATGAGGTGCGATGTCGGCTTTTCAAAATAGGGTTTTTGCTATTTGTTTAAGGGAAAATGCGAGTGTAAAGGACAGAGGAGAAAAATAGTATGTTTACTTTTTTGATTCAGTTTATGAAACGTCAATGTTAATGTCATTAATTTGTCAAACAAAAATGTGAATATTTAATGCAATTAATTTGTAAAACGGAAATGTGATAGTAGTATTAAAAGGTATGAATAAATTGATTGTATATTATGCAGCAGGTGTAGTACCTCTTAAATCTCAAGAAATGGACAATATCCTTAATAATATAGTAAAGATAAAGATATAGGAAAATAAGAAATATTAGAAATAAATATATAATAAATTTTTATTCGGTTTTTTTGAATATATAATTCTTATTTTATAATCTAAAATCAATTCAAAATCCAAACTATTAATTTGGTTTTACTTAAAACCAATCCAAATATCCAAAGCCAAATAACATTTGTAAGAGATGTACATACCCTTCATATCATCTGACCATTTTAATACCCTAATCTTTAACACAAAAAGAGAACCACGCTAGTGTTTTAAGTAGGCTTGGCAATGGAGCGGGTTTTGACCCTGATCTGATCCAAACCCTTAACAAATATACGAGTTTGGAGCATAGTTTTTGATCTGTTTACCCGTTAACGACCCGTACCCGCTAACCCTTTTATTAAAAGGGTCAGGTATGGATTATCACCGATCTGCTCCGTTTATAACCCGCCCCATATAAGTTTTAGAAATTTATATTTATATTTTATATTGCCTAAAGTTTATATTAAATTCCAATTAGAAGTCAAAAGAGAAAAGGCCAAAGACTAAATTGTTTTTACATAGGACTCGAGGACTCAACTTCTAGACTTCCAGTCTTCTCCCAAGTGTCATGATTTCATTTCATTTATATTTTATCATGTAATCATCAATTTCATTTATAAATCAATAAGGTCATTTATCAATCGGAAGAAAGTTTGTAATTGTTATTCTCTATCAATGTAATCGACGGTCAAAAACCATTCGGAAGTAACTAAAATAATGATTTTAATTCCAATAGAAAGTCCTCGAGTACATAATGTATTTTCTAAATCAAAACTTAGTTTTATTTAATAAACATGATTTTATGATTTAAGTAAAATGTGTTTGATTATTAAAAAAACAAACGGGTTACGGGGCGGGTTTGGATATCTGCTGATTCGGTGGATAAGGGTATGAGTTTGATTATTCAAAACCATGCGGGTTACGGAGCGGGTTTGGATCGGATTTTGAAATTTGTTAAATGGGTTTGGATCAAGGTCGATTCGCTCCAAACCCGCCCCATTGCCAGGTCTAGTTTTAAGTTTACAACAACTTTAGTAGGTTTGGGATTTCCCTGACCAAACAAATAAGAAGAAAAAAACTTATACGTTCATATCATCTGGTTGAGAAAACAAATTTCACCCTTAAACTCATCCCTTACGGACTTGTTTTTAAACTTCAATTTAGCCTACGCAACCTCGCTTTGAAATCTAAAGTGTCCATCCACCTGAGAAACTACTACCACATCGTGTCTTCATTTATCCAAAGTGTCTACAATTTATATTTGTCTAGTTGGATGAAACATACCCGCATGGCAATTAAACAACTTATGCTAAGTAAAATGACCAATTTAATCGGTAAAATTGGACTTTAATCCCTTATACTACCAAAAAATTATAAATAATTTTTTTTAAAAAATACCAAAATTATATAGAAGCAAATGAAATAATTAATATTTCATCCGTCCCAAAATTATTGTCCAAATACAAGAAACACATATAATATTAAGGAAACATTAATTACTATTAACTTTATACAATAAAATAACAGTTATGTCATTACTTTGTATTTAATATTTCATTAAATGTTTATTTGTTAAATAATAATGAGGGAATATATTGATCAAAATATTATTTATTTTTAAAAATCGACTATTATTTTGATACAAACAAAAAAATAGACAATAATTTTGGGACATATAAAGATCGAAGTGGTTTAATCGAAATTGTTTTATTGGTTGTAATATAGGCCCCTCTATGGTGAACCAAATTTTGACTTCAATCATTCATTTAAAGTTGTTGGTTGTTTAACCAACCTAGAAAAAGCAAAGTCCCCGTATGGCAACTTGTTTAATCCCAGAAAGAAATTTATATTTATATGTTTTTGTTGTCAAAATGGCATTAACTACTTTATAATATTATAGATTAATTTAAAAAACTCCTGTTAAAAAGTTATGGATTAAGTCTAATAGTTTGTGCTCTTGCTGCATCGATGGACACTAAATCATAAAATATGGATTAAGTCTAATAGTTTGTGCTCTTGCTGCATCGATGGACACTAAATCATAAAATATTACACTTTTAGTAACATGACAATTTAACTTGCGTATTACATTGTTAAGGCTATGGTTTGACTAAACGGAAGTAATATAAGTGTGGGGGTTATGGGTGAATGTTCGTAACATATTTCTAAGAAAAAAATAATATTACAAAGTTTTACGCCTTGTTTCCGAGTTTTTTTTGTAAATTCATTAAAGGAAACGAAGAAATATTTTGACAGAAAGAAAGAGAGGTGAAGAAAAATATTCATTATTATATGTTCCCGAGTTCGAAAGAAATGAAAGGAAAATTTTTTATTTTTTTATCCTTGAGTTAAGAGGAAAAAAAATTAAAACTTCAAATTTTCATTCTCCTCACTTTCTTCCCAAATCCCCCCAATTTGGGAGGGAAATTTGGAAGGAAAATATGGCTCCAAAATCATTTTTCTCCCCTTACTTTCCTTTCATTAATGAAACTCGGAAATACGGTTTTTCTTCGACACCTCTTGCTTTCCCTCCGTATCCTCCTATTTCTCTCCTTAAGTAGAACTCGGGAACAAGGCGTTAAAGCATTTCACTTACATTGTAACCATCGACATGAAAAAACACTTAAACACGCATTTAAAGCCAACTTATTATTGTAATGACTCATTTTTTCTAGATACATGGGTATAAATAATTATGAAGAAACGTTTGACTTTCCATTTTCCTTATAAATAACTCCAAGTCTCCGACATAAACCCATGAAAACAAATAAATAAATAAATGTATATATATATATATATATATATATATATATATATATATATATATATATATATATATATATATATATAAGAGAGAGAGAAATGATCATTTGAGAACTCAAATTTTTTCGAGAACCCGACAACTAAAGGTGGAATGTTGGATAACAAAAATGAAGGGTAAAGATGCAAGATGACGTTTTTATAAATAAGTAGACAAAAAAAGAAGGAAGGGTATCTTAATTAAATCATGAAGGGGTATTATAGAAATAAAAGTATAATTAAATGATTTCTTAAATCTAATATCTGATAAAATAATTTTTCATCTCTTTCTCTCTCTCTCTCTCCTCCTCGTTTTCCTCTCTCGCTCAAACCTACGATCCATCCTCCGATGACTCACCCCCATCGAATTGCCTCCAATACTTCATCCAATTCCATGCTTTCAATTCTGAAATTGCTTATACTCACACGAATACGGTGAAGATAAACGACGAACCACGTTTATCGTCGATTTTCAGATCTCAATCGATCAAACTATCATCATTGATCATCAATCTATATGAAATCTGAAATCCCCTAACGATCAAAGTTTCATTGTTACTGAACTCCTTGATCTCACATTCTTCATAGAAAAAACTCCACTAAAGATGCTTTGATTTTGAATCGTTTTATCCTCCATCAATTCGTTCCACGGAGTATACCGTAATCACCGAGTTCATCTCGGCATCCACTGTGGATTGAAGATCTAAACGGAGAAGATGATCCCTTTTCGATCAAAAGTTAGGTATCATCTATTTCTATTGTTGATTCCTGACCTTTGTTTGGCATTTATGAATTGTTTTTACCTAATCGTTAAGTTGAACCTGTTTAGTCCATATGTTTTTAAAAAGAGTTAAATCCTTATGTTGATTGTAGGTATAAAAATAGACACTTGTGTTATTGAAAAATATAGATATTTGTTTGCACTCAACATGTTCGATGAAATGCCTCAATGAGAAATATCACAGGTTAACTTCACTTTGACTTCATGAATGATGAACCATTTTCAAGTTAGGATTCTAAACAATTTTGTTTTTGTTATATTTGAGAAATGTATGAGGAGAGAGCCATATTTGTGCACCAGAATATGATATAAATCAAAAGCATAAAAGCTCAAAAGTTCATCAATCGTCGTATAATATAACAACTTCCTAGTTAATGTAAGAGTTGCTAAATTGTGATTTAAAGATGTTTATATATGTATATGTTAAAAATATGTATATTATTTATGCATTTGGAATTTTCACTTTTTGAGTGGAAAATAAAGATTTTGAGAAAACACTAATTTTTCTTGTGCTTTTGTTCAATAAATAATGGAGAGAATACTTTCATCTCCTAAGAAGACATGGCTTCATGGTGATGTACTTCGAATACTTTTCCTACATATTGTAGCACCTGGTTATTGGTACGTGTTCTTTTTATTAAATCTTTAAATATTTTGCATTTGGTCTTGGACTCGGCGAGTTGAAGGACCCAACTCGCCGAGTAGAAGCGGGATGAGGCACGGAGTTTAAGTTGTGGACTCGGCGAGTAGACCCTGTTTGGACAAAAACCCTAATCCGAAGGTTTGCACCCTATTTAAACACCTTAACTCGGCCGCCTTAGTACCATTTGCTCCCAGAAAACCCCCATAGCAAACCCTAGCCGTTATTGAAGCAATCTAAGGCATTTGGAGTGATCTTGGTGCTTTTGTGATCCAAGGAAGGAAGGAAAAGCTTGAAGGATCAAGAGGAGGCTAGAAGGATTCGGTTTTGAGCATCATTTGCAGACTTCAAAAGGTATAAAGTCTATACCTTTCTTGCTCTTTTGATAGATCCCATTTTGTGGAGTTTTAGGGCTTTTCTAAGCCATTTTGGTCACCAACCATGATTGCAAGCATGGTTTGAGGTTGATGTTTCGGATCTAGGTCCTTAGAGGGGTTAAAAGGCAGAAAGAAGTGGCTTTTGCACTCAAAGAAGGCCCCATGCATTGCGAGAGCTTGTTTTAGGACCTTTTGAGCTTAAAGTCCCATGCAAGCACGTAAAGGTTGTAACTTTACGTACTAGATCGATTATAGAAGCATAGATCTACCTTTTGATCAAGGGTTGTACATCAGAAGTCGAAGATTCATTAAGTGAATGTGACCAACTCTACGAGTCCGTTCATGGACTCGACGAGCCCAAGGTTCTGTCCCATATCAGTTGAGGGTCATAAGGACCCAGTTGAGTGTGGAAAGGTTTTAAGGGGGTCCCAAGGGGTGACCTAACATTCTGGACTAAGTCATTGTTCTGGAAATTCATGGGACTCGACGAGTGTATGAACAGACTCGGCGAGTCCAAGGCAATCTTCTTAAGCATGAAGATGAACTCGACGAGTTGTTCATACAACTCGGCAAGTCAAGGTCAGGACATGTGTATCAGTTGATAATGAACTCGACGAGTTGTTCATACAACTCGGCGAGTCGGATGAGGATTCAGTCGATGTTCATTTAGAAGGAAAACTCGTTGAGTCATCGCCTAACTCGACGAGTAGAGACGGGTATGAGGTCTAATGGAAGGATAGGGACTCGACGAGTTGGCGAGCCAACTCGGCGAGTCAAGTCAACTAGAAGTTGACATTGACTTTGACTTGGTCAGGGGTAAAATGGTCATTTTACCCTAAGAGTAGATGTCAGTTTCTGACTAAGTGTTTTGTGAGAATTTTAGCCAGAGGATTTCCGGAGCAGTAGCAGCAGCAGTCAGAGGATTCCCGCACAGTTCAGCAGCTACTACGAGGTGAGATACCTTCCAGTAGCGGTGGGTCTACGACCATAATGTCGGCCCACCAGTAGGGATCGTATGCTAGATGTTTGTCTTTGTGATATTCATCTGTGTGGTTACTACCTGATATGTTATATGCTAGCGTGATATGGTATGTGATAGTGATAGAGTTCGGTTGTTAGGACCGAAGGGTAGGTTAGGCACCCCAGATATGCCTAACAGTATGTTATGATATGGTTAGCTGCTAGCATGATATGTTACATGAGATAGAGGTAGTAGGAGGGGGAAAAGTCCCCGAGATTCAGTTGTTAGGACCGAAGGGTAGGTCGGACACCCCAGATATGTCTGACAGTAGATTATGCTATGATATATGTGGCAGTAGTAGTAAGGGTGAAATAGTCCCTAAGGTTTGGTTGTTAGGACCGAAGGGTAGTCAGCACCCCAGAATAGCTCGACTTGGGTAGGTCAACGCCCCAAAATGGATTGACACGGGTAGGATGGCACCCCAGAATGGCCGCATGGGTAGGTCGGCATCCCAGAATGGCCGTACGGGTAGGTCAGCACCCCAGAAATGTTTGGCAGTATGTATGAGATGTGATTGTATGGTATGTGGTACGATGGGGGAACTCACTAAGCTTTGTGCTTACAGTTTACAGTTTTGTTTTCAGGTACCTCTTCAGCGAAGGGGAAGGAGCTGGCGCGGTAGCGACACATCATACACACACACATTGGTTTTCCGCATTATGGGATGTTCTGGGATTGTACTATGACATTATTATTATTTTCATGTTTTGGGTTTTCAGACACGAGATATGTTTTATGAAATGATATAATCGGATGATGTTTTACTACAAATGTTTTACAAATCACTTAATTTAAATGAAATTTTTGGGCGTGAAAATTGGGTTGTTACACATATGAATCCAATATTACCCCTCCCCTGACTTAAAATGCTTTCAGTTAAGTTTTTAATTATCTACAAATTATTATTTCAAATTTCATGTTGATGTTTCTAATTATTAAAACTATGAATTATATGTAATTCACATATGAATTACATGTGATTCGCATGTAAATTACATGTAATTCACATATGAATCAAATTTAATTCACATATGAATCAAATGTAATTCACATATGAATCACAAGCAATTTACATATGAATACATGTGATTCACATATAAATTATATGTGATTCACAAGTAAATCGCATGTGATTCACATTTAAATCACAAGTAAAATGCATATGAATTACATGTGATTCACATATAAGTTATAGATTCACAAGTAAATCACAAGGGAATCACATATGGATTATTTGTGATTCATATGCAACTCACATGTAATTCACGTGTAAGTCACAAGTGAAGCACATATGAATTAGATGTGATTCATATGTAAATCACATATGAATTACATGTGATTCACATGTAATTTACATATAAATCAAATGTATATCACAAGTAAATTGCACATGAATTACATGTGATTCACATCTAAATCACAAGTGAATCACATATAAATTACATGTGATTCACATATAAATCACAAGAATCACATGTAATTCACTTGTAAATCATATATGAATTACATGTGATTCACATGTAAATCATATATAATTCACATATAAATCATATGTAATTCACATATAAATCACATTTGAATCTTACATGATATATAAACATTTTTGTGAGTGTTCTAACATTAATCAAATTTTTTTTTTTAATTTTCTTGTAGATTCGGAAAAATTTGTGAAATATATTGAAGAGGCGAAAGTGATAAATTAAAAAAAATGGAAATCTTGACACGAAGAAATTATATCACTTTAAATCTTTGTAGCATATTTTATATTTTATATTTTATTTTGTATCGAATAAACTACTTGTACTATTGTGTTTATATGTTAGTTAATAAATATGGGGTTTTTATGAAAAAATACGCATATATCTTCCTAAAATGTTAAATAATTCCAGTTTTTTTAATATTCCAGTTTATTTTTTTTTTTTTTAAATTTAGTGGTTTTTAAAAATATATTGGTTTTAAAAAACTATAGCTTTTAAAAAAATTCATGTTTTCTAAAAAAATTAAAAAATCTACATTTCAGAAAAAAACGAAAATTATTATTTTTATAAAAAAAAAATCAGAAAATTTGATTTGTTATGTTAGTTTTTAGACTTTTTTATTAATATTTCCAATAACACCAAAAATTAAACATTAAATGGGATTGGTAAAATGGCGATCATGTCCTTAATATGTTAATTTTGATTATGTCCTTAACATATATATATATATATATATATATATATATATATATATATATATATATATATGTTATAACCCGTCGAATTCACAGTTAAAATAATATTTAGAATGTAATAATAGTAACATTAATTATAGATTTGAATAAATGTTTTATACAGAGTTTTGATTTGTTAATCCTAACAAAATCAGTAGCATAATTTTATGAATTGAATGTGTTTCAATTATGTTTGATTTTAGCCATTTTTGGTAAGTATTTAAAAATAGAATTCTTGAATCGATATTATAATGACACGTGACAAACAATAAATACAGATGCATATTTGACTAACATGTAACAATCTAAACTATTCTTTTATTAATATAGGGATATATATATATATATATATATATATATATATATATATATATATATATATATATATATATATACAGAGAGAGAAAGATAAAAGTAGGTTCAAATGTTTCTGATATTTATTAAGTGTTAATTTAGTAAAAATTAAATTATTATTTAATTAAATAAAGATAAATATTAAATGATTTTCATAATTATATGTATATTAAATGATATTCATACTTATAATTTTTTTTTATGAAAACTAATTAAATTTGCTGTTAATGTCAATAATAATATTTTTTCAGAATAAATTTGTATCTAGAAGATTAAGAGTGTATTCTAGCATAATAAAAGTGTATTATAGTAGAATACACTTTCATTTTTCATATTTCATACAACTTTATTGTATTTCAAGTGAGTGAGTGCTAAAACAAAACACGTACCCATACATAAAACCTAGATGCGAATTCATTCTGAAAATGTTATTGCTAACATTAATGACGAATTTAATTAGTATCATAAAAAGAGAATTATAAGTATGGATATCATTTAATATACATACAATTATGGTAATCATTTAATATCTATCTTTATTTAATTAAATAATTATTTAATTTTACAAAATTCCTACTGGTGTATTATATAACACACAGTAAATGTAAGAAACACACATTAACCTAGCGATATATATATATATATATATATATATATATATATATATATATAGGTACGTAGGTAGGTAGGTATGTTCCGTTGAGATTAAAAATAAAATACAGATCTTGAGATTATACCTCAGACACATATTTCACATCCGCCACACTAACCCTCCGGCATACCAGCGCGACAGACATGTTACAATCATAAATGATTATATAGCTTCGTTCGTTTCTTTCTCCTCCGCCACCATCAACACCACCACAACTGCCACCTCTGACACCATCCGACCCCAGTACTATCACCTCCGTCACTTATATCACCGCCACCTCTGCCATCACAACGTCTTCTGCTACTAACTGTCATAATCATATATGATTACTCAATTTGTGAAGAAAGATATATGTATAATCATTTATGATTAGGCATACCTCACCGTTGTCGGTACACTGGAGCGTTAAAACGGCAAATAAGAAATATGTGGCTAAGGTTGAATCACAAGATCTCTAATTTTTTTTTTATTTTAAGTGAATTATCCCTATATATATATATATATATATATATATATATATATATATATATATATATATATATATATATATATAGGGTGAGGTTCAAAAGAGAACCTTAATTAACAAAAGAATCAATCTTTTTTTCAATTTTTAGAACTTATTTTTTATCAAAAAAAAACTAAAAATACAGAAATTAATAAATTTTTATCCTTTTTCCAATATATCAAATTCGATAAAAAAAAATCCCGTCAAATTCACAATGTAAATTTTTGATAACTTTTTATCATTTTTACAATGATATCAAATTCGATAAAAAAAATTCCGTCAAATTCACAATGTGAATCTAAGTTCACATGGTAAATCTAAAAAATATATTTCACATTCACAATGTTAAGTTATGAATTTAGATATTTTTAGTTTTTTTTGGATAAAGAATAAATTCTAGAATTTGAAATAAAAATATTTGGTTCCTTGGAGAACCAATAATTGTAGTTCTCTATTGAACTTCTATATATATATATATATATATATATGCACAAAAAAATACTTAGAGATCACAAAACTTTTTTTTGAAAAAAATCGCAGCTTTTTAATACAAAATCGGTGAAAAAAAATTTTACAAAAAAAAAGGTTTTTTTATTTTTTTTTTTTGCGAATTTTAACAAAAACCTGCGATTTTTTATAAAAAAAAAATTTGTGATCTCTAGGTATTTTTTTTATGAATTTTTATGATTTTTAGGGTTTTTTTAGAGTTTTTTTGTTTTCCATAGAACCTATATATATATATATATATATATATATATATATATATATATATATATATATATATATTTGCTTTTCCACCAATTATAGTAAATTGAAAACTATAACCTGCGAAAAATTATAACACATCTTAAATAAGTATTTCGTAAACAAAGAGTAATACTACGAAGTTTGGTTGGTAATGTTTATTTAAATTAAATCAGTAACATCACTTTATGAGGTTATATCAACCACATGTTCACCCACTAATCCCACCAATTATGCCCGATTGTTATCTCAAATAATTTATAAGTAATTATTGAAAGTTCCAACTTTTATTTTATCAATAGTACTTTATTTGCTGGAAAAAAAAACATGCCTTAAAATAAATAATATAGAGAGAGATATGGTATTGCAGGTAGTTTCATACTTGGTGAAAACGTCAATTACCAATATTAAGGGACCCCTACATAAGACTGGACTATATTTTTGGTATTAAGGGACTAAGCCTGTTAAGGTTGACATTTTAGCAATTAGCACAAGCAGAAGTTCCCTATGGAAAACCAATCATGTAGGCATAAACTAGTAATGGTGATGTTGCTAGCGGTGGTGAGACCCCCCCGGAGATGGGGGGCTCCTCACGATGTGAATTTATTGAAGTTTAACTATAGTCAAGGCATCTTTGATCCAATACCCTAATTCATTTTTATATTAGAAAATAGTGGCAAGGTCCATACATTTTACATGTTGATTAAAAAACAGTTAAATAGTAAGGTATAAACATTAAAATTTTATAAAGTAAAATTCTAAAATAAATACAACTGAAATGATGAATAAGTACTTCAGTATATACTAATATAAGTCGTGTACTATACGGCTGCAATTCAAAATAATATACATACTAAAAAAACATATATATTAATAAAAAAAACTCTCATCTGCGCTTAGACATTAACATCTTCCTTAACCTCTACTCACATGTTGTGTTCTTCCAACGAGTGAACATGAAGAGTGGACTAGGAAATTCATATGTGATTTGATACAATTATTTAACTAATGACCAAATCTCAAATGTATTCCCGAACAGATGTTAGATTTTAGGAAATCAGAAATAACAATAAATACAAACTTGGATAGATTCAAAGATCGTGTTTTCAAACACTTTCTGAAATCCGTAATTCGTCCATTTTGTCAGTGGTATACGAATTCAAAAATGGGATAATCCAAGAATGAACAAATCCGAGTTATAGACCTAATCCGGATTGTGAAACACATAATACCTTGAGTGGTGTGTTCTTGAGAGATAGAGAAAACCTTAATGAACAAATTTTCGAGTATATGTTCGTACCCCTTTTTCTAGAACATAAAACATGTTCTTATACAAGAGGGAAAGGCAGTTATTGGTGGTTGCATGTAGATTTGGCGCCAAAACAGGTAGGTATTGGACATAACCAACACATGCATCATCATGATGTCATCAAGTGAGTTTTGGCGGGAAAATGCATGGTTGGAGTCATACTCAATATAAAAATCTTGAAGGTTTCGGGGTGCTGCCCTCGGACCTCTGTATCCTAAGCTCATATTAATCAATCCAAATGTGCACCCCACACTCCAACCTCAGTGAGTGAAATAGAACTTAGCATATCTCAATATTAACAAGAACTACACTAAAACATGTTGATAACACTAAAATCAGAAACAACATAGACATATAAAGCTTGTACTCACTAATTAAAATATACAATATAATGAACAATGACACTTAAATATCATACTTTTAACATTCTCGAATATTAATGGTAAAAAATTTATAATATCATAGTTTACCAGAGCTCACACCTAATTGGCTAATCTTAAACAACATTGTACTATATTAATGTGTAGAAATATGAGTATATTTAAATATAATAGCATGTAGATTATGATGGGTTTTCTAGGTTACAACAAAAAAGATTCGCACAACGGATTTTACACATGAACTCTAATGGGTACATGCAACCTAGAGCAATATGACATTTTCACTGTTATAACAACATACTTTATGAAACAACTATTGACCTACTAAAATCGAAAATACAAGGATAAGAATCATAACCTTTTAGTATATTCAAATATACTAACTCTTGAGTCTTCAAATTCTCCATGGAATGCAAACATCCAATAATATGAATGTCTCTAATGGTTCACGCCCAAAACCCTAAAACACTTGAAATCAACTGGGAAGAGGAGATACAAAATAATCAGATTTCATCTTCCTTGAAGGCATATTGAAACGCCCGTAGATCCGGGCTAGTCAATTTAGAGACAATGAGCATCAAAAATGAGTTTTAGATGGAAGATTATTTAGAAATTATAATATTAACCATGTGGTAGTATATGTTACAAAGGTTCCGTACATATAAAGAACGCCGAAATCCGAGTTATAACGAAGAAGTTATGGCCCGTCGAAGTTTTTCGGCAAAACCGGCACGGCACCTGGAGACGTAAATAGTGAATTTATGATAGATGAGTTTTTAGCTGTAGTAATCTAAACAAAAATTATAGTATACGTTAAATCGAGAACATACAAAAAAAGAACGCCCAAATCTGAGTTCGTATGAGGAAGTTATGAATTTTCTAAGATTTGGCATAACAATGCACGACCCGAAACTCAAATTTTAGTTCGAGCGGTTTTTGGCCTACGCGATCTGAATGATAGTTGAAGATCTCATTAATAGGAACTCAAGGATAAAAAGACATACGGAAACGAAGTCCGTATGAAGGAGTTATGAATTCTTCGCGGCCATTTAACAGTCTAATTTCCTCCTACTGTTAAATATAAATCGGTCAAGAATTAGCCTATGGAGTCAAAAGTAAAGTTGTAGATCTTGTTTTTACCTACGCGTGGATATAAAGAACGTTGAAAACGGAGCTCGTATGCAAAAGTTACGGGGTTTAGAAGTCGGCAGGGTGCTGCTGCAAAAGGGGTGACGTGGCACAATATAGGTCACCCACGTTTTGCCACCAGAATGGTGACACCTAGCATGGACTCGACAAGTTGAGCAGGAATCCAGCCTATAAATAGAGGTGTCGGGTGAAACTCTTTTCTCACACCTTCAAACCCTTCTTTCTCTCTCTAGAAACTCTCTCTAAGCCCCCCAACCCCCCAAAGCCTTAGGTAACTCCCTAGCACGAGGCGGAAGCCCCGGAGCGCCCGAAAGCTCCGAAAAGAAGAGCTTTCGGCTCAGAAATTCTGCTTCGGCGGATCCCGGTATTGCAAAAAACCCGTTGTAAGTGGGTTTTGAAGGATTTATGTTGATTATCAATTTATTCCATGTTTATGATTCTAATTTGCAATTCTTATGCTTATTTGATGTTTTGATCATGAGCTTAGTATTTGATTGA
This sequence comes from Lactuca serriola, assembly GCF_051521515.1. Taxonomy (NCBI): domain Eukaryota; kingdom Viridiplantae; phylum Streptophyta; class Magnoliopsida; order Asterales; family Asteraceae; genus Lactuca; species Lactuca serriola. The sequence continues at coordinate 215,365,204 of NC_136409.1, forward strand.
GCAATGGTTGATTTATTTCATTGATTTTGCATTGGATCATTGAATTTATCTAGAACAAAGGCTTTATGATGGTAGAAATCATCTCTAGCTTATGAATCATATCTCCTTTATGGATGTGTAAGCATTTGACATCCTCTAGGAATTGGGGATTCCTTCATTCTTAAGGCTAATTGATTTCTTGGGATTAATTGCTTCAATTGACCCTTGATCTTAATTAAGAAGGTGTGTTGTGGGCTTCCCCAACCTCCATACTACCTATGAGGAATCTTGGCATATCATGCTTCATGATTGCTATAACCAATTTGGTATGAAGGATAAGCTTTGTATTAGATCCTAATGATAAACACACAAATGTTCATTGTGTTGAATTGCCTTAGTTAACCAATTATTTCCAACCTTTGAGCATCTCATCAACTTGCTTAATTGCAAGGTTCTTAGTTATTTAAATATTTTAGTTTTCAAGTAATCAAACAACCCCCCCCCCCCCTTTTTTTGTTTAATTGTAGTTAGTTAGATTAATTTCACTAGTTCTATTGAATTGCATTGGTAATTAAATACAACCATTTCCCGAGGATTGATACCCCTCTTTGCCATTATATTACGTTTATTTAGCAATCAAAGGGTGTAATTTGCTTGGTGGGCTTGACATCCCATCAAGTTTTGGTGCCGTTGCCGAGGAAATTGGTTATTGTTATTTGATTGTTTATGCCTAGGTCTACAAGAACCGGTGAACTATTCTACAATCCGGAAATTGAAAGAGAAGCAAAAAGGTTGAAAAAGTTAGCCAAACAAGCAAAGCAACAACAACTAGTTCAAGCTTCTTCCTCTTCTCCACTAATCAACATAGAAGATCAAGTTCATACTTCAAGTGATACCGACACCGAGTCGAATTCTCCAATTGTTGGTCATTCCTTTGAAGACATTCCGTTTGAAAACCACATAGCCATGAATCACATTCCACCTCACAATCCCAACCCAAAACCAATCAATCAAGATGCCAATACCCCACCCCATCAACCAAGACAACAACCACAAGAACCTCTCATTGATATGCCACCTTGGAATCAAGCCCCTCCTCAAAACCAACCCAATTATCAACCACCACCACAACTACAAAACCAACACTTCCACCAAAACAACCAACCTCAAAACAATGCTTTTCAAGTTCAACAAGTACATTACCCAAATCAACCCAATTACCAACACCCTCCAATGTACCAAAACCCAATGTACCCACAACAACAACCTCCTTACAACCAATACCCTAACTACCAACCTTATCCACCACCAATCTACAATCCCCAACAATACCCATACCCACCTTATCATCAACCACCCAATTACTTGCAACAATATCCCAATAACCCTAATCCACCCAATCCCCCTCAAGAGTTGACACTTAGACAAATGATGGAAACGAATGTTACTCATACACCTCTTGCTATTGTTTATCCCGCAAACCGCCGAGGAATTGAATTGAAGTCAAGTTTCATACATCAACTAACCAAATTCCATGGGTTGGATAGAGAAGACCCTCAAAAGCATTTGAAGTCCTTTCATATGATATGTGTTAGCATGTTGCCTGAAAATGTGACATTGGATGATTTCAAGCTAACCGCCTTCCCGCTCACCTTGGAAGATAAAGCTAGAGTGTGGTTATTCAACTTACCACCGGGATCTATTCACACATGGGAAGAGTTACTCAAGGCCTTCAATAGCAAATTCTATCCCACCTCCCAGATATCAAGCCAACGAAGTGACATTTTGGGGATTCGTCAAGGGGAAAATGAAACATTTCATGATTTTTGGGAGCGCTTCAACAATTTGTGTACAAGTTGTCCTCAACACAATATACCCGAACAACTACTTCTTCAACAACTTTATGAGGGTATGAATGAAAAAGATCGGAGGATGATTGATGCTTCAAGTGGTGGTGACATCTTCAACAAAACCCCTCACGAGATCCAATTACTTTTTGGTACCATTTCTCAAAATCAAAGGAATTTTGCGACTCGAAATGACATGAAGAGAAATTCTACACAAGTGGTTGGTGAAGTTAGCAACACTCAACACTTGGAATCAAAGCTCTTGGATTTGACTAATGTGTTAAGTCAAATGGTGGTGGGAAGTGGTCAACAATTGATGGTATGTGGTATTTGTGCAATGACGGGCCATTATACGGATAAGTGTCCCACACTTGGAAGTGAACCGGAAGATGTGAATGCAATGGGAGGATATCAAGGTCAACCAAGACCCGCGGGATTTCAAAACAATTTCAACCCAAATTGGAGGAATAACCCAAACAACCCATACCCACCAAAGCAAAATCCACCAAACATTTTGATGAGACCTCAACATCCACAATACCCCTCTCAAAAACCTCCATATCCACAAAATTCTTATAACCCTCCAAATTATCAACAACCTCCACAACAAGGCCAATCAAGTGGTACCCATCAAATGAACCTTCAAGAACTTGTCAGTTCTCTTGCTCAAAGTCAAACCCAATTTCAACAAGAAACCAAGAATATTTTCTCCAACATTCAAGCACAAATTGGAGACTTGGCAACCGCTCTCAACAAGATAGAACAAAAGGGTAAACTTCCATCACAAACCGAGAAGAACCCAAATGTGAGTGCCATCACCTTGCGAAGTGGGAAAACACTTGGAGAAAGTCAACCTAAAAGAGTTTCAAGAGAAGACGAAGATGAAGTGATCATCGTGGAACCTCCAAAAGTTGTGGTTCCTCCAAAAGAACCGATTGTGCCAAATGTTGATCAACTCGACCCTTCCAACAAATCCATCAAACCATTGGTCATACCACCACCTTTTCCATCCCGTTTGGCTTCCTCAAAGAAACAAGAAGAAGAGAAAGCATTTCTTGAGACTTTCCGCAAGGTTCAACTCAACATTTCACTATTGGATGCCATTAAGCAAATCCCACGTTAAGCCAAATTTCTTAAGGATTTGTGCACCAACAAGAGAAAATTCAAGACAAATGAGAAGATTCAAGTAAATGCAAATGTATCCGTGGTTATCCAAAAGAAGCTTCCACCCAAATGCAAAGACCCGGGAATGTTTGCTATACCTTGTACCATTGGTGATTTACATGTTGAAAGTGCCATGCTAGATCTTGGAGCCTCAATCAATGTCATGCCATACTCGGTTTTTCAATCTCTCAATGTTGGACCTTTGGAAGAAACCGGAGTCATTATTCAATTAGCGGACAAGTCAAGTGTATTTCCAAGAAGCATGTTGGAGGATGTACTCGTTCAAGTTAATCAACTAGTATTTCCCGCGGATTTCTATGTCACTGACCTTGAAGAAAAGACTCCTTCCAAGTCATCTATGATTCTCCTTGGAAGACCCTTCATGAATACCGCTCACACGATTATTGATGTCCACAATGGGAAGATCACCATGGAGTTTGATGGAGAGACCATTCACTTCAACATCTTCGAAGCAATGAGATATCCTAGCAATATATCTCCATGTTATCGAGTTGATGTGATTGAGCCAATCACCCAACAATTATTCGACTTATCAAATGGGGATCTTTTGAAGATGGTTCTTAACATGAGTCTTGAAGGTGAAAGTTTGAAGAATACCTTGGATATGTATACATTGGATTCCGAAGTCGAAAATATTGTGAAGGCTTTAGAAATTACTAATTCCACAAAGAGGGATGTTTCTCAAGTTGCCTTATCTCATTCTCCAATCAAGATGCCACCTTCCATAATCCAACCACCCACACTTGAATTGAAAGCTTTACCTAGCCATTTAAATATGCTTATCTAGGTCAAGATGGGACTTTACCAGTGATTATCTCTTCTCAATTGAAAGACTTTGAAGAAAACCAATTGATTGAAGTCTTGAAAGAACATAAAGAGGCCATGGGGTGGACCATAGCTGACATCAAGGGGATGAGTCCTAATGTATGCACTCACAAGATACTCATGGAAGATGATTGCAAGCCTAGGAGGGAAGCCCAAAGACAATTAAAAACTCCCATCAAGTGTGTCTCCAAGAGGAGTGTTGGAGGATGTGTTAGTACAAGTTAATCAACTTGTTTTTCCGGCGGATTTTTATGTCATTGATCTTGAAGAGAAGACTCCTTCCAAATCATCTATGATCCTCCTTGGAAGACCTTTCATGCATACCGCTCACACAATCATTGATGTCCATAAAGGAAAGATAACTATGGAGTTTGATGGAGAAACCATTCACTTCAACATCTTTGAAGGAATGAGGTACCCTAGTAACATTTCTCCATTGTATCGGGTTGATGTGATTGAGCCAATAAATAAGATAAGCCCTAATGTATGCACAGACAAGATAATCATGGAAGATGATTGTAATCCTAAGAGGCAACCTCAAAGAAGATTGGATCCTCCAATGATGGAAGTGGTCAAGAAGAAGATAATTAAAAGGTTCAAAAGGTGCAAAGAGAAGAAAAAGGCATTTCATGACAAGCACATCACCCAAAAACACTTTATTCCGGGTCAAAAAGTTCTTATTGATCATTCACGCTTAAAGTTATTCCCGAGAAAATTACGATCTCGATGGCATGGACCTTTTATTGTTATAAAAGTGTTTGATCCTAGTGTGGTTGAAATCAAGAGTTTGGAAACAAACCAAATCTTCAAAGTGAATGGGCACCATTTGAAACTATTTTATGAAGGCTTTGACACGGGAGAATTCGACAACGTAACAATGGAAACACCGATATACGAAGGTTGACTGAAGCGGGGCTATGTCTTGGCAAAGACGTTAAATAAATGCATTCTGAATAAATAATCTCCGCTTGAAGTTTTGGGTGTTTCTAAACTTGAAATTGGCCTAAAAATAAGCATATAGAAGTCTTCTAGTGATTTTGGTGAAGTTTGAAAAATTCCAAAAATTTAACTTTTGTGCGGGTGCCCGCGTAGACTTTGCGCGACCGATCCCAGTCGCGCAGGTCCCGAGTTCCAAATTACACCAACATGGGGTGCAATCTGATTGTTGTGCGTGGGTGCCCGCGCAGCCGTTGCGCGACCGACTCCCAGCCGCGTAGATTCCGAGTTCCAAATTACCCTAACATGGGATGTATTCTGACATGTGCGCGCAGCTGCCCCCCACCCGCGCAAAGTTTGCGAGGGTACCCGTGCAAATATGTTATTTCTTAAGAAAATTTCGAGCCATTTCATATGCGTCCTTTGTGTGACCAAGCTTTCATCCATGTGTATTTAGGCGGCCAAGAACTCCATCCAAGCATCATTATGCGACCCATGTGTTGCTTCCATATCCTCCTCGCGGGCCTCCTCCACCTTGATCCCGGTATGATCCTTCCTTACTCTCATCCTAAGCATTGAGGACAATGCTTCATTTTAAGCTTGGGGTGAGGTAATCTAATCTTTTATTTTTATTGCATTTAGGTTTTATATAGTTGCATTTAGAGTTAGTCATTTAGGGCATTCATAAAAATTGCATAAAAAAATTCAAAAAAAAAAATATTGCATATTTTGTTTCTTTCTTTTCTAATTTTCATACTTTTTAGATGCATTATAGTTTAAGTTCATGCATTTTTGTTCTCTCTTGTCTTCTCATCCCTACAGGTACCATAGCGCCGAGTCATAAGTATTGAATCATAGATTGGTCCCGGGTCTTGATATGGAATTCCTTGTATTTGATAAATAGGACACGTTTTGAGCCTCACAGACCACTTTGAGACCGTTTGTGTGGGGGTCAGATGCAGGTAGCTTGATTGGGTCTAGGTGCGGAGCGATGTGGTTGGTCATGCCAATGTGTGCGAGCAAAGACTAGCCCGGTAAGGTATTTTGAAGACATTGAATATATTAAAGACTCACATCTTGGTTTTGGAGGGAGTACCCCTTAGTACTCCCGAGTCTTGTCCGAGCCTTGCTTAGTTAGATTCTCACCATCTTTTTAGGATAGGTTATCATTTTTCTAGGGGTCTATAGTAGATAGCTAGATAGATTTTGTTTATCACACCTTGCATTGAGGTGCTTGATGAACTTTGAAGTAGGTCCCCTAATTCACATCTTTTGGGACCAAGTCTTTTCGGTAACACCCATTTTTGAGTCATTCCCCACCCTTTTTAGTTGATCTTGGCACATTGTCAATGATCATTAGGTGTTCATATTAGCCTCTATCTATCACTCAATTTTCACTATTGGAGTCCTATGTTACTTGGTGAAATTCCTTAGACCTTCCAAGAAGCAACACAAAGAATGAAGAAATTTGAAAAAATGAAGAAAATAAGAGCCTATTAAAGAAGATTCAAGAAAAGCAACAAAAACAAAGAAGAAAAATGAAGAAAAAGAGCAACACAAAAAGAAGAACAAGATTCCAAGTTCAAGACTTATGTTATATATCTATTTATTCCAAAAAAAAAAGTTGAATGCCAAGCAGCAAATGCGATTGAAGACCCAATAACAGAAGTTCAAGATTGAAGAATTAGGTTGTTAGGTTTAGATTTAGGTTAAGTAGAGTTTTTATTATTTTATTTTATTTTATTTTTGATTTTTGGTGAGAAAAGGCCCCGACGATGAGACGGTAGACTGTAAAGGACAGTACAAGGGAGAAGCCTCTGAAACTGGATGTTTGACCGGAGGCCGTGCTGCAAAACCCTATTTCGTTATTATACACTTTGGCCTGACAAATGTACGAATCATAATATGTGAAGAGGCGCCTTTCCTTCGTGCACTATGGTCTACATTGGTGATTTAAAGTGCCCCCACTGGGCGCATCTCTGTTTCCTTTGTCTTGCACACCGCGACCGCATCCAGCCGTGATCTATTCGCCCATCAAGTGGTTGAGAATGTGGTTTATGGCTCTAAAGCGGGGAACATTTTGAAGATGCGTAGGGTCCATGAAGGACTAATTCTGACCATGTTGACTGATGTTGACCAAGTTCTATGGTATCTTTCTTTTTTTCCTTTTTAGATAGTTCATCCCGAGCTCATTTTTAGTCTTGTTCTAACTTGAGGACAAGTTAGGTTTAAGCTTGGGGTGATTTGATAGCTTATTTTATTTCCTTATTTTATTAGTTTATTTTTAGATTTTTAGATCTTTTTATCATTAATGCATTGTAATTTACTTATTTTTCTTTAGTATGGATCATACCGGGTGCTTGTTATGTTGCATGAGATATTTTGTAGGTTTTTCGGCACTTGTTGCGGTTGCGGGTTGATTGGAGATGGGCTTAGTGGGCTCCCAAGGCATTATTGGGCTTGGCGGAATCAAAGAGGAAGAATTGGGCTTTGAAAGTTATTGGCTTGGATCATTTGGGCTTGTGAAGATGGATCATAAAATTCAAATTTTGGGCTTGGAGCATCCATTTGGTGGCTAAATGATAATTGGTGCATTTCAAATTACATGGACAAGGAGGGGGACCAAAGGAATCTTTGGTAGTGGAATGGTGGAGTGGCTTGGTGGACCAATAGCATTAAAGCAACATTTGCGCGGGTGGAATTTTCGTCGCGCGGTTACCCGCGCAACTGCCCAGTTTGGGCATTTTGGTCATTTGGCTTGCCATAACCTTTGGGGATCAGATCTAGAAGCTCATTCACGATTTTCCACCATTGGAGACCTGCAAGAGGCGATTTTGGGAGCTAGAAATCATTTTCTTTCATCTTTCCAAATCTTAGGTAGTTTCTTTATGCAATTAGATTATTGTTCTTGTTACTTTGTTGCCATGAGTGGCTAATACTTTTATTTGGTTAACTTTAGCTGAAAACCAATGAATGTTTGTGGGTTTTGAAGGATTTATGTTGATTATCAATTTATTCCATGTTTATGATTCTAGTTTGCAATTCTTATGCTTAATTGATTGCTTTGATCATGAGCTTAGTGTTTGATTGAGCAATGGTTGATTTATTTCATTGATTTTGCATTGGATCATTGAATTTATCTAGAACAAAGGCTTTATGATGGTAGAAACCATCTCTAGCTTATGAATCATAACTCCTTTATGGTTGTGTAAGCATTTGACATCCTCTAGGAATTGAGGATTCCTTCATTCTTAAGGCTAATTGATTTCTTGGGATTAATTGCTTCAATTGGCCCTTGATCTCAATTAAGAAGGTGTGTTGTGGGCTTCCCCAACCTCCATACTACCTATGAGGAATCTTGGCATATCATGCTTCATGATTGCTATAACCAATTTGGGATGAAGGATAAGTTTTGCATTAGATCCTAATGATAAACACACAAATGTTCATTGTGTTGAATTGCTTTAGTTAACCAATTATTTCCAACCTTTGAGCATCTCATCAACTTGCTTAATTGCAAGGTTCTTAATTATTTAAATATTTTAGTTTTCAAGTAATCAAACAACCCCCCCCCCCCCTTTTTTTTGTTTAATTGTAGTTAGTTAGATTAATTTCACTAGTTCTATTGAATTGCATTGGTAATTAAATACAACCATTTCCCCGAGGATCGATACCCCTCTTTGCCATTATATTACGTTTATTTAGCAATCAAGTTTTGGCGCTCGATAACTCAACCCTACTTGCTCCTTAGTATCCAAAGGATTCTTACTTAGAGTGCGCACTGCTCCGGTGTCTTCGGTAGTACGGGCCCTTATACTACCGCCTACACCGCATCAGTATTCACCCTAAGTCCTCCTTCTTGGATCCCAGATCACAAGTACTCTATATCTCACTGGTATAGGCTACCCTTCGGTAGACCTCTTATCAGCCCCTCACTGCTACCTACTCGCTCTCAAGCATCACATAGCAGCACAATCCTTCTTAGGCTAAGGCATCACAAAATCAGGCCACTTTAGTCCTAATATGAATACCTAGCCAGCTCTAGCATGCATAATATAACATATCATATCTCATAACACATAACGTAAGGGCATTTTGGGGGTTCACCGTTCGGGCGTTGGCTGACCGTACACACTGTTCCGCTCTGGTTGTCTCAAAATCTCTTGCTTTTTAGAAAAATTAGTTTTTATCATTTGAAAATTTTCTCAAATCCTCGGTTTGAGTTCAGTTACACCCGAAGGTGCATCTGAATCCCTCAAACCAAGGCTCTGATACCAACTTGTAACAACGTAAATTTTCAAAACAATTTTTCATTTCTTTAAAACATAATTTCATTCAAGACAAACCATAAAATCCAATGTAACATGGTCCTAATACAAAACATATCAATCCCAAGATCAATCACATCCAAATCCGCCTGTGTGTGTACGAGTCATGCCGACGCCTTCCCACGGTCCTCACTAGTACCTGAAACACATTACACATAAACATTGTAAGCAAAAAGCTTAGTGAGTTCCCCAATATACCACTTACATACATACGCCTTTCCAGGCCATACTCCACACGACCTTCCGGTCCATGTGTCTCAGGGACTTCCATCCTAACCCGGTAAACCTTCCGGTCCTACCCGTGTCGACCTTCCGGTCCGTAATTCCCTGACCTTCCGGTCCACATCATATTGCCTTCCGTCCCATATCAAGTATAGCATACATATAACATACATAGTGCATACGAAACATGCAACTTATGGCATACAATGCATATATCTCATAGCATACCAGACCTTCCAGTCACACATAGGTACCCTTCCAGGTACAGTATAGTGAGAAGACTCACCTCAAATGTCTCGGTAAATCTCTGATTCAGAAGAAATACGATCTAGCCTCCGCCTAATCACATAAAGTAAATACTCTTGATGAGTTAAAAAATAAATTTAATGATCGATTAGATCTTCTTAACAGGTAATGCAACGAATGTAAAAGCAGTAAATAACACAAGTATGGATCAATATGTGTCGAATGATTAGATCAAACAATCCTCAGCAAAGCTCGACTAAGAACTTCCGCTGTGGAGGATTTTAGGGTTACAAGAACGATAACAATAAACTTGCTGAATAATACTCTGATCGTTCTATTCTATCGTTACCTTCTAGGATGCATGCAAGCTCCTATATATACTAAACCCTACTAAACTCACGGATGGACAGGCCCATACCGGAGATACAAAATGGACTAGCTAACGAGCCCAATAGACGCAACACATAACACAAAACACTACCCAACAATCTCCCCCTTTGCGTCAAATTGGAGCGAGACTACTTTTTCTTCTTGCTTGGGCCAGCAGCGGGAACTTTCTTCGTAGTATCAAACAGACGTGAGATTAGAGCGAGAATAGTCTGTCTGAACCGAATGTACCATTGAATCATGTCATCAAAGTACTTGACATCACCCGCTGTGTTCTGCTTGCATCTGTGGATGATCCCCAAAACATGCTCCAAACAGGCAGTGGTGTATAGATGTTTGTCTGCCAAAGAGAAAAGGCATTTATGTCCTTCGTTCCTTGTAAACATGACCGAGTTCCTCCTCGAGTCAATCTTGCCCATCTGCATCAGGTTGAGATCACTGGCAGAGCCAACATGAGATATTGTAGGTTTCTTCTTAAATACGCTCGCAATCTGCTGATCCATCAATGCAACTTCCATGATGTAGCACACGAGCATCCTCTTGAAATGGTCAATGATCGGACCGTATTCAGCTTCGTTGGTGAGGAGGATGTGGTGCAAGATAATCCAATCATGGGGATTAAGGTTGGGAAGATCTGCAAGGGAAATAGCATGTTCGGTTTTGGTAGATCCCCGAAGTACCTTGAACCGAATGTTGATGAAGTTACCTTCACTGTACGGCTTCAAGACCCGAACGTTGACAATTTTCTGAGCGCTCCAAGTCTGATATTGGGGTTGAGCAGCCTTCAGATAGAAATCAATTAAGTCCCGATCAACCTGTGGATGAGGATGAGGGATCTCTGCAACGTTGGTAAAGGCATGAAAGATAAACGCCTTTCGGGTCAGTGGCATGTCGAACTGTGAGTCGACAGTGTTGGACCGATCTAAAGAGATCACGGGTTCCAGGCACAAGATACTCGGTGTGTCAATGGCTTCTTTAATCATCCTCTCAAGAGTCCAGGAAGGAAACAGAGTTTTCCTGCTCTTAAGAAGGTCGTGGGCTTCCTTCTGTTTCCGTTCGGCTTCTTCAGCCTCTCTTGCCACACGAGCACTGATGTCAGCCTTATTGTGTCGACTTTTATGCTTCAACAAGTCAGCAATTGTCTCATTATCTTCTTCTTCCTCTTCCTCAACAATCTTTTTGCCTTTGTCTTTCACACCGGAACCGAAGGCTTGGCCTACTGGAGGAGGTTCGGTTGTGTGAGTTGCTGTTGAGGTAGGAGGTGGTTGAGACATTGTTTCCTTCTCTCCCCCTTGTTTCGGAATGGACACGAAATCAAGGAGCCCTTCGATTTTACTGAGTAGGGCGAGGCCGGGAGCGAGCTTCTTTGCAAGGTCATGCCTCACAGTGTAGTTGAGAATTGGATCATGTGCTTCTAGGATGTTGGAGATGGCAGAGTGGACATCCGAAACACACGATTTTATCACCTCCCTTTCAGATCGAAGAGATTCAATCTCCTGTTGAGAGTGGGAGAGTTGAATGCTCTTGACCTTCAGAGCGGTAGTCTTTCTTGCAAGAACATCCATGAGAGTGTTCTCGGCAGCCAAATCTTCTTGAAGCTTGGAGAGACGCTCTTCGATGGTTGTGCGGAAAGCTGAGTTGTCGTCAGAAATTGTTTGACGAAGAGAAGCGAAGGACTTCAACTCAGTTGTGACTGATGTTGCCAGCTGATGGACTATAGGTTCCAGCGTAGTCTTGGCAGCATTGGCACTCTCCTGTAAAGACTTCAACAGGGAAGAGGCATCAGTAAATAGTTTATCGACTTTTTCGGTCGCAGCCTGACAGACTTTGGTGGAGGCATCAATGGCGGTAGTAGCAGAAGCAAGAGAAGCTTGCTGAGCTTTGGAGAAAGCATCAACAATTTTCTGAACAGCAGCTTCAGATAGGGATGACTGAGAAGTGGAAGAAGAGGCGATGAGTGAGTCAATTTTGTCATGGAGCTCCTGGAGATGCCTTTTGGTAACAGGAGCGTCATCATCGTCATCGCTTTGTACTTGAAACGGGCTATAGTAGACCGAGTCAAAAGTCATATTCTCCCCGCCAAGGAGTGGTTCTTCTCCCTCTGATGCGTGACCAGGAGAAGATGGTGGTGGTGAAGATGGTGGTTCGGTAGTATGGGTAGGTTCGGGTTGAGTTGTGTGTTCGGGTGTAGGTGTGTGTTCGGGTGCTGGGGTGGTTTCGGGTGCTGAGGTGGATTTTGGTGCGTCAGTATGAACCCCCGTATCAGATACATTGGTTCTAACATCCGCAGTGGTTGTTGTGGTTGCTTCGGTGAATATTGGTGGAGGTATTGGGATGGAAGTGGGTGGTATTTGAGTAGTAGAAGTTATGGGGGGAATAGAAATAGGAATGGTTTTAGGTGGAGAGGAAATTGGAGAAGTAGAGACATGAACTTCAGGGGTTGGAGATCTAGGTGGAGTGTTGCCACGTGAAGAGTCTTCAGAATCAGAACTCTCACCCTCAGATTCGCTTGAGGAGGAAGCGATAACCAGCTTTCGCCTCGGTTGGGTTTTTCTCCTCTTCTGTTGTGGATACTGAGCAGCCCTGGTGGGTTTCCTCTTCTTTGGAGAAGGGCCTTTTGCCCCCTTGACCACCTGTTTTCCCTTATCAGCCTTCTTGCTTCTTGGAGTAAGCTTGTCGGCGTCATGAATGGATTTCTGCATCTCCGGAGTAAGATCCCTCGGACCAGAACGCTTGAACTCCTTGTACGTCCTGATAATCCGGCTATCAGCAGGAACATCCCCATACATGGTTTCCGGGATAGACCCGTTGAACGGAAACTTTGAAGCGTCCGACACAATGATCTTCGTGGTATGGAATGTACCAATCGAAGACATTGGAGCACCAGCGACAATGGGGACGTGGTACTTGTCCATCACCCATTTCGTGATAATGGTCCAGAACAAAGCATACGAAATCTCTAAATGTCTGGAAGTGGAGGAGAGACTCTGAATGAGTTGTTGCCACAGAACGGACCCATAGTCCATGTTGATGCCATTGTAGATCCCATACATGATGGAGAGAAATAAACGGTTGGCTCCATCAGAACCGGCACTACGTTCAGACAAGCCCTTGAACAAAACAGTGAACATCCCATTCCACTGTGGTGGTAGGCACGACTTCTTGAATTTCGTCACCGTAGTAAGCACCTCCGTGTATCCCATGTTGTAGAACATGTTGAACAGATGACCCATAGGGATTGATTCCGGATTTACCCTGGAAGAATCCGCTTCAAACCTTAACAACGAAGAAAACCGTTGCTTTGAAATCGACGCCTTGTGCTCAAAGACATCAAAGAAGATTCTGTCTACGACCTTGTCGTAGTGAGCGGCGGCAAAGATCTGTGACAGGAACTCCATCGAAACAGTTTCAGCCCTGGTAAGTGCAGGAGCGATTGGAGAAAACTTCAGACACTCGATGATAGGGAACATGAATGCGTCGTAAGCATGAGGGGTTAAATCGATGATCAAGCTTTGCTGTGGGCGAATGGGCAAAATGTGGGATGTTGCGTGAACTGAGGAAGAATCTGCCATTGCTTGAAGAAAATGAAGGAGATGATGAACAGTAAAGGTTTAAGAATTTCTTGCTCTCTGGGAATTTTAATTGCAGTAAAGAGGTAAATGGTGGATTATGTTGCCTTTTATACTGTGGGTTAAGGAGAGAGAAAGATCTTCCCAAATCTTCGATTGAAACACAAAGGGTTTTTCGGAATTGACTGACGCGTGACAGTTGGGGTAGCCGATGATCACGCATGAGAGAGAATGGCAGGCCCCTAATAACACGCCTTCCCATCAGGCGCCGTTTGGAGATGAAACGGTTCCTATTCGCACGCTTCCCTCTTGCGCCATTTGAAATCAAATCGATTAGACTCCCGCCTGAGTCATCATGTCGTCATCTTATCCCTTTAGAATAAAACAACATCTTTAAAAAAAAAAAATTCTCCCACGTGGATCAATATTTACCACAACCTTTAATAAATCACCAATCCAATTAAAATGCCTTGTAATTAATAGAACCTGAATTTTGAAAAATCAAAGATTTTCATGCTTAGGGTGTAAAAGAAAAGAAATAAAGCAACACTTTTGGAAAAATATGTGATGTCAATAAAGACACGAAACAAATGATCCCGGGCACGAATCTCTTCCTTCAAAGTCAAGATAGACTTTAAAGTGTTTGTGTGGTTTCCCGTTGAATAACGATCAGACACTTATTAAGAAGAGTTGAAAGGCTTCTTTTAATTAGGCTTATGAGGGTGGCTTTGCTTCGATTCAAAATTCCAAATCTTGATATAAGACAGAAATCGAACGAAGTACTTGTGAGACCGGTGTAGTCTGTTGAACAAGTAGGTTGGAGATAATTTAATTTGGCTAGGAAATTTATAAAATCTCAACAAAAATTAAAACTGGATCCCTAGGGAAGAAATGTTATGGTTTTTTAACAATTTCATAGGAATCACACAAAAGAAAAATAGAGATTTCATGTTGTACCCCCATGGATAAGTCCGTCAATTCATCAGTGAAAGCTAGAACAAATTAATTGTTCACCGTCAATGCATCTTGGGTATTTGAATATTGGGTTTCACTTAGCACGTAGTGGCATGAATATAAGATCATAAACACAGAAATTGTGCAACCATAAACCTCAGTGGTAATTTCTGAGAGTCTCAAGGGTTACGTTTGTGAAGCAAATGTGATGGAGAAATGCAATGTAGATGGTGTAAAGAAACCAAAGTACCTCTGCTGTAAAAATAGGACCAAGCAGAAAACTCATATCTCATGTGAGAAGAGAGTTAGGTAGCTCATGATTAGAATAAATATGATAGCCTAATTGGGAAGACAAGGTTTGTTTATACCAAGTCAGTAAGGGTTATTATTCAGAATCAGGTGAGGCTTTGGACACATACAACAGCATGCTTCTAGGGACACTTAGCTAATGAAATGATATACCCATAAGGAGACAAAAAAAATAAGAGCCAAAATAAAAATAAAATGAAAATATTTTTGGAGTTTTTGAATTTGCGAGAAAAAATATTTTTGGAATTTTTGATAATATATAAAAAAAATAAACACAAAAAAAAAGTTGGAACCGAACCCGAGCGTTCGGTCTATTTCGGTTGAGAAAAACTTTGGAACCGAACCCGAGCGTTCGGTCTATTTCGGGTGAGAAAATTTTTGGAACCGAACCCGAACGTTCGGTTTATTTCGGTTGCCAAAGAATATAGGTTTGAAAAAGAGAATAACTTTGATAATAAGATAAATGAATTTGGAAAAATTATACATAAGATCTACAACCAAGGAAACTACCTTTGAGTGATGAGCGAAAAGCAGATTATGCAACCGAACCCGAGCGTTCGGTTCATTTCGGTACATTAGCACACGACCCGAACCCGAACGTTTGGTCTATTTCGCTTCTGACTTTTGAGCTTGAGAGGTAATTTTTGGTACTGACTCCGATTCCATCATACCTATCCCTTGTAGTATTTTGTTAAAAGATGCTTCAGGAAGAGCTTTGGTGAAGATGTCAGCCAGTTGATCAGTGGTTCGAAAAAAATGTATTTCGACGTTCCCATCTTCCACATGATCCTTAATGAAGTGATACCTCAGTGTTATGTGCTTAGTCTTGGAGTGTTGCACTGGGTTATGACAGATCCTAATTGCACTTTCAGAGTCGCAATATAGTGGGATCTTTTTCATATTGAGTCCATAGTCCCGGAGTTGGCTTTGGATCCAAATCACTTGAGATGTACAGGAGGCAGCGGCGATGTATTCTGCTTCAGCGGTAGACAGAGATACACAGGTCTGTTTCTTTGATTGCCAACTAACCAACTTCCCGTCAAGGAATTGGCGGCCTCCAGTGGTGCTTTTCCTGTCTAGTCCACAACCTCCAAGGTCTGCATCTGAGTAGGCTTAAACGAAGAAGCCTGAGTTGGATGGATACCATAGGCCTAGAGAGGTAGTTCGCTTGAGATACCGGAGTATGTTCTTGACTGCAAGCATGTGAGGTTTATGAGGATTCGCCTGAAATCTAGCACAGTAACAAACATAAAACATTATATCAGGCCTGCTAGCAGTAAGGTACATTAGAGAACCGATCATTTGGCGATATAGCGTAATATCGACTGCTGGCTTATCCAAGGATGGAGTGAGCTTGGTGCCGAACGCCATTGGAACTTTAACCTTTGAGTCTCCCATCATGCCAAATTTAGCAAGGAGAGTCTTTGTGTAAGCTTCCTGGTTAATAAAGATGCCTTCGGGTCCCTGTCTAATATTTAAACCAAGGAAAAAGTTAATCGGACCCATTGAGCTCATTTCAAATTTAGTCTCCATCAGCTTTCTGAATTCAGCCGTTAAGCTAGGATTCGTCGAGCCGAAGATGATATCATCAACGTAGATTTGAACAATCATAATGTGGTTACCTTCCTTCTTATGAAAGAAGGTTGGGTCAACCGAACCTTGTTTGAATTTGGACATCTTTAAAAACTTGGTTAGCGTTTCATACCAGGCCCTCGGTGCTTGTTTGAGTCCATATACCGCTTTGTCCAGAATATAACAGTGATTGGGTATTTTTCATTAACAAATCCAGGTGGTTGCTCTACGTACACCGTTTCTTCGAGTTCTCCATTTAGAAATGCGCACTTTACGTCCATTTGGTAGACCTCAAAGTTCTTGTGTACAGCGTAGGCAAGAAATATTCGAACATATTCCAGCCTAGCCACAGGAGCAAAAGTTTCCTCATAGTCTTTTCCTTCCTCCTGGCAGTATCCTTTCACCACTAGACGAGCTTTGTTTCTTATCACATTACCTTCCTTGTCCATCTTATTTCTAAAGACCCATTTGAGACCAACAACCGAGGCATCTTGAGGAGTTGGAATGAGGCGCCAAACTTTATTTCTTTCGAATTCATTAAGTTCGCCTTGCATAGCTTGAACCCAATCGGAGTGATCAAGAGCAGTGTTAACTGTCTTTGGTTCAACTTTTGAGACGAAGGAGTTAAACATACAGAACTCTACTTTTGAAAATAAGGAAGTTTGCTTTGCCTTTAGTTGTGATCGGGTCAGGACCTTTTCAGAGACATTACCGACAACCTGTGAAACATGATGATCTCTGGTCCATTTAACAAGAGGAGGGTAATTTGGATCATAGGATGGATCCAATTCAGCATTGACCAGCTCTTCTAGTTCAGATTAACTATCATCGTCATAGGACATATCTGCATTCTCCCCCTTGATAGATAAGCTTTTAGGTGTATCTTGACTTTCAGGAGCTACAGGAGTTCCGGGTGGTGTTGAGCTTTCGGGTACCACAGGACTTTCGGGTGCAGATTGACTTTCGGGTATAGCTGGGCTTTCGGGTACAGCTGGGCTTTCGGGAGCAGCTGGAGAACAGTTCTCCCCCTCAACATGTGAGACCGGCTGTGATGAAGAAGGTGGATCCTCCCCCTCAACTGAAGCATCGTGCTGTGGAAGGTCATTTGGACTTGATTCTTGATCCCCCTCATTCATTTGCTTGGCAGCATCTTCGATGAGTTGCTTCAGATGATCTACTTTGTTGTCTGCTGCACTAGCTTCCGAGAGAGTAGCCTTCTCTGGTTCATCGAATAACTCAACAAACTTCTCAAACAGGTTTGCAATCGAGGCTGTGACTTGGCCTGTTTAAGAAAAAATTTCTCCAACTCTGTCTTCACTGGCCTTCAGCTTTTTGACATAGCTGTCATCAAAAGTCACATAATAAGTTTCTTCAACCTTCCTCGAACACTTGTTCAAAACCCTGTATGCTTTCGAAGTGAGAGAATATCCTAGAAATATCCCTTCATCGGCTTTTACGTCGAACTTGTTACGATGTTCTTTAGAATTGAAGATGAAACACCGTGAGCCGAATACGTGGAAGAATTTGACGTTTGGCTTCCTGTTGTTGATGATCTCATAAGGAGTGAGATTAAAGCGTTTATTGAGATAGGACCTGTTTTGCGTAAAACATGTTGCAGCAGTAGCATCAGCCCAAAAATATAAAGGTAAAGAGGCAAAACTTAGCATGGTTCGGGCCGCCTCACACAAAGATCGGTTTCGTCTTTCGACAATTCCGTTTTGTTGAGGGGTGTAGGGAGCTGAGAAGTTGTGACTGGTTCCTTTTTCTGCCAAGAAGTCTTCAAATTCTTTATTTTTGAACTCCAGCCCATTGTCGCTCCTGACGTTGCGAACGACTTTCTTTAGCTGCACTTCAACCTGCTTGATAAACATCTTTAGCTTGAGAGTTGCTTCAGATTTGTGCTTTAGAAAGAACACCCATGTAAAACGTGAAAAGTCATCAACAATGACAAGAATATACTTGCTACCGCCGATGCTTTCGATAGATGATGGACCACACAAGTCAATGTGAATTAACTCTAATGGTTCAACAACTTTAGTGTTTACAATTGATGGGTGACTTTGACGACTCTGCTTCCCCATTTCACACGCAACACATAAATGTTCTCGATCGAATTTGAGAAATGGAAGACCTCGAACATGACCACTTGTGACAAGTTTTTTGATATCCTTGAAGTTGAGATGAGAAAGCCTTCGGTGCCACAACCAGCTTTCGTCAGATTGTGCTTTGGATAACAGGCAGATAATTGGATTTCCCTTGATGGGTTTGAGATCCAGGGGAAACATTTCACCTTTGCGCTCCGATTTGAGAATTACTCTTTTCGTTTTCTTCTCTATTATCTCTGAACCGTCATCGTCAAATGAGACCTTGAGACCAGTACCTCCAATGAGCTGAGATACACTGATGAGGTTGTGCTGCAGTCCTTCAACGTATGCTACCTTTCTAATTGTGAAATCTCCATTTGTTATCATTCCATAACCTTTGACCGTACCGAATGAGTTGTTCCCGAACTTGACATTTCCACCGTTTGAAAGAGACCGAAATTCCCTCAACTCTTCCTTCCTTCCTGTCATGTGACGTGAGCAGCCACTGTCAATATACCATTCTTCGTCAAACTGCTCGTCACTGATAACCTGCAAAAATTAAGCAGATTTAGGAACCCAAAGTTTCTTGGGTCCACGTGAGCCTTTCACAGGAACATGAATAGTAAGAGAGATGTCAACAAGATATGTTCTTTTTATTAAAGTTGTTTCATCTTTCTTTTTAATGGTGAAAACCTTAATTTTATTGGGATTTGTAACCTTCGGTTTGGATTCAGGTTTAGGCATTTGGATTTTGGGATGATTTTGATCTGTCTTGACAGAGGAAACCTTCGATTTTCCTTTCAAATCTGCTGAAGATTTTGGTTTTTGAGTATGAATAGAATTGGATTTAGAATGAGGTTGAGAGGAATTAGAAGAATTAGAACGAGAGAAGTTAGATTGGGAAGTTTTGCAGACTTGAGGTCCTGAGTGACCCTTTTGTTTTTGGTCATTTGTGGGACCGAATCTCGAACTTTGGTCGCTTTTGCTCTCGGAACCGAACCTATGCTTTCGGTAGCTGGTGTTCTCTGAACCGAACCTTTCCCTTCGGTTGATATTCCTTTCATAACCGAACCTGCCCTTTCGGTTGTTATGATTCTCAGAACCGAACCTGTCCTTTCGGTTGTTATTACTTTCTTGTGGTCTGACAGCACTTTTCTCTGACTTCGAATTTCTGGAATGATAAGAGAAATGAGCGTTTTGAGATTGCCAAAACTGTTTTCGTTCAGAGAGATTCTTCTTGTATCTCTGATTCCTTTGTTGTTTTTGATTCTTCACTTGCTTCGGTTGTTGATGGATATTGGCTTTTTGCTTTTGCTTCTTGTCAGCCGGTTCACTTTGAACTGATGAAGTTTCGCTTGAAGGAGTGACTTCTTTTGCAGGAACTCCTTTTTCTTCAGGAACATCTTTTGTACCACTAGTACTTGGCATGTCGAAGTTATCAGGCTTGTTCAAAGGCTCTGGCACATATCTGCCTTTGGTTTTCCAGGACGCCCGTTCTGACAGACCAACGGTTTCGTCAGCATTGTCGATAGGGGCGGACCAGAAGAACTCGTCACAACCATCAACATTATCTTCGTTTACAATGGTTGTGAGTTCGGCTGTCTGATGTTCGGTTACTCTTGTGACCTTATACACCTGATTTGGAGTCGTCCTTACCTTTTGGTAAACAACAACCTTTTCTTCAAGGATCGGGGACTTTTATTGGGACAAACGAGCAAACTCCACAGAATTTTCTGAAACAAGATTTTTGTGGTTTTCGGGTTCGCTCTTGACAAACTCAGAACAGTCGACTTCATCCTCCACAGAAATTTCACTCATATCATCATCCTCATTAAGCTCAGATGCATTTTCAACATCAATTTTACTTTCTGAGCTCAAGTTGGCATTCAATGAGTCAAACTTTTGTATGGTTTCGCTCCTTAGTTTCAATTTATCATTTTCATCCAAAAGGTTTTTCAGCATGTCCTTGTGGTCCTTTGACTTTATGAAAGATTCGATTTTGTCTAGACCATACATGTAAGTCGGATTTACATCCTCAGACGAGACTACACTTTCGCAATTATATGCTTCAGCGTCAATTTCGTCCTCCTTAAACTTAAGGAAGGGCAAAATCATGCGATGAATTTTCTGTCCTATTTCACAGTTAAGATGAAGTTGAGTGATGTTAGAATAAAGACGCTTAGCAATCAAACAAAACACATTTCTTTGTTTCAAAAGTTTTAAATTGTCTCTTTGTAAATAAATGTTTTCATCTTTGGATTTGATCAACTCCGACTCCTTCAGCTCTACCCACATCCTCCGTTCCTCACTCTTTGAAGACACCCTGCTTATTTGGTCAGTTAGGTTAGAATTGGTGACCCGTGTTTGAGTTAAACTGCTGTCTAGATATGAGATTCTTGAATTTACGTTTTTTAATTCTTTTTCATATGAATTTTGTGGGAATTTGAATGAAACAAAAATGGATTGTACCTTCTTGATTAATTCATCAAGCTCATTAAACTGCACGCTGAGAGGTTTTGCTGTGAAGCACAAGTCCTCTCGCTCCTTCGTGTCTTCATTCCCACCAT
This sequence comes from Lactuca serriola, assembly GCF_051521515.1. NCBI lineage: Eukaryota > Viridiplantae > Streptophyta > Magnoliopsida > Asterales > Asteraceae > Lactuca > Lactuca serriola. The sequence goes on from NC_136409.1 coordinate 215,386,214, forward strand.
CTGTGTTGTATCCCCTCATTTGTGATACATCTGACACCATCAAACACTTTCCACCGCTTCCTTCACCTTTTGCAACATAAGCCTTTCCATGAGATGACTTTTTGACTTCATCATCCTCAGAGTCGGTTGACCAGACCTCAACGCCACCGAACTCATCATCCGCTACCGAACCCTGCACAATTAAAGCATTCATAGAAGGGTTAGCAGTAGTTTTCTTTCTCTTGATCTCTTCCAACTTTTTCATCAACACAGCTTCTTCATCTTTTTCTTCATCCTTTTCTGCCATTTTCTTTAGGACACAGTTTTTGGCATAGTGGTTCTTTCCTCCACAGTAGTAGCAGTTCACACCAGAATCCCCTTCAGCTTTCGGCTCTTTCTTTGCTTCTTCTGCCTTCGGTTCCTCCCTCACCTTTTCAGAACTATAGCTTCCCTGTCAATTCCAGTTCTTATTGGTAGGAAACCTTTTCTTAATAAACCTCTTTGGATTTGACACCATCATTGCATAGTCTTCAGAGGTAAGGTCATAGTCTTCTAAGTTAAGGTCTTCATCTTCCATCACACTTTTGCTTTTAGAAAGAAGGGCCAAGGAACCCAAGCTTGAAACCACATTTTTCTCCTGCAAGACAATCTTTTCTTGGGATTTCAAAATCCCTACCAGCTTAGCCAATGAATAAGATTTGAATTGCTCATGAGCTTTAACAGTGGACACAACTGCTCTCCACTCAGATCTAAGACCATTCAAAAACGTAACTTTTTGTTCAATCAACTTCCTTTCAATATCATGTTTAATCATCTTACTGAGAAGATGATTGAAGCGATCAAACGTCTGAGTAACAGTTTCCTCAGGATTCTACTTAAATTCGCCAAACTCAGATAAAAGTAAGGTCTGAATGGAATGCTCCAGATCTTCGTCTGTGGAATATAACTCTTGTAGCCTATCCCATATTTCTTTGGCAGTGCTGCAGGAACTCACTAGCCTGAAAGTATTCGATTGAAGAGCGAATCCGATTAGTCTCAATGCTTTAATATTGCACTGAAACTTATCTTTTTCGTCTTGAGCAATGTCTTTTACGTCTTTCAATAGATCATTATACTCTTTCTGAGTTTTAATGATTTTAGACGTTGCTGAGTGAGCGAATGGTCCAGACACGATTGCTTCCCAAATAAGATATCCATTGTCTTCAGATCCAATGACATAATCTTCAAAGTGATGTGTCCAGACTTCGTAATCCTGGGTGTAAAGGATGGGAATCTTCATCGTTGATCCAATGTTGTTTGAGATGTTTATGGGATTTGATTGTGACTCGTCCATGCTTGATCGTATAACCTGTTTGAAAGATCAGACTTGTAATCTATTAAATTAGGGCAAAACAAATAAATGTTGAGTTACGTCAATTATGGGATGACGGCTCAATAAATATTAGTTAATGCGGAATAACCCTAATCGCAACCTTTTTCACAGAAAAGATGTGTATGAGTTACACAGCCTCCTGCTCTGATACCAATTGATGAGTTAAAAAATAAACTTAATGATCGATTAGATCTTCTTAACAGGCAATGCAATGAATGTAAAAGCAATAAATAACACAAGTATGGATCAATATGTGTCGAATGATTAGATCAAACAATCCTCAACAGAGCTCGACTAAGAACTTCCGCTGTGGAGGATTTTAGGGTTACAAGAACGATAACAATAAACTTGCTGAATAATACTCTGATCGTTTTATTCTATCGTTACCTTCTAGGATGCATGCAAGCTCCTATATATACTAAACCCTACTAAACTCACAGATGGACAGACCCATACCGGAGATACAAAATGGACTAGCTAACGAGCCCAATAGACGCAACACATAACACAAAACACTACCCAACAACTCTCATAAATATATCTCTCGGGACTAGACTCAACCCACTCTTGGCACCCTCAGAAGGGAAAAAGACCATTTTACCCCTCTCTGACTCAAAGGCCACATTGTTGACCAAATCCTATCAGTCAACAAAAGTCAACAGTCAAACTTTAACCCAACTCGTCGAGTGCACTTGGGCGACTCGGCGAGTCTAGACGTGTCCACTAACTCTTTAGTCTTGCTTGGCACGTCGAGTCCCTCCCCTTGCTCGACGAGTCCCACCTGAAATGAATCGCGGGGCCACCCCGACTCAACTCGCCGAGTCTCAAGATCAACTCGGCGAGTTCCGCTTTGAACTCCAGTCCTCTGATTCCCCCCTGACTCACTGAGTTATTCCCCCAACTCGGCAAGTCCACTCACTGAGTGATTAATGGGAAACCCTAACCCTACTCGCCGAGTCTGCCCTTGTACTCGGCGAGTTCATGCCATGCACAAACTCAAATGGCCTCCTGAGGTCAGATATGTTCCTTGAATCCATAGATCTGACCTTCCCAAGCCTGATAAACACGTAAAGATCGAGTCTTGACACTCATGGGACGTCTAGGAGGCTTCACTTGATGATTTAGCCCCAAAAGCAACATCCTTAGCTCAACACCTCCATATCTCAACATAAAGCCAGCTGAGATAAGCTCCATAGACCACTATGGGTCCAGATCTGAAGTATCAAAGTGAATAGAGCCATATCCTTACAATCTTCTTCCAATAAAGGTCATAAAACTCTACATCTATGGATTCCTTCCACAAAACAGATAAAGGAGCGATACAATACCTCAAAGATGAAGTCACTTGCTTGAAATCCACAGATGCACAACCTCCTTGGTCTCCTCTAAGCTGGAAACACCTCATTCTTGCAAGAATCAACCACAAAGATCAAGAAATGGCTCCTATCCTCTCACAAACGCTATAGCTCCTTTAGGGTTTCTCTATGGGGTTTGATAGCCGCAATTAACGGCCCTAAGGGCCTTTAAATAGGTCCCAAACCCAGAAAATTAGGGTTTCATTAAACAGCGTGGACTCGCCGAGTCCACCTCCTGAACTCGTCGAGTCCAGCCATGAACCCGGATAAGAATCCGCGACCCTACTCGGCGAGTCTAAGCACCAACTCGCCGAGTCCCCTCACAACCTCCAAAAATAAAAGAATAAATGATATACCTGAGAATCTAGATGTTACAAATTTGAAGATAATTTCTTGAGACAACTTCCTGTTTTATCTGTAAGGATAGTGTTTTGCCATTTATTATTCATACTACTTAGAGTAATAGTGATATTATGATTTATGAATGGTCTTTATTGTTTTTTTGACACTGGTAACCACTTATGTATCACAACAAATACGTCTCTCTTAATGGTTTTATACATTATCAGAATTATTTTGGAGATGAATTTATGATTACAATCACTAAGTCTAATGATTTTGTATTTTTATTGCATCAAAGTTAGTCTAAATTTGAATGTTAAATGAGGATCTCCGTTATCCCGTTGGGATACATGCAGACCCGATAGTGTTTTGTAAACGGATACCCGTCGGTGATCGGGCTGGGGATGGGATCAATTTTCATATTCGAGGACAGGGCGGGATTACCACAATCCGTCCCAAACCCGCCCCGTTGCCATCCTTGGGGATCTTGCTCAATGGTTTTAGGGGAAGGTAATCAAATGGCTTGATTTGCCTTTTCCTTTGTTCACTAATGTTTTCGAGTTGTTGACTTGGGTTGATTATATATTTATGTTTGATTTGGTGCATAAAAGAGTAAAATGTTGTGGTTTTGAACTTTATGGCATAATCGAAATTGTATAATCTTTCGGTCTACTAATATGGGAATGAGTAATCTTTTTTAGAGCATTGCTATTTACTTCTTTTAGATGATTTAATAATAGAAGCAGTAGGAACTTTATTAACTGGACTTTGTGGTTACAAAACCTAATGACCATAACTCATTGTAATTGTTTTTTCTTCTAGCTACTTGCTAGTTTGTCATTTTTTATATACTAGTTGTGAGACCCATATATTATACGGGTTGATTAAAACATAATGTTAAATAGAAGTTTATTTGAATTTGAAATACGAAGTAAGTGAAAATTATGAGGAAAAAAACAAGCAAAAAATAAATAAATTAAAATTATATGTTTAATTGTCAGACCCGTATACTAAACGAATTATTATAACAAAATGTTAAATACAAATGTTTAAAGTGTAAATTTATTTGAAATTGAAATTGAAATTTCAAATTTCAAATTAATAGCTATTATGGTAGGTTTAATTTATGTAAACTAAAGTAATGATATATTGAAAATGAATAATGAAGTAAATGACAAGTGGAAAATAAATATATCTCAAAATTATGACAAAATGACATGTGGCCAATTGAATATCTCAAAATTATGACAAAATAACATGTGGTCAATTGAATGAGAGAATAACAAGTGACAATAACATTTTTATTTATTATGATAGATTAAGCAATTAAAAAAATATGGTCAGAGTAAGGATGTAAAGAGGGTACCTTGTACTTCAATAATAACAATCGTACACCACAATACCCAGTTAAGATTGTAATTGGTTCGAGGACAATTCACACCCATAAAATGCTGCTATTTCACCCCTCACTATTTAATAACCAATCATGGAATACAACTGAGCATTTATTTCTAGTGTGGTCTCAGGTCCGAAGGGTTCCCCGAAGCACATCCTGACCAGGACGGAACATCACATACGCTTCCTTATACGTTTAATAAAATCTTAACACAAGGTTTATATATAAATCTTATTAAACTTATATAACCATGCAATTTGATATAAACTGCTATTCAATTTAAACAGATAAATATAAAAGTATGCATTCTGCTTCCGAGTTCGGAGGATAAGTTGGAATTGGAGTTTGGAACAGAAAAGAACTCAAAGGAAGAAATGAATACAATGCTCGACCGTTCAAAAGTTAGATTAGGAGAATAATACTCGGCTATAGACGCGAAGAGGGAATTACAAAAACGATCCCCTTATTATTGTTTGATACACATGTTTTGCCATTTTTATTTACCAGTTGTTAAAAGTTTCTAATTTAATAATTTTTTAACAATAGTAATCCTAAAAGAATGTTGATGAAGGAATAAAACTAATAAATAACATATTATTTTATTATTTGGGTCCTCTAATCTTTTAGTTAAATGTAGAACTAACTTCGAGCTAAAAAAATCTACTGAAATTTTCTTTTAAATATTAAAATATCACAAGCTATAATTCATTCTATATAATATGATATAATATTTATTATTTAGTGTAACTTATCTCGTTTTATAAAAAAATATACCTCTAGATTTTTTCACAATATACATAGGAGAACATCAAATAATAAAAGCTTGTATTCGTTGAAATAATATGAATTATATATTGAGATACAATATTACATAAAAAGAGGTTTAATGTTTAAATTGTGTAGGTGTTCACCTTACATGATGACATGTCTCATCTTAAAGGTACTGATTACTTTGTCACATCCGGTTTTAAATGATGCGAACAACATAATAATCAAAATCATTAATTGACAAATTTGACACTATTGTGTTTAGATTGGAAATTAACTACAAATTCGTTAACTTAAAACATACCGAAGTAGTTAAAAGCCTTCCACATCATTGATACCATTATATTTTTATTTATGAACATAATGAAATGATTATGATAAATTGAGTTAGGTGTTGTACAGAGGTGATGCTTTAAATTATATTTAAAACTTAATTAAATTTAATTCAAATCAAAAGTTACAAAAAGACAAACCAAAAAATAACTGAACTTATTGAACTATACTTATTTAAAACGAGGATCGCAACAACAATCACATTAATAAATAAAGTGTGTTTTACAATTCCATTAAGTTTGCAATATCTTAAAGTTGGAGGGGAGAGCTTAAAACTCACATAACAAATGAAGGTAGCAAAATGTAAATAAAATTTTGAAATCATAACTTTGACTGATTCCACTAAAAGTCGTCTGACGTGTCTGGTCATTGCAAGCGTTAATGTCACGCCAATCTCTCTCACGCGTTCCCTTCTCCTTCATATAATTTTTAGTTTTTTTACGAATCGCTTATTCTTCTTCTCTTTCATCACACCCACTCTCTTTATCATCTCTCTCCCTGCCGGAGAGATTCCCCTTTTCCACCGATTATACTCCTGTTTCGTCGTTAACCCATTTTTAAATTTCCATTTCAGGCTTCATGTCCATGGTTTATTCCATCAATTTCTTGATTGAAGATTCTTTTTCTCAGTTTATACAGTTTGGGAGTTTTGTTATGTGTATTTAGGGCTCATTTCTTATAAAGATTCATTATTTGAAGAAGAGGATTCGATCTTTGTGGCGTTCTTGAAGAAAAGTAAAGGCGAGTTATCGAATTCCTGGTAAAATCGATTTGGGGTTTGTAATTTTTCGTCATATCAGATTTTTAGACTCATAGATGTCAACGACTGGGTCTTCATCATCATCGTACTGGTGCTACAGATGCAGCCGATCTATTAGGGTTCGAATCAATCAAGAAGATTCATCTTTATCTTGTCCCGATTGCAACGGAGGTTTCATAGAGGAGATTGATAGCCCGAATAGATTAAATGGGTCTGTGATCTCGGAGTTTCACCGGAGTCGGTTTCCTGCTGCGGCCATGTACATGGTTGGAAACGGGCAACACAGCCCGGCGCCGAGTCCTAGCCCGCCGTTACTCCGACGAGCTAGAAGAAATGCTGGTGAACGTTCACCATTTAACCCGGTTATCGTTCTCCGTGGACCAACAAGCACACCGGAAGAACCGGGTAGTGGTACGGAGGAATCCGGCACCGGCGGGGGGTTTGAGCTGTATTACGACGATGGAGCCGGATCAGGTCTAAGACCATTGCCGGCAAGTATGTCAGAGTTTCTATTGGGTTCTGGTTTTGATCGGTTATTGGACCAATTGGCGCAAATAGAAGGGAATGGATTGGGGAGAATTGACAACAATCCACCTGCGTCAAAAGCGGCCATTGAAGCAATGCCAACTATTGAAATTCAAGAAAATCACGTGTCAATCGAATCATATTGTGCTGTTTGTAAGGAACCATTCGATTTAGGATCAGAAGCTAAAGAAATGCCGTGTCAACATCTATACCATTCCGATTGCATTCTCCCCTGGCTCGCTTTACGCAACTCATGCCCTGTATGCCGCCATGAATTACCAATAGAAAACACAGATTCAGGGGATCAACCCAGAGAGGCAAATAACCAATCGGGAAACGAAGAAGAAGCCGTGGGCTTAACCATATGGCGGCTTCCCGGAGGCGGATTTGCCGTGGGGAGATTTTCCGGAGGAAGAAGAGGCGGCGAGAGAGAATTGCCGGTCGTTTTCACAGAAATGGATGGTGGTTTCAACCAGAATGGAGCTCCGAGGAGGATTTCATGGGCTTCAAGAGGCAGTGTCACTAGAGAACGGCATGGATTAGGAAGTGTTTTCCGCAATTTGTTCTCCTGTTTAGGAGGTGGATGTGTAAGAACAGGAAGAAGAGCTTTGGCTTCGAGTTCTAGTTCAAGTTCTGATGATCGAGCAAGCCATCGAAGTAGATCTTTGTCGTCTACATTGAGCGGGTCGTCACGTAGACGCAGGGGGGCTGTCACGTTCGACGGACATACCGAGCCTCCGAGGAGATGAAGCTTCAGGCTGAATGTAAATACCAAAACACTGAGATTACAACATATGAATCCTCCATGAATGAGACTACCTGCAGTTTTTTTTTTTTTTTTTTTTAGTTTAGCTTAATCTGCTTGTGTTATATCAATGTCAAGATATTGTTTCGTTTTTTGGGAAATTTTATTGAATTCAACAGATGAAAGCTTTGTTAGTGTCTTGATTTGCGTGCACAAAAGATGAGAATCACGAATCTTTTTAGGCACAGATAGCGTTGTTCGTCGGATAAAGTAGTATTGGCCTGGGTTTGAACTTTGAATATCTGATCTCTTGTCGGCAAATTAAGATTGTGAGGTTGCCGGCGGCGGCGGCGGCATAAAAGAACAAAAAGGGCATATGCTTGCTGGCTGCTGCAGGGCCTGAGGCATAATTTTTCGGTCTTTTTAATTCCTGGATACAGCCTGTCACCTTGATATAAAACGTGGACTGCTCTGTTCACCTTATAGCAAATTGATGCTAAAAGTCTCAATATCATATCATATTATCATAACCAATTATTTTGTGAAGTAGACTTTGGGAAATTGTTTTATTATTTTATGAAATAATTTTGTTGATTATTCCAACTAACTTTTTAATCTTGACCACCGGTTTTATTTTGACAATCTTGTTCTTAATTTGCGAGTCGGTTACACTGCAAATGAGAAAAATAAAAGATTAAATTAATAGAGTAGGGACCATGTATTTTGCAAATCGAAATGTATATTGTGAAAATCAAATGATTATTTTGTGATCATTTACAATTTTACATGAATGGATCATACGATCATTTTGAAAATAAGACTTCTTTCGTTTTACTGTTTAGTAACTTCGTGTGATAATTTTAGTAATTTTAAGTTAGTTTAAACTATAGTTTTTATTTGTAACATGAATTTTTGACAAAAATCATTCAGAGTTTTTAAAATACATAAATCAAAAATAAGGATTACTTGACAATTAAAATTAAAGACAATTCTAAAAATTGATTAAAAAACATGAATAACTTATATTATCAATAACTTACGGACAAAATTAAACTTCATAAATCGTCTGTGGTTTTCGAAAATCTGAAATTTAGTTCCTAATTTTTAAAAACCTCATAGATCGTCTCTATGGTTTCAAAACTTTTAAAAATGATCATTTTCGTTAATTCCGTTAGCTTTTTGCCATCAAGTGAAGGACATTTCTGTCTTTTCACTAGTAAATGTACCATTTTTGAAGTTTTGCCTTTTATATATATATATATATATATATATATATATATATATATATATATATATATATATATATATATATATATATATATATATATATATATATATAAAGGGTCTCTCTCTCTCGAACAAGAAGCAAGCCCATCCAACCCCTTCGGTTATGGAAACAAACATCTTGCCCAAAACGGTGATTTTGGTTGGGTTGAATATCTTCTTCTCCACGCCAAACTCGAACCTGATCACAAAAATCCAACCCTCTCTATTTTTGAAGAACATCCAGAAAAATTCCAGTACGAATCCATTAAAAATGTGTAATCTTCGAGCTCATTTTTCTCTATCTTTGTATGATCTAAAATGTTGGTTTAATTTGTTTCTACAAATATCTGGTGAATTATTACGTGACAGCAGTGAAGAAGATGGCTTGTGACATTCTTGAATTCTCAATAGATGAATTGAAATTGTAACCAGGAAATGTATTTACCAAACTGTTAATGGATGAACAAAGTGACTCTGTTTTCAGGTTAAATTACTATCTGCCATGCCCAGAGCTTCAAGAACACAGACCAATAGGAAGGAAACTGAGTGAGTTTGGAGAACACACATACCCACAAATCATTTCGGTTTTGCGATTCAACAACAGTTCTGGTCTTGAAATTTGTTGAGAGATAGGAGTTGGATGTTTGTTCCTCCTGATTCAAACTTCTGTGCCCCATCATCTTCTTCCTCAGTTTACTTGGAGATATTATCCCAACCTAAATGGATTGAAAACCCACGACAAAAAAGAACCCCCACAAATGTGGATTGAACGGGAAGACGAACTGATTCCACCAAAAAAAAAAAAAAAAAAAAAAAAAAAAAAAAAAAAAAAAAAGAAGATTTATAAAGGGGAATCCGATTGATGAACAGAAATCAGAAAACAGATTGGAATGTAAAAATGAACATAGGGAGCTGCTACTGATTTCATTGACTACATTTGCAGCATAGTAAATTAGCAAGAAGAACAGGAAAAGTTTACTTGAAGCTTGTGAATCCTGTCGTACTTTACAATCCCTTGGTTTGTGTTGTCTAAAATGAGATCCAAATGATCACCATCAATGATAGGCTCCATTTCCACAAACGCAGGTCTTGATACGTCCCTAAAGGCTTCGACTTTACAATCCCTTTTCACTATTTTCTTAGATTGTTCATCTTTTCTTAAATCGTAGCCAAACCCACAAGTTTTTATCGGATTTGAACAACACTTGTTGCTCCAATTTGGTTGATGTGGCTGTTGGTGGTCTCTGTGTGGGATTTCTCTACAGAGAAGATGAAAGAACATTTAGGGATAGAAAATAAATATTATTATTATTATTTTAATATACAATTTCACACCAAATGTTGAGGGTTAATGGTCCTGTGGTAAGTGAAAAGACAGAAATGTCCTTCATTTAACAGCCAAAAGCTAACAAAGTTAGGGAAAAGGACAATTTATTAATAGTTTTGAAACCACAGAGACCATCTATGAGGTTTTTAAAAGTTAGGGACTAAATTTCAGATTTTCGAAAACCACAGAGACCATTTTTGAAGTTTTTTCTAACTTATATTAAACGCCATATGAAAATAGTTTTTTTGATTTTTTTAAGTAGAAGGTAAAGTTCATTCTCAAATGAAATTTTTTGGCTACATCGAACTTTTTGTTAAAAGCTAAAAACCGAAACTTTTAAATGCTCGTTGCCAAACATGTTTATAACATATTGTTTATAAAACATCAAGGTTATGTTTGGCGTACTAACTGAAAAACAAGTTAGTAGCTGAAAAGCTAGCTGATGGTTGAAAAGCTAGCTGATGGTTAAAAAGCTAGTTGCTAGCTGATAAGTTAGCCGATAAAAAAGAGTGTTTGGTAAAAACTAGCTGATAAGCTAGTTGGAAGATATAAAATTACATAAAAGGCATTTTCCAAAATAAGTTTTCTATAATTAATTAATGGTATATTTGGTAAGTTTGTAAACAAACTCCTAAGAAGTTACTCTAAATAGTTTTTTAAAAGCTAGCTTATAAACTAGCTTTTTAGCTCACCAAACAAAACAACCTAAAAAAGTTTGAAAAATAAGCTATATTTTCAGCTAGTTGTGGCGTGCCAAACACAACCTAAAAAAGAGAGGACATGTCTGTGAAAATACAATAGAGAAGCAAATGTATAAAAAACAAGAAAACAAAATGACTTAATAAAGGTATTCTTAAAAAAATTGTATTAAGATATAGGAATCCCATTATTACATGAGAAATTAAATTGATTCCTACTTTTTATACCTACAAATGTTCCTACCCAATAAAATTATGACAAATGTAATCATTCCATATTTTTTAATTAACTCATTAAGGCTATATTTTTTTTGGAAAGAGAACTTTCCTAACGAGGGTTTCCAGGCCAGCTTTCGCGCACCGACTAATCCCCCGCTGCAAACATGAGGCTTTGCCTCATGCCCTAGAGTCACTGCAGGCGAACCTCCATGGCCACAAGGGCTGAGTGGTGCCAGGATTTGAACATGGGTCAATAGGTTATCCACCATATATTCCACATGCCTTACCAAGTCACCACAACCCAAGTGGTTATTAAATTGAATGGTGATTTGTCAATTTTGGTCATCCAACTTATAACATTGACCCTTCACCTTTATGCTTTTGTTCACAAACAACCCTTTCACTTTGGTTTAAATTTTTCATAACCCTCGCTTTTTATTACATATTATTAGTATTTAGTCTTTTGGCAGAAATGGTCACTGGTTATTATTATTTTTATTATTGTTAGACAAAATTACACGATTGGTCCCTGTGGTTTACCAGATTTAACATTCTCTTTTTGGTTTTAAATTAATGTTTTATTTATTAGAAAATACCCACCCAATATCATAAACTCACCCACCATTTGCCATCACCACCACCACCGCCAAAATTACATAAATGGTCCATATGGTTTACCCATTGTGACAAGTTCAGTCCCTACTACTTGAAAAGACCAAATTACCCTCACATTAACCGACAAAAAGCAACGGTACATATTTTCTGGATTTGTTTTCTGACCGCTGTCATACATGACAATAAAGTTCAATTTGTGAGACAATTTCTTTATTTTCTTCATTTATTGCAAGAAATAATGATTTAGATTTCTTACTTATGTAATTAGATGACATTGTTTATCTTCATTTACTAGATTACCTCAATGCAATTCAATATGCTACTTTACTTTACAAAGCAGCACCTTCCGACCCTGGCAACGCCGGGAAATCTTTTCTAGTTTTAAGAAAAAACATATATGGTTGTGAATGGAGGTGAAGGGTAGACGTGGAAGTTGGGAAACTTGTTACGGTGTTCTAATAATTTTAATCGTTTAAAATAGAGAGTCAAAGCTTGTCCCAAAGTTGACCTCAATGGTCCATATTGACAGCCCTGTTGACGCCTTGACGGGCACCCGTTTTGGGCCGAACAATAGTTATAATTTAAGATTTGGGCCTTTGTAAAATTAAAATATATTAATATCATATCAAATTGAGTCAAACAAAAAAATATATTAATCATCATAATAATAATGGTGAGAAGGTACAATAATGCACATACAAGAAGCAAGTATTTGTTACCCGTCTTGCCTTGTCGATATTTAAAAAGTTCTTTTCTTCTGTTTTCAGTTTGAAAAATCAAAAATGTAAACCTATTTCACTAAGCATGTAACGGTACTTGACTACTCATAAAATTAATTCTTTACCAAAATAACTAGAATGATATGGAAATATTAATATATCATTCATTATATATATATATATATATATATATATATATATATATATATATATATATATATATATATATATAGAGAGAGAGAGAGAGAGAGAGAGAGAGAGAGTGTGTGTGTTAGGTTCAAATGTTTTCACTATCTATTGTGTGCCCGTATGATTGATTCTGGACCAATCATTTTAGTTATTTTAAGAAAGTAATTAATGCATATTAAATGCTGAAGATTTAATTAATACCTATTATATCTTCAACATGTAATATGCATTAATTACTTTCTTAAAATAACTAAAATGATTGGTCCAGAATCAGTCATACATACACACAATAGATAGTGAAAATAAAATAACATAACCCTATATATATATATATATATATATATATATATATATATATATATATATATATATATATATATATAACGTGAAATAGTCATATATTTTACAAAAAAAAGGCTTATGTGAAATGCTTTTAACTAGGGTTTGCACCAGCGAAAACAACATTGTGTTTGTTCGAAAAACACATTGAAGCGAATATGCAAAAGCAAAATATGATAAAAAATGATTTTGTAACACAAATCTAATATCTAAAAGTTACACGCATAAAAATAAATATGTAAACATGGTAAAATCTTGAAAAAAAAAACACGACGAATATGTAAAAAAAGTTGTAAAAGTCTATTTCGGTAAAAGAAATAAGTCAAAACGAATTGCTCAAAAACAAAGTTCGTACAAAATATATAACTAAAATAAATTTTCTGAAAAAATATAAAAAAAATGAAGAAAAGTTGGCGAAATTTTATAAAAAAGATTGAACCAAATTTTTAAAGGGTTATTGTCGCTATAGCCCAACAATGTTTCGTATATTTGTTTAAATGGTCGCTCGTGATTTTCTTTTGCATTTAAAGGGTACGAACTTGTGTTTTTATGTTTTAAAGGTCATTATGAAAATTTTGAAGGGATCACCCAGTGACCCCATCCTAATCATCATGTTTGTAAGTGCCACCTATTTGCCACGGAGGATTTTGAGTGACAGCTTGCAATTATGTTCATTAAATTGTTTAATGGCTTCCCACAAAGCTTTGAATTTCCAACGAAGGATATTTTGTTTTGATTGAAGAAAACACTGGATTCCGGGATTTATCCAGTAATATTTATAAACGACAAATCAACGGTTGCATTTGTCGGAATTTTGTTCGTGAATTCCGGCAGAATCTTCCCAGAGATATTGTTGTGTGAAACGTTAAAGTAAACATGATCTAAACAAGATCACCACTCCCAAAATCTTTAGGTAATGACCCATTGATGAAATTCGCAGACATATCTAGAAATTTCAACGAATCAAATCCAATCGTAATCTTCCCATGAAGATAATTATTCTTCAAAGAAACCACCGTTAGGTTCCAAAGACCACCAAGACTCTCCGGCAACTCCCCCGTCAACAAATTCCCTAAACCATTAAGAAACTGTAACCCCACCCACCATCTAACAAGCTCCTGAAGCATGCCACAAATCAAATTATTCGAAAAATCAAGAAATGTGAGCTCTGAATCATTATACAACGACAAAATAAACCCATTGATGGAATTATTCGACAAATCAAGGTTCCTCAAGTACTCAATCAATCCAAGATTGACAGTGGAATCGCCGACATTCCCACAACAGACAACTTTCCATGAACATGGTGAGTCATCAGAGTAATTTCCAGGTGTCTAAAACACCTAAAGGATCATTCAAAACAGAGTAATTGAAAGAAAGCAAAAGAACCCCATCTGTAGTTAACCCAAATGATCGGTTAACAAGAAACAACATAAGAATCGAAAGGCATAAATGGAGTTTGACCTTGGAGATTATGGCGATTTACTGTAGATGTTGGGTAGTGTGGAAGCGGAGGAAGGGATTACAACTTCTACAGATCGTGGATCGGAGGTTACAAGGGATTACAACTTCTACAGATCGTGGATCGGAGGTTACAATATTGATGGCGCCGGAAATTGGTGCAGATGGTGGATCAGAGGAGCACAACAACATGAAACCTTCTTCTCCAAGGGTTCTAGTGTTTTTGGGTGTTCTTGATTTTGTGCCGCTTTTCTCTCCGATGAAGAATACAAAGGAACCAAAGGTTTAGGTATTATTTCATTTCTCTCTGATGAAGAACAATGAGTCGACTCACCGAGTCATTGTTGACTCACCTGCTTAGTTGACAGTTGACAAGGCAGTGTAACCTTCAAAAATGGGTAAAGGTGTGAAATTAACCAGTAAAAAACAAGTTTAAACCCTTTAAATGCAAAAAAAATAAAAAATCACAAGGGACCATTTAAACCGATATACGAAACATTGTTGGGCTACAGTGACAATAACTCATTTTTAAATAAAGAAAAAATGGATGGATGGGGATGGGTCAGGAGGCGGGCTCACTGGATCTACGTAAAAAAAATTAAAAATGCAAACACAGAGGGATCCTAGACCTCCCCTACTACAAAATCACCCACAAACGACTACATTGAACTTCATTTGTATTTAACTATCCTAATATACACAATCACATGAAAGTTACTATTTTCAAATTGTAAAGATTTTACAATTTTTAAATTACTTTGTTAATTGTTCCCACCAAGTACCAAATATAACAAGATAAAATTACAAATCTAGTCATTTTCTATAATTATTTTTCACTTAATAGCCAAAAATTAGCCTTTATCCAAAAATAACTATCAAAACCGTAAATGATTAGCAAAATCCAATGTTTCAGCATGAAACCTACGGTTTGGCTAAAAACCGGTTTTAAATGAACTACTCTTTAGGGGTATTGAACTAATGTTTCAAAGTCTGTCTACTGTGTTTGAAGGTCTATTATCACAAAATATATAAAGTTGAAATTTTAAATTTATGTCATTTTTCATTATTTGAAGTTAGAGAAACTCCCTCAATAATGGCTCCAAAAAACAACCAAGTATTTTCTCGTATTATTTTGTTTGTTGTTTAGTATGCAATCTATTAAGATAAGTTACATTTTTTTTTCAAGCCCCCACACCCCCCAAAAAAAAATACATAAATAAATAAAGAGGAAACCATAGGTTTCGTATGCCACCTACGGTGTACAAGCTGTTAATGAACAAATTATGCATTATCATGTTGTACACCGTAAGTTGCATAAAAGACCTTATGTTTTGACCTTTTTCCTTTTTAGACCTAAAACTTTTTTTTACAAAAAACCCAGTTTTTACATGTTACTTGTTATTTTAGATCATAGCAGGTCACCAAAATGGAAATTAAGTATTTTTATTTTTTTGTACTTTTTTCCAATTTAGCCCTAAAATGTTTTTTATTTCAAAATAAACTCAACTTTAAAATGGGTTACAACCTTCAAGACTAGTTGTATAAGGTACTTCTTAACTACATCGATTTAATTAAGCTTAAATTCATCCATGCATAAATAAAGTGATTATATTCTTTTAGTTTAAATATCAACATCGATTTACACAATGTAAATATTATTCTTACATTTATTTATGATTGGACAATTCTTTGTCCATGTATATTTATTAAAAAGAAAAAGAGTAGTTGTAAAAGCTATTTCTTCATTTCATCAAGTTCATGTAGCTTAATTCCGTCAAAGCATAAAAAACGTAATTATATTTTTTTTAGTTTAAATAATAGACAACGATTTAATTTTTGCATCTTTTGGTATTATATTACTTTACGCATGAAGCACATTTTTTTAGCCATTGCACATACAATGAAATTGTAGAGTATTTTTTTTTTCACGAGTGTAATATAAATAATAACAAAATGTTGTCTACATTTTGAAAAATTACGGTATCATTCTTGTTATTTGGATTTTCAACTTATGTTGAAATGGTTTCATTCTCAAAACATAGTTTTATGTATTTATATGTAATGTTAACATTTTTTTTAAAAAAAGTCTTAAACTTGAATCTTATATATTCAAACAAAACTATTACGAATGTTTAGGATTAATATCTTTATGTATGTATTTATATAACTATAACATATTATTCAATAATGGGCTAATTCTACAAAATATTTTATGACTTTGGTTTAAGAGTATGATAGTGAGTGTATTTGTTAACTGTTCTAAAAAACTGATTAAAAATTTCGGTCAAAAAAATAATATAGAAAAGTGAAAGAGGGAAATATGTCTAAACTCACCAAATAAGTATAATAGACAAACTAAAAAAAAATTGTATAAAGTTTGTTAAATTACATGGTTTTTTTTCTACAAATAAAAAAGTTGTTATTATGCTAAAAGATTCTTTCAAGCCATGTATTATTTGTGTTAAAAAAAATATCAAATTAATATAAAACTTTTTTTAGCGGTAATAATAACATTTTTTTATTAACAATATATCAAGTTTAATGATATAATATATATCTAAGATAAAGTTTAATTATAACTTTTAGATAAAAATAAAATTTTGCAATTCTTCTAGATTAGCTCGAATGAAAATATATTACATAACATATTTAGTGTCTACATGTATATTTTCTTTTTCGGTGTTGGGAAGTAGTACCTTATATATTTGGTTTTGAAGATTATAACCAATTTTAAAGTTGAGTTTATTTTGAAAAAAAAAAGTATTTTAAGTCTAAAATGGAAAAAATACAAAATATTGGGTCTTTTATTAAATGAAAATACCTAATTTACCTGGTAACCTGTTAGTGTCTGAAATAACAAAAAACAAGTAACCTGTTCGTTAACTTCGTTAGCTTTTGGCCGTTAAGTGGAGGGTATTTATGTCATTTCACTGCCACAGGGACCATTTATGAAGATTCTGAACAGTTTGGCATAGAAAATCGATCATCTTTGAAGTTTCTCAATGAATTTGATTGATCTTCTATTTTGTTTAGGTTTATCAGGAATCTCTGTTGTAGACATAGATTCAGGAACAACAACTAAAAATTGGAGCCTGAAAAAATGGCAAAGGTGTCATCGCTTCTATTGTATGTTCTCCATGGGCTTGAGTGATATGTATCAAAATCATCAGCTTTTGAGCTGGTTAGCACAAAAAATGGTTCTTCTTTGGTGATCTCATGATTGACCCATAACTGATTTTCTATTCATAACTCCTGAGGCAAGTGGAGACTAAAGAAAAATGGTGCCAGAGATTTCACTATTTTCGTTGCTTGGTTTAGATGGAGTCTATGTGTTCTTTTCAAGTACTTTGGTGGTGAACATGCCTGGGTTCAATTTCTCTATGGAGGAATGAAGATTACTGTTTTCTGACCTATTAAAGTGAAGAAGGAGTGAGTAAATTTGGTGGAGGAGATTAAAGTGAAGAATGAGGGAGTAAATTTGTTCATTTGACTGTATTATTCAAAAGGCTTAGGGAGAGAGAGAGAGAGAGAGAGAGAGAGAGAGAGAGAGAGAGAGAGAGAGAAAGAGAGAGAGAGAAAGAGAGAGACCCTTTAATATTAAATAATTATATTCTTTCTTTTTTTTTTTATAAAAAAAATCAGGCAAATATTCATAAATGGTCCCTGTGGCAGTGAAATGACATAAATACCCTCCACTTAACGGCCAAAAGCTAACGGAGTTAACGAAAAAGACCATTTGTTAAAAGTTTTGAAACCACAGGGACCATCTGTGAGGATTTTTGAACTTAGGGACTAAACTTGATATTTTCGAAAACCACAGAGACCATTTTTGAAGTTGTCTTTTTTAAATTACTTTATTAATTGTTCCCACCAAGTACCAAATATAACAAGAGAAAATTACAAATCTAGTCATTTTCTATAAAAAAAAATTCACTCAATAGCCAAAAATTAGCATTTAGCAAAAAATAACTATCAAAACCGTAAATGATTAGCGAAATCCAATGTTTCAGCATGAAACTTACGGTTTGGCTAAAAACTGGTTTTAAATAAACTACTCTTTAGGGGTATTGAACTAATGTTTTAAAGTCTGTCTACTGTGTTTGAGGGTCTATTATCACAAAATATATAAAGTTGAGAATTTTAATTTATGTCATTTTTCATTGTTTGAAGTTAGAGGAACTCCCTCAATGTTTCAACATGAAACTTACGGCTTGGCTAAAAACTGGTTTTAAATGAACTACTCTTTAGGGGTATTGAACTAATGTTTTAAAGTCTGTCTACTGTGTTTGAGGGTCTATTATCACAAAATATATAAAGTTGAAAATTTTAATTTATGTCATTTTTCATTGTTTGAAGTTAGAGGAACTCCCTTAATGATGGCTCCGAAGAACAACCAGATATTTTCTTGTATCCTTCCGTTTTTTTGTTTGTTGTTTAATATGCAATCTATTAACATAAGTTACATTTTTTCCCTAGCCCCTCCCCCCGAAAAAAAAGAGGAAACCGTAGGTTTTGTATGCCACCTACGGTGTACCAGCTGTTAATGCACAAATTATGCATTATCAGGTTGTACACCGTAAGTGGCATACGACACCTACGGTTTCTAAAAATGAATGTTTTTTTTTGAACTTGTATAATGATATAGTTATACGTAAATGCTGGTTTTTTGGGTTGATTCCATAAGTTGATCGAAAAAATAATTGAAAGTCAAGAACAAAACAGTAGTTATTTGTTGAAAACAATAGTTTTTAGAAGTAAACAATAGTTATTCGAAGGATAAAGTAGTTTCTAAAAGGAAATAGTAGCTAAGTTATGACCTTCGATTTTAATTCTCATCTATGGTTAGGAAGATCGTATTTAATAAAGAGCATATCGTAGGTGAGTTTATCACCTACTGTTTCGCATGTAAAAAATGAATATATATATATATATATATATATATATATATATATATTGTAATACATCGATTTTCAAATATTACATTTTGACCCTTTGAGTGATATATATTTGCAAAAAGGGTCCCATGTGGCAAATTAGGAAAAGGGTGTGCCTGCATGAGTACGATGGACATACTCCGGCCAGGCTAAACCCTAATTATTTAGGATTTGAGCACTAGATATTCATCTTTATGGCTCAAGACCCCTTCCCCTGCTCAACTTCCATCCGGAAAACCGCTCCTTAGCCAACCCTAATCCTCTCAAGTGCATTTTGGAGCTTTTGTGTATATTTTGGTGTCCTTGAAGGAATAAGTTAGAAGAGAAGATCATCCTTGAAGAGTGGAACACCTTGAATCCAGGATCCTACCATCTTTTGACACCGTTTGGAGGTATAAACTTCTGAACTTGATGTTGATTTCATTTAGATCATGTTAGCCTTAGATTTGTGGTTATTTTGATCCCATGAGCTTGGTATTATGAGTATGAGGTACTCTAATCCTTTTTAGCTGTCCTTTCAGACCTTTGGGAGTGTCTTGAAGCATAAAAATGTGATATTGGATGCGATATTTAGCCCATACAAGTGTTAGAGGGTCTTATTAGGTTACGAACATAAGGTTTTGGACATTAAGCATTTTATAACCATGCAAAGTCATAAAGTTGGAAACTTTATAACTTAGGACATCATTTTGGGCTTGGATCTGAGTCTTGGGTGAAAGGGCTTAATGGAATAGGCTCTTAATGGAGTTTTGGGACTGGGCAACATACGTTGGGCGTATCTGGAGGTACGTTGCAGGTACGTGGTCAGCGCCCCGCTTTTTGGTCAACATCGGAGTACGATGGGCGTACTCCCATGGTACGTTGGATGTACTCCGATAGGGAGGAATATTGAATTTTGGACCTTGACCGTTGAATTTGACTTTGACAAGGGTTGACCAAGTTTGACTTAAGGGTATTTTGGGCATTTTGAGCTATAGTTAAGCCTTAGTCTCTATCTGTTGAATAGGTAACCGAGAGAGCTGGTATTCGGAGCAGTGTATTGTTCAACTATTCATCAGACTACGATGTGAGTTTTCCTCACTGTACTTATGGGTATAAGGCACCAAGGCCGACCCATTAGATTAATATCCAGGTTACCGTATGTTGTTATGCTTTTGTGATCTGTTAGATCTGTATGATTTTTTCGGCTTTGTGTTCATGTTTGTTTGTTTCATATGTTGATATGTTGGTTTGGGTTGAGGCGGCCCTGCTTTGTGTTGTAGGCCAAGACACCCGGCGACGACCGGATACGCGGTATGCCCTGTAAGGCGATGTAGTCAGGCCGGCAGCCCATAGAGCGGTTCAGATAGGCTGTAGGCCCTGTGAGGCGGTCCATGTGACATCCCCAATTTCACGGCCAAAAGACTGATTTGTTTATGCTTTTTTTTAAAAATCAGAGTATATTTTTAAAGAATAATATTGCAAAATTTGTTCCAAAATATGATAAATATATTATCAAAACATTTTTGAATAAATGTATTTTAATTATATGAAAAATGTTGGGATGTCATCATCAATACAAAACATAAGCATAAACGGAAAATAACATAGGCCTTACAACATCTATTATTCTGCTGGCCTATAATCCATAATTCTCTCATTTGTTCATCACACCAATGCTCTTGTGCCACTACCTGTAATGCAATAAGTTGAGTGGTTCAGACTTGAGTTCCTGGTAAGAACATATGGTTTTCAACCCACAATAATTAAAATCTTTATTTTCATCAAATCATTCAACCCGATTACTCATTCCCATTATCCTCACTTTTTGTCCCTAGAACATCTAATTTAAGGGACCTAGCCTAAGGATTATCTTCAAGAATGACAATATTGCTTAGGGGCTTCCTCAACAATATGTGTCAGTAAGGAAACCATAAGGGGGATGGAGTACACCCGATGAACACGTAGTTCAAAAACACCTACAGGTTGCGAGCCTGCCAACGTTCCACTGGACTGTGTAGAATAGTCTGTGGTCGTCATCTATACTCCGCTAGATGATTGGATCAGCTTTAAAATCAAGGCCTTTCATTATTTATTTCATCATTCATCATCTATATCGTCTTTCATCTACCCATCTTTACCCAACATAATTATAGGTATAAAATACATATACAGTTTAAATCAAATAATACATGTATAAATCGTTCAGCCAACAAAGATATCAAGAAAACAAATAATAAGCACATATAGCATGTAATTTATATTAAATACTTCATATCTATGTGTAAGATGAAAGTAACTATGCACTCACTTGTTAAAGTGACGACTCGAAATTCGGGCAACATTTTATTTGAAAGTAACTGTCTTTTCCTTTGACGTAACCTAATGTCATTATCACTAAGTCTTAGTCTAATATTTATTGAGACTAATTATTATTCTAGATTCATCATTAACTCAAAGTCTACTTCAAGTTCTATCAAGTAAGGAACAACCAGGTAGTATCATATCGGAGGTAGGGTCAGTTTGGTATACGAAGTATATTGTTTGGAAATCCCACTTTAAACACCTCACTAAATCCAGCCTAGACATCATCCCCTTAAGTAGATCAATAAGTAAAATGACTTGGAATCACTAATTAATCTTGTTTATAGGTTCATAATAATGATAATGAACTTAAAACATAAGTTATACTTAAAGTACGGTAAGCACAACTCAACTTACATGTGGTTTAGCGATAAACCGAACTCTGCGCGGGCAGAACTTCTAAGGCGAAAGCTCTACTTCTCGGGGCTTTTCGACACTTTTGGGGCTTCGCTACTAACACCTAGGAAGTTCTAGATAAAAGCTTAAAGGCTTTTTTTTGGGGAGGGGGGTTGGGAGAGAGTTGGATAGAAAGGTGTGAGGAATTGAGTGATTTGCGACTTCTATTTATAGGTTGTAAAGGAGCCGTATGCTCAGCGTACTCCAACATTATGCTAGGCGTAATGTGTCCATGTGTCAGTTTCAGGTGGCAAGCCGTGTGTCACACCCTCAAACCGAAACGGCGGAATCGTTCAGGGCCGAAGGACGTCATGCTCAGTATCACAACAAATGTAAAATAGTAAAACAAGCAACAACAACCATGACATTAATATTAAAATGTTGACATTGTATTCGATTCACAAAAGGTTGACTCCAAAAGTAAATAACAAACAAAGATATGAAGTTACTATGCTCCATCTTCTGAATCCCTATGTGTGTACCTGTCTACTAGTTTCCTGAGAATACAAGTGATTTTGAAAGTGTATCAACATTTAAGTTGGTGAGTTCATAAGTATTTTTGTTATAAAAGGTATACTCTTTGTTCTTTGGAAAAGCTCACCTATTCCTCTAGAAAATCCTATATTTTCTGATGTAATGAATGATAAGTAAAATGACTATTACAATTCCTTTTACGAGTACTTAATGAATACAAGTTATATACAATCCAGATCAAACAAATAATCGATTGTGTGAATCTGCCCTTAGCCCACAACCAAACAAGGAACAGGAAGTAAGGCGGAAATCACACATCCCATTGTTTGTTAGATCCTCATTGTATATAACCCTGATGTATTCATCAGGTGCTTACGGAGTTAACTGTAATAGTTCTTTGAAATATGATGAAAATATTCCTTAAGAAAATCTTATATTTTCTTTAGTAAAATGGTAACCACAATAGTTCCTTCTACAATCACTTAGTTTATACTGGCTATAAATAACCAAATATCGAACGGACAATTAAATGTATGAATCTGCCCTAAGCCCACAACCAAACAAGGAACATGAAGTAAGGCGGAAATCACACATTCCACCGCCTATCGGATATTATTTATATATAACTTTGATGTATAAACTAAGGAATTATAGAATTAACCACTAAAGGTCCTTTATGTTATACTAGTTTGTTAACAAGTGTTGAACCTTTTGTAAAAAGGTTCTTAGTTCCACTTATTCTATTGTAAAACATTGTTTTCAGTAACCATTGTTATTGTTTTCATAAAGTTCTATCAAAAATTGTTTACCTTTGAAATGATGATGTTTACCATAGAAAATCTTATATTTTCTATAAAACCGAATTATAGTCTTAATCGTTCCAAGAATGAAAAGCACCAGTATAATTACTATACTCACTTTAATGTTACTATTTTTGTCGATAAGTTATACTGGCTGAAGACTTGTTTGTTCTGAAAATCTAATGTGACGATACTACGCTACTATGATTACTTAATACATACGAGTTGTATATAACCAAGATCGAATAAACAGTTGAATGGGTGAATCTGACCTAAGCCCACAACCAAACAAGGAACAAGAAGTAAGGCGGAAATCACAAATTTCACTGTCTACCGGGCTTCAGTTTTATCTAACCCTATTGTATATATATTGAGTAATCATATAGTTAATATCCCTTGAAATTGTTCATAAAAAAGTATATTACTACGTAAATATGTCGTTGTTATCTACTTGTGAGTTTTGTGACCATACTAATAGATACGAAGTGTAACAGATGCCAATATCATTTATGACGTTTGTCACCTGCAGACCTGCCGGTTCAACTGTAGCTAACAGTAGAGGTGAGAGATTTTTGGTCCCATATATATCTATACATAAACCCACTCTCTCCCTCAAGGAGCCTCTGGTTTATAGGGTAGACTTCCACTAGTACATATGTAAGTACCCAAAGACGTGTCTCACAAACTAGATTAACGACTTTACAAGTAATAATGCGAAAACCTTTTTTATAAATAGCAGGTAAGTTTATAAAAAGATTCTTTTGTTCCATAAACTATAATTGTTATAGTTTATAAGCTTATTTCCATGTTTTAATAAATTTCATGTCTTAAGTACATTTCAATGGTAAGAAAGACATAATAAACAATTTATATTTTAAAACACAACATTCTTTGTGTTTTACTTGTATCCCCCCCCCCCTAAAAACATTAAAAAGTTTGGAAAAATATGGGGGTATGAACTCACATTTTGTTGGGTATTCGATTGAAGATTTGGTATAGGACGTTATCTGCACAAGTGAAGTCTTGTTAACAAAACCGGTCCTAAACACAATTTATGTAATATATAGGTATACTATTATTGAATATACTCATAAGAATGCTAGGAAAACGAACTAATTTGTAAGTTTAACTTACAAATAAGGGTGTTAGAAGCAAAGATGGAGGGCTGAAAGCTGTTCACGGCCAGGCTGTGTGTTCACGGCCCAAGAACACTTGGTGTTCTTGAGTTCACGACCATAAAGTGAGGATGATCTTGTGTTTTCGGCTGATGCTCTTGATGAATTGAAGAACACTTGAATATTCAAGTGTTTTAGGCCCAAGGATATGAAGATTGGAAGGTGATTGTTTGATAAAGATGAAGAATACTTGATGTTCTTGAGGAGAGATGAGGTTTTTGGCCTTTGATACTTGAGAGAGAATGAAAGTGTTTGCGGTTGGAGTGTGTGAAATGAGAAAAAATTAGTCACATTTGTATATATACTTAAGAGTCTTCGGTAGTAAACATATCCCGAGGAGATAAGATCCTTGGGTTCACGACCGAGAAGAGTTAACGGTCATGCGAGGGTTCACGGCCGAAGCATGATCACTGCCCGAAGGCGGTTTGAGGCCGAGAGCGAGACCCAAAATGATAAGATGTGAGATTACAGCCATACACCCTTCCCAAGGAGATAGAATCCGAAGGTTTGTGGTCCGAGGAATGGTTCACGGACGCAAACCATTCACGGCTCAAGCAAGGTTTACGGTCCGAAGGAAAGGTAGAATGGTCTTCGGACTTCATGTTTTTACTTCTTAAATTATACAACACTTTTATCAAGTGTTTTTAATGTTTCAAATATTATTATTTTAACTTTATTAAAATAAAAAATCATTAAGTTTGACTTGTAATGGATAAGTTTGACTTTCGCAAGATAGAAATTACGGGTTGTCACACCGTGGGGAAGAAGGTGTGACCTAGATCAAGCCACATGTCAATTT
This sequence comes from Lactuca serriola, assembly GCF_051521515.1. Taxonomy (NCBI): domain Eukaryota; kingdom Viridiplantae; phylum Streptophyta; class Magnoliopsida; order Asterales; family Asteraceae; genus Lactuca; species Lactuca serriola. The sequence continues at coordinate 215,411,543 of NC_136409.1, forward strand.
TTGGTTATCCGAAAATTAATTATCTTGTAAAATTCATAACATACGCATATAAACTCCGCTTTTGATGTTCTTTAAAGCAAGCGTAGCTATCGACGTGATCTACAACTTCCGTTTAGACCCCGTCGGCTAATTTTGACATTATTTTTAAAGTTATATTTTAACAGATGTAGACATGTGGCTTGTAATGGATAAGTTTGACTTTCGCAAGATAGAAATTACGGGTTGTCACACCGTGGTGAAGAAGGTGTGACCTAGATCAAGCCACATGTCAATATGAACTCCGCTTTTGATGTTCTTTAAAGCCAGCGTAGCTATCAACGTGATCTAAAACTTCCGTTTAGACTCCGTCGGCTAATTTTGACATTATTTTTAAAGTTATATTTTAACAGATGTAGACAGTTAAAATCCGTTAAAAATTCATAATTTCGTTATCTGACGTCCGTTTTCGACTGTCTTTATATCGTTGAGCTCCTATTAACGATATCTTTAATTCCCGTTTAGATTGTGTCGGCTAATAATCGATTGATCTAAAATTCGATTTCCGGGCTGTATACTACTACGCTGAATCTTAAAAAAATCATAACTTCCTCTAACGAAGTCAGATTTAGATGTTCTCTACATGCACGCTCTCGGTTTAATGTCTACTATGACTTTTGTTTAGATTGCTAAGGCTAAAAAGTATTTCGTCAAAAATTTACTTTTTACGATACGCGGAGCCGTACCGGTTTAATCGCGAAACTTCGACGAGTCATAACTTCTTCAATATAAGTCGGATTTTAGTATTTATTGTATCTCCAAAATCGTTGTTATGACTACTTCAACTTTATTCAAAGACATTGGGTCAGTGGGTCTAATTATTATTTTATTTTAGACACATATATTATTTCTATTTTATTATTTCGTTATAAACACATATATTGCATATAAACCACATAATACTCAAATAATTCTTCTTCGTTACATAAAATAGGTTAAAATTGTTGGCCTTAACTATTACATCATAATAATAATGCTTAGCCAGAAACGTAGGCGTTACAATTCTCTCTCCCTTAGGATGATTTCGTCTTAGAATCATGCATCAGTAAACAGATGTGGATAGCGACTTATCATGTTATTCTCTGTCTCCTAGGTGAGGTTTGACCCATTCGAATGTTTCCATCGCACTAGCACTAATTCGACCATCTTACGTCGCAGTTTCTTCGTCTTACGGTCAACAATTGCTTCAGGCTCTTCGATTAACCTCTTATCTGTAACGCCTATGTTTCTGGTCTTGTCATTAATGTTGATATAATAGTCTAGGTTAATCTTTATAACCCGTTTTGAAATAATAGAAGTGTATTATTTGAGTATTATGTGTTTTGTGCTTAACTGTATGACTTAAATAAATTAAGGATAAAAATAAGCGTCAAAATAAAATGTTAGATAATCTCGATAGCTATGAAGGATGTGGTAGTGGTCGTGACTAGGTTTCCGAATATATAAAGAATGTCGAAATCCGAGTTATAACGAAGAAGTTATGACCTGTTGAAGTTTCGCGACAGAACCGACAACGCTGAATGACGTAAAAAGTGAAATTTACGTTAGAGCGATATTTAGCATTAGCAATCTAAATGAAATTCGTAGAGTTCATTAAACCGAGAGCGTGCATAAAAAGAACGCCCAAATCTGACTTTGTATGAGGAAGTTATGATTTTTCCGAAGTTTCGAGTTAGCAGTATGCAGCCCGAATCCTCGATTTGAGATCGAGTGATTTTTTGCCGAAACAATCTAAACGAGAATCGAAGATCTCATTAATAGTAGCGAAACGATAAAAAGATAGGCGAAAACGGATGTCAGATGAAGAAGTTATGAATTTATAACGGAGTTTTTCTGTCCCGACCTACTAAAAATAATATAAAAGTAATATATTTATAATATATTAAAAATAAAGTCAAAATTATCCAACGGATTCTAAACGAGAGTTGTAGAGCGAATTCTCACCTTCATGTCGATATAAAGAACGTCGAAAACGGAGTTCGTATGCGAAAGTTATGAATTTATGAAGTTCGGGGCGCGAAACCCCAAAACTGTCAGCCACCACGACGTGGTAAAAGTGCCACGACGTGGCAGGAGCTCTGGAGTCTGTCAGACCCACTTGCAATGACGCATGCAGTGACGACCCAGCCACCACGACGTGGCAAAGGCAAATTTTGCCCTATAAATAGATTTGAAGGGTCAGCCGAGTTTGGTTGCTCTAATTCTCTCCTCTCACTCATATTACCTCGATTTACGTGCAAAGAAGTACCCCCCAAAGCCTCGGTATCATCCCGAGACCCGAAGCAAGTCCCGAAGCTCGAAGATCCCGCGAAGAAAAGAGTTTCCGAGCCGAAGCTCTGCCCGTAAGAAGCCCGGTGAGTGAAGTGAACCCAGTTTCACCGAAAAATACTACTCTTAGAGCCGTAGTGCTGTCCGATCATCTTCTGATCAAGTGAGTGTGTAGTTACCTTTTTCTAACGCATAATTATGAAGTATTTTATACAAAATATGTGTTATGTGTATATTTTGTTGTTATAAGCGTGAATGTATATTCACTTTCTTCTATCTCATAGATATGATTTATTCTCTATGAAATACGTGTTATATGTATGTGTCTCATCTGTTGTTTGGATTATGTATTGAATGAGAATGTTATACAGGTTTTAAACTATGTATAAAAATATATATTTTTATCTACTAATATGTTGGGTAGAACATGGGTAGATAGTCGATGTGTGATAAACAGATGAGAGACCTCGATGTTGTTGTTGATCTAGTTATTCAGCGGAGTATGGATAACGACCACAAACTCTTTCTAGACAGTCCAGTGGAACGCTAGCAGGTTCATAACCTGTAGGTGTTGTGAACGATGTGTTCACCGGTGTACTCTATCCCCCTCATGGTTGCCTTAGGACTTTTATTGCTAAGGAAACCCCTCGCGGTAAAGTCCATCCCGATGAATTTCCTATATTAGATCCCTTGAGATAGATGTTGTTTTCGGGACGTAAAGTGAGGATCACGGGAATGAGTAATCGGGTTATTGTAGGTTGGTGAAATTAAATATAATTATTTATTGTGGGTTGAAAACCCAATATGCTCACCAGGCTCCCAAGCCTGACCCACTCAGTTTATTTGTATTACAGGTAGTGGCACGAGGGCATAAGATGGATGACTTGTCAAGTTATTTTTGGATTATAGACCTGTTGTTTTACATAACTATTGTAAGGTATGTAATGTAATATTTATGCTTTTGGTCTGTTTATCGGAACATAACATCCCGAGTTTTGTTATACAATGAAAATACATTTCTTTAAGAAATGCTTTGGTAAATCTTATTTTTATCATATTTCATTTTGGGAACAAATTTCGCAACTCTTTTAATCAAAGGATTACTCTGAAATTGTTTTAAAAACATAAATTAAACCGGTCTTTTATGGCCGTGATGTTGGGGATGTCACATTATCTTTGTCAATACGTAACTCCGAAAGTGGAATTATATCGGGAACTTCTCCCATAAAGTTCCTCAAATAACACACATGGAAAGTGTTATGAATACTATCGAGTTCTTCTAGCAATTCTAACTTGTAAGCTTGGTTCCCAATCCTCTGAAGAACCTTGAATGACCCAATAGATCTTGAACTTAACTTTCCTCTCTTTCCTTATCTTATAAGTCCCTTCCACGGTGAGACTTTGAACAACACCGAATCTCCAACTTCAAATGTCATTGGTCGTCGCTTCATGTTAGCATAACTCTTTTGGCGATCCTGAGCTGCTAACATCATTTCTCTAGTCACTTTTAGCTTTTCAGCAGTCTGATGGACTATTTCGGGACCCATAAACTGCTTTTCTCCGGCATCAAGCCAACATGACGGCACACAACACTTTTGTCCGTACAAGGCTTTATAAGGTGTCATTTTAATGCTTAAATGATAACTATTGTTGTAGGAAAACTCTACCAGGGGTAAATGCTCATCCAAATTACCTTGAAATTCTAGCGTACATGCTATCAACATATCTTCCGGTGTTTGAATTGTCCTTTCGCTATGACCATCAGTCTGCGGATGGTAGGTTGTTATTAAGTGAGAAGTAATTAGGAAAAATAGTTAGATTTGTTATTTTCTCGTATAATAATGTACTTCAACTTATCAATATGCATTAATTTTCACATAAGTTTTCATCTCGGAATCGTGATTATCGTTTACTTATTTTTTTGGAAACGACGAATAAAATTATAAATATAGCAAAAATACCCAAACAATAGCAAGCTACTATGAATGGGTACATAAGTTTTCATCTCTGAATCGTATAATAATGTACTTCAACTTATCAATATGCATTAATTTTCACATAAGTTTTCATATTGGAATCGTGATTATCATTTACTTATTTTTTTGGAAACGACAAATAATATTATAAATATAGCAAAAGTACCCAAACAATAGCAAACTACTATGAATGGGTACATAGAGGAAACTGAAAAAAAAAAACAAAATTACATAGGTTCAAATGAGATTAAAATAAAAATGAGAGCAACTAAATTCCGCCCGCCCAGCTTCCAATTCAATTTCCCCTGTACTTAAACTATTCGTATGATTTGAGTCCTGATGTTATTCGCGGTTCTAGCCGGGGATACCCGATCTTTTTAATAATCTTGTCATTTCTCACTAGCCATTCTAGAGAGTTAGAGTATAGAATCATGCATAGAATCTTCCTTTTAACCAAATCCCAAATAAGGAGTGATAATTTGAATAAGATATGTCATAGTATTGTATTCATATAAATTAAAATACACGAGAGGTAATATGACATGTAATTCGGATCATAAACTCATAATGAGTGGTAATATGTCTTAACGATGAAAGTCTAGTGGTTGAGATGTAAAATTTCATAATGAATCCAAGGTTCGTACTTCGATACGCCTATAATATCGTTAGTATTCCACAACTCACCTTCTATATAGGTTTTTGGACGGATTAACGTAAACCTTTCATATGGTATGATTTACCATTTTTTTATCTCATAACAAAATGGTAATTTATCTACATAAATAATTTTGACTAGCATTACAAAAGTTACGTATTTAAACCTGAAAAAGTGTGAGCTATGTTCTTTTGTTTCGTTTACATGTTTTTTAATAGCAGTCAATTTATGATTTGTCTTTCTTTATTCATTAAGACTTTGTTGCTTACGCGCGTAAATTGAGAACAAGAAAATCAAATGTTGCCTAATGGTACGCATAACTATCCACTATATAAATTAATATTCTATTCAAGAACTCTAACATGAATTATGCCTTTAACTGGCAAGAAAACATTATCCAAAAAGTTTGAGATAATGAACATGAATTTGATCATATTTTAACAGAAAGTTACATATTCCGCCACTTATTGATCGCATTTAAATAGAATATTTTCACGATATCAATTAATTAATTACTCTCTCTCTCTCTCTCTCTCTCTCTCTCTATATATATATATATATATATATATATATATATATATATATATATATATATATATATATATATACTAGTTTATAACCCGTGGGAACCACGGTTATAAAATTAATTAAACTTTTATTTTAAATAAATTGTTAATTTAAGAGATATTTTTTAGTTGTACGAAATTATAATCGTTGATTCAAATAAATATGTAAAATTAATTTTTAATATATATTAGACATTTTTTATTTGTGGATTAATGAAAACATTAATATAAAATTTAAAATTTAAAATAGAGAATAAAGGATGTCTAAAAAATTTAAAATGGAGAACTAATATATTGACAAATGATAACACATTAATTAAGAGGTTTAATATGATGACACATGGCAAAAGAACTACTCTTTTATTAGTATATATATATATATATATATATATATATATATATATATATATATATATATATATCTTTACTATATTATTAAGTATATTGGACAATTCTTGAATTTTAAGAGGTATAAAATATAAAACTTGATGTACAAATAAGTGGAACATAGACAAACAAGTAATACTTACCAAAAATCTAATACGGTGAATTAAGGAGGTTATTATGGAATGTTGAAATCACCACTAATTCTTACAAAATTTGGATACAAAGCTGAGTGTTATTACTATAGTCTTGAATGTCTATTAACCAAAACTAATAAGCATGTGAATATCTTAATGTGAAGTAGGAATGTAGCTTAAAATGGAAACCGTATATTGGATGCTAATCTCATATTATTAGCCTTATAAATCTAAATGGAAAGCATTATTTTTGCCAAACAAAAAAAAAATATGTTGGCAAGATGTTTATCACATGGATAAAACTAATGTTACAAAACATTTTTTTTTTTTGTTATTTTTTGTTTAAAAAAAAAAAAAGAAATTGATCTGCGATCTTTTTTTTGCTTGAATTAATTAAAGAATCAGAAAAACAATAGCTTCCAAAAAAAACTTTGGGAGGGCTAATCTTTTTGTTGATGCCAAAAGTTAAGGTTTGTAATATTTTTTCGTATGTGTTGGGTTGCCCAAGAATTGGTAAATTGAATTTTATTGTGTATTAGCAAATATTGGGAGGACTAATTATCCCAAGAATTGTCAATTACTAAATTAAGAATTAAACCTCCATGTTAAGAAGTCATTTATAAAAGTTGATAAATGTAAATATGTTAAAATCAAGAAGCAATCAAGTTTTCATTGATCAATATTCTTTGAAATAATATTAGTTAAATTTTCATTGATCAATATTACTTGAAATATTATTGTTGATGGGAAAGAGTACGTTCAACACCTTGTACAATTCGTACACGTTTTTTGACATACACAACAATTCATGCATTATATAGTTGTACAAGACAACATTTTAAAGCACCAATTGTTGTGGTATTAGCCACCGGTGACCGTACTTTCGTAAAAGCACCATTGGGCGGGGGTTCCTCTTCTCTTCTTCCTCCTCTCTCTCCCTCTTTTTTAGCCAACACCATCAACCCCATTTTTCACCGGTCAAAGCCAAAAATCTGATTAATAGAAGGAAAGGAGATCAGAAAAATAGGCGGACGACTCTTTGATAAGGATCAACATTAATCTTTTGTCCAAAACATTATCGTTAAATGTATATTAGTATAAGAAATATTATATTTTTTCATTTTCTATTTTATGATTATACATTTTTACTAACATCGTATTTTTTTCCCTTTTCCCACCTCTCACTATTATATCTCTTAGGTTAGAAGGAGTAATGATGAGGCTAGCATGATGTTACACATAATTTTTGAAGCCATGTAACATTTGCCACAAAAATATGTTTGCCTTGTAAAAGTTGGGCAGTGACAATGATGTCATTTAAATAAGTTTGATTTAAAAAAAAAAACAAAACAAAACAAACAAACAAACAAACAAATTAGTGCCAACAGGTCAAAAACCACCGTTCCCTTGTCTCTCCTCTCTCTTTTGGCTAGCCGGCTAGCAAGGCTTGCTTGGCAAGGTCCTTGTCAATAGCCAAGGGTAGTGTTTGGCGTTCTTGGCAAAACTTGGCGCTTACCACTTCTTTTTGTCCAATTTAATTGTAATAACCGCATATGTTTCTTTCTAAACTTTGTTCTTTTTCATTCAAACTTCCGGTTCATATTCATTAAGCCGATTTAAAATTACCATGTTGTAACTCTCTCATTCGTCTCTTTGTTCATATGACACTTTCCAAAACATTATGTATTCTTTAAATTGTATGTCATCTTTTTGAAATAAAACAAATTTCCAAAAAAAGACTATGTTCAAATAAAATTATTTGTCGCTGCCAGAACGAACCAATCTGTCATCCCTTATTTGGGGGTAACCGAGAACCAGATCAAATACCACTAATCGGTTCCAGTTCGATTTTTAGCTTAAAAGGTTCATCCCTAACTTATATATATGTGCCATCATTGCATTGCCCGAGTACTACCATATTGTGTAAAAAAATATTCACTAAACACTTGCCCAAACTTTAAACAGTGAAACGAATATTCGTCCAAATAAAAATAAGAGTCGTCTAAAAATTATTTGCTTAAAACAAAATAAAATCTTTTTATCCTTGTAAATTAACGGATCTGAATCAGATTATATTATTTCATGGGCAATATTATCCACAAAAAATGAGAATATCGATGAGATTAATGATTATTTGATAAACCGATTCCATGAAGAACACAAAATTTACTATAGTTTTGATGAAGTCATAGACGATATAACTAACTTCTATCATGTGTAATTCTTGAACACATTCACTGTTAGTGGTTTACCCCTGGTTACCTATGTTTAAAATTTCGATGTCGACAATAATATTATGGCATCTTGACCCATGAAATGGATTGTGCAATAGCAATTGGTTGATATGTAAAACTTTTCTGTTTAATGTCATTAATGCTGAAATAGTTGTTTTTCAACATGATGGAAAGAGAGTATTTTTGCCATGGATTTATCTATGTCCGTTTGAAGATGACATGTTCTGATTCAAGCTAAAGAGAATAATGTCCAATTCGATTATGTTTCACGATGAAAATCAATAAAGCTCAGGACAAACAATACTAAATGTAGGTATATATCTTCGAGAATCTATTTCTCGCATGACCAACTTTATGTGACATTGTCCAAAGGGATATCTGTGACAACCCAAAATTTTCATTTATACAAACTCTAAAGTCATTCACTTCAATTAAAAGTCAATTACATTTCTAATAATTGTTAGCCAATTTAAAGTCCGTTTGAGTGTTTTTAGTATTTATTCTTCAAACGAACGGATGAAAGGAAGTACCGTCTCGAATCTTAGAGTTGCAAAACTGCACATACCACTTTAATGGAGTTCACGGCCAAACTTTTAGAGTTTGGGCCGTAAACTCCCTACTATATATATATATATATATATATATATATATATATATATATATATATATATATATATATATATATATATATATATATATATATAGTAATGGACATAATACACAGCCCGTGATTACATTTATGGTCTATTTGGTAAATAAAGCCCAAAGCTCCTTTCATCTTATTTTAATATTTGAAACTTAGTGCCCTTTTTTTAGTAATTAACGGTGGGGATTTGGCTGTAATTAAGGTGATGTTGTTGCTACGATATACCACCATTTCATTCTCTAATTACTAACTTTTGTAACATGTTAAATTTTTGCAATTTATAATTAATAATTTTATTATGATTGGTAATATGATTTTTATAATCATGAGGTAAATTAGTCAGGAGCATATAAAGAACCATTGATTTTTTTCAAACAAAAAGAAAATGTGATAAAACTACAATTACAAAATGTTAATAATATTATTATTAAAGATGTTTATAAAAATGTCTGCCAACATGAAAAGAATAAGATGGAAAAGTACATTAATATTGAACTTAAAACAATTATATTTCAATTTAGGATAAGTAAATTAGATTTTTTTTTATTCATGATTTTAGAGAATAACCTCCAACCTTAAACTAACTATATAATCAAACAAAGTTATCATCTTATTATGATGTATGCCCCTTATCCCGAAATCCTGGATTCGCCCCTGCCCTCAAAATAATGACATTGTGAATTTGTGATAATATACATTTTGATTTGAAATTGTGGATCATAGTTTGTATGTATGCATAATAAAGAGCAGTACTAAATATGTATGTTCGTACGGAAAAATGAGAAACATGGTGATAAGGTTTGATGAGTTATCAGTTATCATGGATTTGATGAACGGGAGTGGTTGCATAAGAATCGAGCACAATGAAAGAAGAAAAAAGGTAACTTAGTCATCCAAGATAAATTGTTTTTTTTTTCGTCATTCTTTTTATGGCTTTCACTCTCATGCCGATATATTGTCTACATGCTCTTTGTGTCTTGTCACTCCCAAAAAAACACTTGCGGAATTTAATTTCCTGCATTTTTTCCTTAATAAACCAAACACCAAATGTGGGAAACAGTGGACCCATTGGCTTTAGAATGCCAATTGTTTGAGAATTTTACTGTAGATATTGATACCAAGTTTCTTTACTTTTGGTGTAAAGAAAAAGTAAAACATAAAATTATAACAGTTGGCATGATATTTTAGTAAAACTAATTAAATTACTTAAGACTGAATTCTTTTAGTAAAATAATAGTGTGTTCATATATTTCACGAAGGTCAAATGTATAGAAAATGTTCACATTAGAGAAGAAGTAAGTTTTTATATTAAAAAAACAACCAAAACATATATTATAATCTCACTGAAATTTCATCAATCTACACAAGTAAAAGTTAGAGTCAGATTAATAGGTAGTACAACAATTAATTATCTAAATTTTTGATAATTTAGGCACTAAACTCTTTTTTTTGTCAGGTCGATAAACTAACAATTTTGTATAAATTGTGTTAGTGCAGTTTTTGTTGTTAGCATAATTAAGTTATTAGTTCCTACGAGAAAATTTTGATTCAGTTACGGAAAAATTCCATAACAAAAGCATGAAATTCTGTAGCTAAAGCCGAATAACCATGCAATTAGTTAAAAAAAAGTTTCAATTAGACTCTTCTAGTTTTATTTCTTGTAGCAAACTGTTTAGCTACGGAATTATAATTCCGTAGCAATTTTACTATGATAGTTTCTATGACATCTATTCGTTGCAATTTTAGTTCGATAGCATTTTCGTAGCAAATTCTGTAACAATTTTTCATAGAAAATTTCGTAACAATTTTTTTGTAACCCATTTCGTAGCAATGTTTTTGTAGCATATACCATAGTGATTTTTCCATGGCCAATACCATAACAATTTTTCCATAGCCAATTTCATAGTTTTTTCCATAGCCAATTTTTCCATAGCCAATTTCATAGTAATTTTTCCATAGCCAATTTTGTAACAAATTTCTATAACAAATTCCGTAACAATTTTTTCATTGCAAATTTCGTAGAGCAATTGTTCTGTAGCAATTTTTCTATAGCAAATTCCGTAGCAATTGTTTTGTATCCTTATTTTATAAAATTCGGTTATTGAATTCGACTATTGTATATACTATTAATCGCTAAAACTATGATGAACAGGAACTTTTTTTCTCTTTCTTATTTTGCCACAAAACTTCTTTCTTTTCATTCTAACACCACGATTTCCTTCTTTCATTCTTCTTTTCTCTTCTTCTCTACTCCCTACCGCCCTCTTCTCCAATCACAATCCTTAACCGCCATTACAGATTCACTTCCTTTTCTTTCGTCTTTTCTGGTTCTTATCTGCTTTGATTACCGCATTGCCGCCCTCCTGGTCCAAATTGTTTCTTTCGCTTTTCTTTATTTCGTCTTTCTTTCTTCTTCACTCTTCCTTCGCCTTCCACTTTTTCATCTCCTTCCAGCTTTCTCCCTCTCATCCCTGTTCGTCTTCTTCACCCAAAAATCAATTTATACTGGCTTGGTTTCATCAAAAATCGATCGCTCACCACAGCCCGATTGTCGACATAAAATCGAAGGTCGGGATTAGGGTGTTTTGTTTTGCTGGATTATGGCTCAATCTTCATAAAAAATTTGATATTTGGTGCGTGCTTTAACACAGCCGTTGTTTCATCTGCTCATAATTGCAAATATAAGGTACTAAAGAACAATAATGGTGAGAAGAAGAAGATAGTCAATTACGAGCTTACGTTCAACGTTATGGCCATTAGAATTGGCGTCAACTTCCCAAATATTCAGGTACGCTTGCTTTTTCCTCCATTCCTCTTCTTCGTATCTGTTTCGATTTCAGTGAACTGTACCTATATTGATTTGAGTCTTTGTTCTTAATGGAGGACTATATATTTCGAGGAAAATGAGGATGAATTTCGTTTGTGGTTTCGATCTGTTAGTATCATTTATGTTCCTTAGTTTATCTTTTGTAAATAGTGAATTTCACAAACTTTTAATTGCTTTTATGAGATTATCAGTGAATTGTTATTTAATTTCTCTTTTAAAAAACTAGGGTTAGATAGATGTGGCCAGAGTCCCCCTATGTTGTTGTGTGGTGACGGGAAAAAGAAAATAGGACATGGTGGTGGTGGTGAACACTGGAGAGAATTGTAAGGTCTCCATGTCAGGTCAAGATTCCTACAGGTATGTTTCTGGTGAAGCTTTATTGATTTCTATGATTCTCCATTTACTCAGTGAAAAGAAAGCTGAAGGAGGTGTCTATTAACTTTGATATCTTTGATTTTTTTTCCAGACATATAGAGCAAGCCTCATCATGAATCTAGAATCATTCGAAGTCGGCATGTTAATTGGAAACTACGGATTCATGAACGTCACTAGGTAAGCCATACTTCACCCATTCAAGCTCAAGCTGTACCATAAGCTTATTGATTTGAAAAAACTATCCGAGAAGTTATTCATGTCTTCAATCTGGACCTGATTTTGAAAATTCATCACAACTAAAATTAAAACTTCCGCTCCAGATATAACATCGATTAGCCAGTTTTCTGTTTTTGATTCAGTGATAATCGAAAACTTAATGCTTGATACAACTAAAATTACGAGAATTTATATCAAATTATAAAAAATACAATTAATATAAAACCAAAATTAAGAGTATTTCTATAAAACTAAAATAAATATCAAATATATCAAAAGGCTACAAAGTAAACATAAAATGCTATTTGATACATAATATTCTATCATTCATTAAAAAAGTTTCGAGCTGTTACAAAACTTAGGTATCACAAGCCAATATCGTCTTTTGAGATAACCACAAGCCAATGACTTCTAAAAGCTTGTTCTCGTAGACATTCTTGTTGGTGGCTCTTAAGCTCTCATCCACAAGTTCTTGTCTTCCACCTTCTGCTACAACAATTACAATATACACGTTTTCTTTTATTCTTTTCTCTATATGTTCAAGAAGGCCACAAGACCTTTCAAGATAGATAGGTGACACAACCACTCAGGGATCAAACAATAATCAACATTTGGGCTTACAGAGTCGCATACATTGCAATAAAAATGAACCATGCATAAATATGTTCAAATGTAAACCACAAACACTAACTTTTATTTAATCTTGTTTTACAAAACTTACCACTATTACGTCCCATTAACTTAACAAGTCCTATACAATTCTCGTTTCTCTCTTCCTCAACATGTGTTGCGTTAATCGGGGGTTGGGCCTCCTCAATAGCAATATCAAATCCAAATGATTTATCAATAATATATAAAAACAAAATCAAAGTAATGAATTTTATTTTAATCATAGGGCACGAAGGACTAAAACCATCACCTTGAGATGCAAGATCCTCAAGGAATAAACTTCTCAAGATCAGGCTCCTCTTGGATAATATAAGAGCTAGAATTCACTTCTCCTTCCCAAACGTATTGCTTATCAGAGTTTGGATTTCTTATTGACACCATCACCTATTATTATTATATAAAACAATAAGGACAAAAATGATTAAAAACCCCCATAAATAATTCATGGTGTTTTATAAAAAGTACTAACCGGTTGAAAGACGACACACCTTATCAGCAACTAGGAAGACATAATAAAATCTCACACCAAATCGACCAATCAAATTGTTGTCTGAACCATCATCTTTGCTATTCTGTCAAACATCGGTTAGTGTAAGTATATTATTTATAATTCTCATAAAAATATTTATATATGTTAATAAAAGCATCTACCTTGTATGGAAATTATCAAATTTTCATTTAAACTTTTAATTAAGATTCTTAGCTTAATGTGTGGTAATTATTCTATTCTTTTGATCATTTTAATGTGTATATCATTTCATAAGCACCCTCCAAAAGCTATTGATCATTAACATCGAGTAATCGAAGGTTGACCAAGGTATTACTTAGGTTGGCCTAGTGTGGCAAAAACCGGACAGCTCGGCCGAGTACTCAGAATCGGCCCTCCACTGAGGTGAGTAGTGTCAACCTCGGCAAAAAAAAATTGAATTAAGTCAAACTCGGTCAACCTCGCTCCAACTCGCTCTTACTCGGGCAACAAAGTCAAACTAGGCCAACAAATTCAAACTCGGTCAACGAGGGCGAAAATTGACAGCTTGATAAAACTTATTTTTGACTTTAAAAAAAGAACCCTAAAACCTAAAAAACCGGCGACATTCCCAAATTTGGTCCCCATCATCTTTTCTATGAGAATTTGACCTCCCTGCTGCTCTCTCTCGTCTTTCTCTTCTACTGGCGAATAGCGATACCAACGAATAGCAATGTTATGTTCCTGAGTCGTGATTGTCCACTAGCGAGATCCTCCACTAGCGATCGAGGTTCTTTCTCTTCTACTCTTACTGTATCTCGTTGTGTCAATTTTGGATTTTTCTTCAAGAACTTGGTTTTTTTGTATTTAAGTTTGTATAACCATATGTATTTCATATATGAGTATTTACAAAGGCAAATTTGTGACATCCCCATTTTCACGGCCAGAAAAGACCGATTTTGTTTATGCTTTATAAAAATTAGAGTACCTCTTTTAATAAAAATGTTGCGGAATTTGTTCCCAGTAAAACATGATAAATACGTTATCAAAGCATTTCCGAAGAAAAATATTTTTATTCATTTTAAAACATTTGGGATGTCATCGTCAATACAGAAACTTAAGCATAAACCAAACTTACATTCATTATCACTAGTGATTTATATCTCCTTAATCTCTCAGTGTAATGTGACTTCATATCAACACCTGTGATATAAATAAACTGAGTGATTCAGGTTGGGAAACCTGGTGAGTACATAGGGTTTTCAACCACAATAAATAAGTTTATTAACTTTATCAAACCAATCAAACCCGATTACCCGTTCCCGTTATCCTCATTTTACGTCCTTAAAACATCTAACACAAGGGAGCTAGTCTAAGGGACTTTCATCGGGGTGACAACACATGCTTTGGGGTTTCCTCAGCAATTCATGTCAAATAAGGCAACCATGTGGGGAATGGAGTACTGCTGGTGAGCACACAGTTCAAATAAACACCTACAGGTTGCGAGCCTGCTAGTGTTCCACTGAACTGTCTATAATAGTCTGTGGTCGTCATCTATACTCCGCTAGATGACTGGATCATCAATAACATCTATATCTAGGCCTCTCATCATTTTATTTTGTCACACATCAACTATTACATCTACCCATGTTTTACTCAACACATTTTGTAGATATAAAATACATATATACAGTTTAAATCATTTAAAACGTGTATAAAATTGTTCATCTAGCATAGATAACAAGTATATAGATAATATGCACACACATCATGTAATTTATATAAAATACTTCATATCTATGTGTAAGTTGAAAGTAACTATGCACTCACTTGAAAATGTGGTGATTTCGAACTCAGACAACGCTTCACTTCTTAAAAATAATTTCCTTTGACGAAATCTAGTATTATTACCACTAGAGTTTAGTATATTATTCTCCGATATTAATTAATAGTCTACCTATTATTACTATTATATAAGCGTTAAACAATACTTATATAACCATAATAATAGCCCAAGTACTTACTATAAGTTCCTAATAACATTACTATAATTAAATAAAAGTTATATTAAAAATAATGTAGGCGTAGCTCACTTACAGCGGGTTTTATAGAAAACCGGGCTTTGCTTGAAGTAGCATTCCCGAGCCGAAAAGCTCTTCTTCTCGGAGTCGTCGAGCACTCCGGGGCTTCCGCCTCGTGCTAGGGAGGTTCCCTAGGCTTTTCGGGGGGTTTCGGGGCTAGAGAGAGAGTAAAGAGAAAAAAGAATGGGAAATGTGTGAAGAAAATAAGGTGGGAGAGGTTCTATTTATAGGGTGAAAAATGGATGAACTTGGTGCCACATGTCACCATCTAGTGGCAAGACTTGGGGAGAAAGCAATGGCTAAAATTGTGTCACATCACCCATTTTCGCACAGCACACTTCCGACTTCTAAAATCCGTAACTTTCACATACGACATCTGTTTTTGATGTTCTTTATATCCACGCGTAGGTAAAAATAAGATCTACAACTTTCATTTTGACTAAGTTGGTTAATTCTCGACCGATCTTAAATTTAATAGTACGAGGAGATTATACTGTTAAATGTCCGCGTAAAATTCATAACTTCTACATACAAACTCTGTTTTCGTCTGTCTTTTTACCGTTGAGTTCCTATTAATGAGATCTTCAATTCTCATTTAGGTCATGTAGGCCAAAAACCGTTCAATCTAAAATTCGAGTTTCAGGTTGTGCACTGCTAAGCCAAATCTTAGAAAATTAATAACTTCCTCATACGAAGTCAGATTTGGGCGTTCTTTTTTTGTATGTTTTCGGTTTAACATATACTACAACTTTTATTTAGATTTCTAAGGCTAAAAATTCCTCTATCGTAAATTCACTATTTACGTCTCCCGGTGTCGTGCCGGTTTTGCCGTAAAACTTCGACGGACCATAACTTCTTCGTTATAACTCGGATTTCAATGTTCTTTATATATACAGAACCCTTGAGAAGTATTCAAAAACTTGGTTAAGATTATTTATTCTAAATAATCTTTTATCAAAAAGTCATTTTCGACCCATATTATCTCTAAATTGACTAGTCCGGATCTACGGGCGTTACAAAATGCTCTATATCTCTACTCCCGCTATGTCCTGGTGTTACTCTATCTCACTATCGATTTCCGGTTTCTTCATCAAAATATCGGTTTTTTTTTGTATTTAAGTTTGTATAATTATATGTATTTCATATTTGAGTATTTACAAAGGTGATTGCTCTATATCTCTACTCCCACAGTCCTACTTTGTCCCTGTTTCTCATTTTTCCCTTAAGATTTTTGGTTGGTGTGTATCAGTGTATGTATTTCATTTCTTTATTGGTGTGGTATGTATGTATTCAGTATTTTAGTGTATTTGATTTCTCTAGTAGAGACTTAAGTTACTACAAGTGGCAGTAGATATGTATTTGATTGTCCCTGTTTCTTATTTTTTATATTTGATTTCTCTACCACTAGCAGTGAATATGTATTTCAAAATTCAGATTTCTAATATTAGTTTCACAGTTTCTATGTATTTTTTCCTGTTGTCTGTGTAATAGACTAATAGTATGTATGTTATTTTGTTTTATCACTTTATGTTACAATAACACTATGATATTATTCTTTTGATCCTATAAGCGGGGTTATAATTGTATATTTGTATGTATTTCAGAATTCAGATTTTTAGTATCAGTTTCATGATTTGTATGTTTTTTTTCCTGTTTTCTGTGTAATAGACTAATAGTATCATAGTATGTATGTTATTTTGTTCTTTCACTTTATGTGACAATATGATAGTATTATGTTTTCTGAAACAATGTGTGTGTTTTAGACTCACTAACTCACTTTGTGTTAGATAGATTTCTAACTGAAGTAATGATATCAACCACAACAATCCTGTCTATGGAATCAACTGCAGCTTAAGAGAATCTTAAACGCAAATCGAATGATCCTGGATGGGAATATGCAGTGTGTGTTGAAAGTTGAAAGTTGCATCAAAGAAGTTGGCCCCGAGAATATGGTTCAAATTGTGACCGAGAATGCATCAAATAATATGGGAGCGGCCAAGTTGTTAAAGGAATTAACTAATACATATCTACCAGTGGCACTGGATATGTATTTCAGAATTCAGATTTCTAGTATTAGTTTCATAGTTTGTATGTGTTTTTTTCCTGTTCTGTATTTTTTTTTCCTGTTTTCTGTGTAATAGACTAATAGTATGTATGTTATTCTGTTTTATCAATTTATGTTACAATAACAATATGATATTATTCTTTTGATCCTATAAACGGGGTTGTAATTGTATATTTGTATGTATTTCAGAATTCATATTTTCAGTATTAGTTTCACAGTTTGTATGTATTTTTTTTCATGTTTTCTGTGTAATAGACTAATAGTATCATAGTATGTATGTTATTTTGTTTTATCACTTTATGTGACAATATGTTATTATTCTATTTTCTGAAACAATATGTGTGTTTTAGACTTACTAACTCACTTTGTGTTACATAGATTTCTAACTGAAGTAATGACATCAACCACAACAAACTCGTCTATGGGATCAACTGCAGCTCAAGAGAATCTTAAACGCAAATCGAATGATCCTGGATGGGAATATGCATTGTGTGTTGAAAGTTGAAAGTTGCATCAAAGAAGTTGGCCCCGAGAATATGGTTCAAATTGTGACCGAGAATGCATCAAATAATATGGGAGCGGCCACGTTGTTAAAGGGAAAAGACCATCTCTTTTTTGGACATCTTGTGAAACACATACCCTCAATCTTATGCTTTAAGGTATTAATTTTAATTGTGCTAAGTTTATAATTTAGTGTTATTTATTAATTTTTAATAATATTATTAACATTTTATTTATTTTAAAAGGTATTGGTGGGCTACCTAGGTATAAGAAAAGTCTCAACCATACAAAAACACTTGTGCTGTTTATTTATGCTCATCATAAAACTTTGGCCATGATGAGACACTTTACCAAGAAAAGAGATATTGTGCAACCGGGAGTCACGAGATCCGCATTTCTTACTTTGCAAAGTTTGGCCGATAAAAAGACCCAACTAAAACAAATATACGGTGAGATTCAAAATGTGAAACAAGAAAGTATTAATGCTTTGAGAAACAATAAAAAAACATATGAGCCTATTATGGATATCTTTTTAAAAAAGATGAAAGGCAGACTTGATACAACCTTACATTTGACGGCTTACCTTTTAAATCCATATTATCTTTATAAGAATCGGGAGATCCAAAATGATATTGATGTGACCGATGCGATTGTTGATTTTATCGATACAGTATATCCAGGAGATCATTCTTTGCAAAACCATATCATGATGGTTGAGTTGCCAGTTTACATGGGTAAACAAGAAAATTTTAGTCGAGAAATTGCAATTAAAGGATGTAAGGTAAACAACGAAAAATTTGATCCGGGTATTATATTTTTAAATTGTATTTATTTTATAAAATTCCAAAATAAAAAAATTAACAATGTTTTTTTCAACTTGTAGAGAATTGGTTGGTAGCTTATGGTGCATCAACTCCACAATTGAGAAAGATTGCTACAAGGATACTTTCTTTAACAGCTAGTTCTTCCGGTGTGAAAGAAATTGAAGTACTTTTGAAGGGGTTGGTGGTTTACTAAATTTTACTTATAATTTTTAAGTAGTTTATTCAAAACTTGTATATTTATCAAACTTTTTGTAACGCCCCGATTCTCAGGTATCGATTTTATAAGAATTTTCTTCTTTTCAAGGTCTACTCGACGAGTTGGTTGCCCTACTCGTCGAGTAGCAGCGGGTTGGTCCACGTGATTTAGTGACCTACTCGCCTAGTCCAAGAAGGGACTCGATGAGTAGGAGCTGGCAGTTGAAACCCAAAATTTCGGGGATTTGCACCCTATTTAAGGACCACTTATTCTCCATAGCCTCTCTTATTTCCTCCCTCGAATTTAGAAACCCTAATTTGTGCGTTCCCTCTATTTTTGTGTGCTTCTTATCTTGAAAGAAGATTCTTGGAGTAAAGGGCTTGGAGTTCAAGAGGTGTCAAGCAAGGGGCTGTTGTAGATCCGAAATCCTCTCTGTCTTGGCATCGTTTTGAAGGTAACAAGTTGTTACCTTGACTCCCCTTTGGTTAGATCTCTTCATTTATGGGTTTAGAGCCCTTTTTGGGTTTTGGGGTGGTTATCTGATTTGGGTCAAGATCTGAGGTTGCATGTCACACCCCGAAAACCGAAGGCGGAAACATTTCCGGGGTTGACTCCACGTTGAGTATCAAATCCAATGTACATAGTAAGTAAAGTGAAACAAACATTAGATTACATATAGAAAAGTTTTACATTGTTTCAAAAGTAAAGTTATACAGTTGTGATACATAGTATAAATTTAGACAAAACGAATGGGTCTTGTACGCACTCCATCCTGGATCAAGTGGATCTTCGGTACCTGTTCTATCAATGACCTGAGAACACAAGCGGTTTGAAAATCAGCATAACGCTGGTGAGTTCATAAGTGGTTTTTGTTTTGTGAAAATGTTCATGATTCCTTTCTGTTTCTGAAAATGTAACACACGCCAAGAAAATCACACATTTTCTTAAAAAGGTTGGTTGTTGTTTCACTTTATGTAAAGTAAAGTTGTACACTGAAAACATGTTTACCCTTGTGAAAATGTACATTTAGGTTATCTGTTTTGTTATTTTGTTCTGGTTATGTACCAATGGATCCCTAGGAAAGTCCCATATTTTCCTGATTGTATATTACCAATTGTAAAAGATGTAAGGTTACCCAGTTTGTTACACTTTTCGAGTTATGTAAATGTTTTCCCCAGGAAATCCCCATGCTTTCCTGAATGTTGGTTACCATTTGTAAAAGATGTATTCTGGTTAGACCTGGTTATGTACAAGGTTTCCCAGGAAAGTCCCATACTTTCTTGAATGTTGGTTATCAATGTAAAAGATGTATTCCGAAACCTGGTTATCTTGTGAAATGTATAAAGTTATTCATTATTACTATAAGTAAATCTTTGTTATCCTAATTGCGAGTTCCATAACCATACTATAGACTGAACCTGTGGCAATAAGTAGTCCACAACCTTATGACTTTCGTCACCCTTGAACCATTTCGGTTCGGCTGTAGCTAGCAGCCAGGTGTGGGGTAGTCAGCCCCGTATAGATCTATACACTCAAGTCACGCTCTCTAAATCCCATAGATTCTGGTTATGGGTGTAGTCCTCCACTCGCGTATCTCTGTGGAGTGTTCACCGAGGACGTGTCTCCAATCATACAGGAATAACAAATTTACTAGTAATAATATGATAGTCCTCCACTCGCGTATCTCTGTGGAGTGTTACCGAGGACAAACAGTGTACAAGTTTCATGCTCATATGTTCTAATGTCATGCTTTTAACTGATAAAATGTGGAAAACATTTGTGAAATACATAAAACATAATAGTTTATAAAACCCATTTCACAAATAAATGTTTACGTGATCTGCATGATCGAATGGTTACCAGTTGTATCAATCAGTATTAAAAGCATATAAAATGTGAAACACACACACGAAAACAAGTTTTTGAGTACAAGAAACCCTTGTACTTTGCTTGTGTTCCCCCATGAAAACAGTGAAAAATAGTGAAAAAGGGTAGGGGTATGAACTCACCAGACTCGGAAATGCGACGGTTTCGGACACTAGATGTTGGTTTGGGGCTTGATTACTCGCGATGTCCCTATGTAAAATGAAATAATGTCCATATATATTTAATTAGATTTACATTCACTAATTATATGGAGCATTACACTCCAACGAGGTTAAACACCTCAAAACGAGCGTTTGGAGTGACCCGGGTGACATCTTCGGACGTGCAATGACACTAGGGACTTGGGATTTGAGTTTACTCCCTAAGAGTAAACATTTTATGGAGTTTACGGCCATATAACACCCACATACATGAGTTCACGTCCGTGAACTCAAGTGGGTGTGATTTTGAGGGTTTAATGGCTTGTTTGGACTTGGGGATTTATGGAATGAATTTCTAAAATACCTTGGAATGATTTAATGTGACTTATACCAATTAAAAGGGAGTTCACGGCTGTAAACTTGTAGTTTACGGCCGTAAACTCTCCCATGGTCAAGAATAATTGTTTTGAAGCACTTAGAGCAATCACATGTGATTCTAGTAATTTTTCCAAGCCTTTGGGTGATTTAAGGGCATCATCTAACATACTTTTATGAGTTTACGGCCTAAGAGTATGTGCCAAGGCCGTAAACTCCTATATGTGGCATTTTGATATGTTTAAGGCCCCCAAACTAATTTTAGATGGTTCTATGATTTATTCCAAGGCTATTGGTTAAGTTTCAAGGCATTCTAACATGTATAAAGGTGTTTACTCCCCATGTTTGAGGATTTTACGGCCCAAGCACATGCCTTGGCTGTAAACTCTCTTTTGTCCCATAAAATTCATGTTTTAAGTGTTTCAAGTCCAAGATTGAAAGCCTCAAAGTCGTATCTAAGTCCCAACAATGATTTGGAAGGGTTAATTGGCTTAAAAACCCCATTTTTGAGTGTTTACGGCCCAAGCTTGATCCTTGGCCGTAAACACATGTCCCGGGTCCTAAATCCTTGTTTTTACATCAATTTGAAGGCTAAAGGGGTTAGATAACAAGTTAGGGATGTTACCTCTTTGATTTGGAGCCTTAAATCTTTGTTTTTGGACCTTTGATTATGGATGAGGAGAGAGGTTGGAGAGTGATTAAGGAAAGATGGCCAAAAGCTTCAAATGGAAGCTTTGAATCCTTTATATAGTGCTCGGGAATTGGACACGACGAAATTCTACCCTATACCGGCGTTAGGCGGGGCTTTTGGTCGCACCCGACCAAGTTGTCGTAACCCGATATGGTCGATTCTAGAATTATTCCGATGACTATTATGGAGTGTTAGAATGATTTCAAATGGAATTAAGACACCCATTAAGTCATTTTAGATCAATACAAGTTAATGACTTAATTAAATGGCGAAATCGGAAACGGATTTGGAAACGGCGTTTGGTTGATCGAATTGGATTACAATTTGAGTTATAAGAAGTGATATGAAATTTCGGCTTGTTACATTTTCCCCCCGTTAGAGGGAATTTCGTCCCAAAATTCAAGACAAGATACAAGACAAAATACAGATCATGGATCTGGAAAAAGTTGCGGATACTTCTGTTTCATCGAGTCTTCCCGCTCCCAAGTGAATTCCGGTCCCCGCTTGGCATTCCAGCGAACCTTCACTAACGGGATGCGACTTTGTTTCGTACGTTTGACTTCTCGATCCATGATTTCGATCGGTTCCTCCACGAAGTTGAGGTTTTCATCGATCTCGATCTCGTCCAAAGGAATCACTAGGGTTTCATCGGATAGGCACTTCTTGAGATTTGAAACATGGAAGACGGGGTGGATGTTACTGAGCTCGAGAGGTAAACGAAGTTTATAGGCCACCGGACCAATCCTGGCGAGGATCTTAAAAGGTCCAATGTACCTCGGATTAAGTTTCCCACACTTACCAAAGCGTACAGTGCCTTTCCAGGGCGAGACCTTCAACAGGACATGGTCTCCAACCTGGAATTCCAATGGTTTCCGACGATTATCAGCGTAACTCTTCTGGCGATCACATGAAGCTTTCAGTTGTTCTCGGATTTGGATGATCTTCTCGGTGGTTTCACAGATGATTTCAGGACCAGTGAGAGCACTGTCCGGGACTCGGTCCTTGGCTAACTGTGTATCCCCTACCTCGGCCCAGCACAGAGGGGATCTGCACTTGCGACCGTAAAGGGCTTCGAACAGGGCAGCCCTAATGCTGGTGTGGTAACTATTATTGTACGAGAACTCGATCAAGGGTAGATGTGTGTCCCACGACTTTCCAAAGTCAATGACACATGCTCTAAGCATGTCTTCTAGGGTTTGGATTGTTCTCTCACTTTGTCCATCGGTCTGAGGATGATACGCCGTGCTCATATCTAGTTTGGTTCCAAGAGCTTTCTGAAGAGACTGCCAAAATCGGGAGGTAAACCTGCTATCTCGATCAGAGATAATGGACGCAGGTACACCGTGCAGTCGGACTACCTCTTGGATGTAAATCCGTGCGAGTCTTTCCATCTTGTATGATTCTTTGATTGGAATGAAGTGAGCAGACTTTGTTAAACGATCGACAATTACACAAATGGTATCATACCCACTCGGACACTTGGGCAGTTTGGTGATGAAATCCATGGTAATCATCTCCCATTTCCATTCGGGTATCTCGGGTTGCTGGAGCAGACCCGAGGGTTTCTGGTGCTCAACTTTAACTTTGGCGCAAGTCAGACACTTGCCCACAAATGAAGGTATCTCAGCCTTCATGTTTGGCCACCAGTATTGTTTCTTGAGATCTAAGTACATCTTGTCAGAGCCCGGGTGAACAGAGTATTTGGTTCTATGCGCTTCCTCCATAACTATCTCTCTGAATCCTCCGAACTTGGGAATCCAGATCCGATCCATGAAACAATGGACTCCGTCACCTCTGATCTCCAATTTCTTTTCCATTCCTATCAGGGCTTCGGTCGACACATTCTCAGGTTTGAAGGCTTCTAACTGGGCTTCTCGGATTTGCATGGGTAGGTTGGAATGGATGGTTATTGTCTGGTTCTTCACTTTACGGCCTGCACTCTCCTTTCGGCTAAGGGCATCTGCTACCACATTGGCCTTGTCGGGATGGTAACGGATTTCACACTCATAATCACTGAGTAGTTCTACCTATCGCCTTTGTCTCATGTTTAAGTCTTTCTGGTCAAAGATGTGTTGCAAGCTCTTGTGATCGGTGAAGATCGTGCACTTGGTTCCGTAGAGGTAATGTCTCCAAATCTTCAACGCAAAGACTACGGCTCCTAGCTCCAAGTCGTATGTGGTATAGTTGACCACGTGTGCTTTCATCTGTCTAGAGGCATAGGCAATTACTTTTCCCCTTTGCATAAGCACACAGCCTAAGCCTTGATTAGACGCATCGTAGTAGACAACGAAGTCCTCTGTCCTTTCGGGTAGAGACAGAACAGGCGCGTTGCACAAGGCTTTCTTCAGCGTCTGGAATGCGGTTTCTTGCTTATCACTCCAACAAAAGGGTACACCTTTCTGTGTTAGAGTGGTTAAGGGTTTGGCGATTCTGGAAAAGTTCTGAATGAATCTTCGATAATAGCCAGCGAGACCCAAGAATTGCCGGATTTATGTGGGTGTCTTCGGTGCTGACCAATTCTCTATCGCCTTTATCTTGGAAGGATCTACATGATACCCTCCTCGCTTACTACATGACCGAGGAAAGTTACCTTTCGAATCCAGAACTCGCATTTGGAAAATTTCGCGTACAACTTCTCTGATCGCAGGGTTTCCAACACTAGCCTCAAGTGTTGTTTGTGGTCTTCTTCGCTTCGGGAATAGACGAGTATGTCATCAATGAACACAATGACAAACTTGTCCAGATAAGGACGACACACCCGGTTCATCAGGTCCATGAACACCGCCGGTGCGTTGGTCAGACCAAAGGGCATCATTACGAACTCGTAGTGTCCATATCGAGTCCTGAAAGCTGTTTTGGAAACATCACTTTCATGAACTCGTAGCTGATGGTACCCTGAACGAAGGTCTATCTTGGAGAAGTAACTGGCTCCCTGGAGTTGATCGAAGAGGTCATCTATTCACGGAAGAGGATATCGGTTTTTGACAGTCAACTTGTTCAGTTCGCGATAATCGATACATCCGAAAGGATCCATCTTTCTTCTTGACAAACAATATCGGAGCTCCCCAGGGTGAGAAACTCGGTCTAATGAATCCTTTACTGAGCAACTCGTTGAGTTGACTGGATAACTCCTGCATTTCTGCTGGAGCTAAGCGATACGGAGACTTCGCTACAGGAGTAGCTCCAGGAATTAGGTCAATACGGAACTCGACCTGACGCTCGGGAGGAATTCCTGGAAGCTCTTCGGGAAATACATCAGGAAAGATACAGACTTCGGGGATGCTTGCGAGGTCTTTAACTTCCTGATTCTCGTTGATTACATGGGCCAAGAATGCAATACACTCCTTTCGCAGGAGCTTCTGAGCTTTGATGCAGGAAATGATACGAAGGTTGGAACTGAGTTTATCGCCATAGATTACTAGAGTTTGACCCGAAGGAAGGTTGAGATGGATTGCTTTTTCGAAACAAAGGATGTCCGCATGATTGGGACTCAACCAATCCATGCCAATGATGACATCAAAGCTCTTTATGGATACCGACATGAGATCGATAGGAAACGAATGGTCGTTCAGGGTAAGGGTACAACATACGAATACTTCGCTCGCACTCTCTTTCTCACCGTTCGCCATCTCGACGGTAAACGTTTCGGTTAAAGGTTAGGAATTATGTTTTAGGTTATGTTTGAATGTATGACTAACGAAACTCCTTTTAGCACCCGAATCGAAAAGAATACTAGCATATGAGTTGTCGAGAAGGAACGTACCCGAGACAACAGTGGTATCGGCAACCGCTTCCTCCCGTCCCATGGCGAGGACCCTTCCGGTGTTGTCAGCTGTAGACTTCTTAGGGCAGTTCCTTTTAAAGTGCCCAGCTTCACCACAGTTGTAGCAGGCTTGACCAACGCCTGTTCTAGAAGATTGATTGGTCGATTGGGCCGGAGCTTTGCAGAATCGGACTGTGTGCCCCTTCTTACCACAATTTGTACACGACAGTTCTCGACAGGGGCCAGGGTTGTGGTGATACTTGCACTTGTCACAGAGGGGGATATTACCAGCATACCGGCTGGTAGGAGTTGGAGCTGTGGATCCCACAACAGAAGCAGCAACAACGGGGGTAGTAGCAGCATGGACTGCTACTGTTTGCTGTCTTTTGGAGGATCCTTGGGAAGATTGACCCTTCTTCTTCTTCCAGAACTTTCTTTTCTCACCACTGCTTTTAGTCGACTCAGGGGCGGTGGTGGTTTCCTCGACATCATCACTGTGGTCAATTATGGCTTGGGCTAAAGTCTTAGCACTATCATATGTGTCCGGGCGAGTAGCTAAGACATGACCTTTTGTTGGATTGGTTAACCCCCAAATAAACCTCTCGATCTTTTTACTTTCAGGAGTGACTAGCCCAGGGCAGAGAAGTGCGAGATCATCGAATCGGGAAGTGTATGCAGCAATGTCGGAACCTTTCATCTTTAGGTTCCAGACCTCGTGCTCTAGTTTCTGCATTTCACCACGGGGACAATATTCGGCAAGGAGAAGTTCTTTCATGGCGTCCCAGCCCATGGCATTGGCTATGGGTAGGGTCAAGGATTTGACTCGGCCATTCCACCAAGTCAAGACTTTATCACTGAAGGTACAGGCTGCAAATTTGACCTTATCGGACTCAGCACACGCATAGATTTCAAAAATGGATTCGATTTTCTCGAACCATCGGGACAAGGAAATGACACCACCAGTGCCATCGAAGGATGAAGGCTTTGCATTCATGAAGTCCTTGTAGGAACCCTCCTTTCGGTGTTCCTGATTACTTTCTTGATTCTGATTGCTACCCCCTGAACCACCGGAACCACTGGTGCTCAATTGGGACATGGCAGCTGCCATCGCGGCGGTAACAGCTGTTTGGAATAACACGGGATCAATTTCAGGAGGAGGTGGTGGCGGAGGGTTGTTGGTCTTTGAGATGGGTCTCTTTCTGGGAGGCATCTTGATCTAATAAGATCAAGAAAGAGAGGATGATAAGTCCTCTGAATTGGATCGAGAGATATGACACATATTTATTCCAAATAACCGATAAAGCAGGAAAGAGTTATCAAAGCAGGTAAACTATCGCTAATGGAATGATCAAGGATCTATACATTAACGAGGATTCTTACAAAAGATTGGCTCGAGAAATACTCCCATAGTATTTCATGATTCGTTACTACACTGGCGCGATGTTTGTGGTATTAGGGTAAGTTTTTAGGCATGCCGCATACCACAGTCACTCCCAAGCACATGTTGGCCGTGTCTCGAATGAATATAGTTGGCCAGGCTATATTGACCCTAGACATGACTACATAACTGCCCAGGTTTAACCACAGTACACAACACCCATTTACTTATGTTTTGTTCTACTTGTAGTTACGGATCTCGACGGCTCGGTATACTTATATACTTTTTGAAAATACTTATAGTTTGAGGATACTTTTATTTCAGAGCACTTAGGCCCTTTAGTGTTTATAGTTTTATACCATGTAAGGTTTGGTATACTTTATTCACTATAAACAAGGGCTCTGATACCAATTTGTCACACCTCGAAAACCGAAGGCAGAAACATTTCCGGCGTTAACTCCACGTTGAGTATCAAATCCAATGTACATAGTAAGTAAAGTGAAACAAACATTACATTACATATAGAAAAGTTTTACATTGTTTCAAAAGTAAAGTTATACAGTTGTGATACATAGTATAAATTTAGACAAAACGAACGGGTCTTGTACGCACTCCATCCTGGATCAAGTGGATCTTTGGTACCTGTTCTATCAATGACCTGAGAACACAAGCGGTTTGAAAATCAGCATAAGACTGGTGAGTTCATAAGTGGTTTTTGTTTTGTGAAAATGTTCATGATTCCTTTCTGTTTCTGAAAATGTAACACACGCCAAGAAAATCTCACATTTTCTTAAAAAGGTTGGTTGTTGTTTCACTTTATGTAAAGTAAAGTTGTACACTGAAAACATGTTTACCCTTGTGAAAATGTACATTTAGGTTATCTGTTTTGTTATTCTGTTCTGGTTATGTACCAATGGATCCCCAGGAAAGTCCCATACTTTCCTGATTGTATATTACCAATTGTAAAAGATGTAAGGTTACCTAGTTTGTTACACTTTTCGAGTTATGTAAATGTTTTCCCCAGGAAAGCCCCATGCTTTCCTGAATGTTGGTTACCATTTGTAAAAGATGTATTCTGGTTAGACCTGGTTATGTACAAGGTTTCCCAGGAAAGTCCCATACTTTCCTGAATGTTGGTTATCAATGTAAAAGATCTATTCCGAAACTTGGTTATCTTGTGAAATGTATAAAGTTATTCATTATTACTATAAGTAAATCTCTGTTATCCTAATTGCGAGTTCCATAACCATACTATAGACTGAACCTGTGGCAATAAGTAGTCCACAACCTTATGACTTTCGTCACCCTTGAACCATTTCGGTTCGGCTGTAGCTAGCAGCCAGGTGTGGGGTAGTCAGCCCCGTATAGATCTATACACTCAAGTCACGCTCTCTAAATCCCATAGATTCTGGTTATGGGTGTAGTCCTCCACTCGCGTATCTCTGTGGAGTGTTCACCGAGGACGTGTCTCCAATCATACAGGAATAACAAATTTACTAGTAATAATATGATAGTCCTCCACTCGCGTATCTCTGTGGAGTGTTACCGAGGACAAACAGTGTACAAGTTTCATGCTCATATGTTCTAATGTCATGCTTTTAACTGATAAAATGTGGAAAACATTTGTGAAATACATAAAACATAATAGTTTATAAAACCCATTTCACAAATAAATGTTTACGTGATCTGCATGATCGAATGGTTACCAGTTGTATCAATCAGTATTAAAAGCATATAAAATGTGAAACACACACACGAAAACAAGTTTTTGAGTACAAGAAACCCTTGTACTTTGCTTGTGTTCCCCCATGAAAACAGTGAAAAATAGTGAAAAAGGGTAGGGGTATGAACTCACCAGACTCGGAAATGCGACGGTTTCGGACACTAGATGTTGGTTTGGGGCTTGATTACTCGCGATGTCCCTATGTAAAATGAAATAATGTCCATATATATTTAATTAGATTTACATTCACTAATTATATGGAGCATTACACTCCAACGAGGTTAAACACCTCAAAACGAGCGTTTGGAGTGACCCGGGTGACATCTTCGGACGTGCAATGACACTAGGGACTTGGGATTTGAGTTTACTCCCTAAGAGTAAACATTTTATGGAGTTTACGGCCATATAACACCCACATACATGAGTTCACGTCCGTGAACTCAAGTGGGTGTGATTTTGAGGGTTTAATGGCTTGTTTGGACTTGGGGATTTATGGAATGAATTTCTAAAATACCTTGGAATGATTTAATGTGACTTATACCAATTAAAAGGGAGTTCACGGCTGTAAACTTGTAGTTTACGGCCGTAAACTCTCCCATGGTCAAGAATAATTGTTTTGAAGCACTTAGAGCAATCACATGTGATTCTAGTAATTTTTCCAAGCCTTTGGGTGATTTAAGGGCATCATCTAACATACTTTTATGAGTTTACGGCCTAAGAGTATGTGCCAAGGCCGTAAACTCCTATATGTGGCATTTTGATATGTTTAAGGCCCCCAAACTAATTTTAGATGGTTCTATGATTTATTCCAAGGCTATTGGTTAAGTTTCAAGGCATTCTAACATGTATAAAGGTGTTTACTCCCCATGTTTGAGGATTTTACGGCCCAAGCACATGCCTTGGCTGTAAACTCTCTTTTGTCCCATAAAATTCATGTTTTAAGTGTTTCAAGTCCAAGATTGAAAGCCTCAAAGTCGTATCTAAGTCCCAACAATGATTTGGAAGGGTTAATTGGCTTAAAAACCCCATTTTTGAGTGTTTACGGCCCAAGCTTGATCCTTGGCCGTAAACACATGTCCCGGGTCCTAAATCCTTGTTTTTACATCAATTTGAAGGCTAAAGGGGTTAGATAACAAGTTAGGGATGTTACCTCTTTGATTTGGAGCCTTAAATCTTTGTTTTTGGACCTTTGATTATGGATGAGGAGAGAGGTTGGAGAGTGATTAAGGAAAGATGGCCAAAAGCTTCAAATGGAAGCTTTGAATCCTTTATATAGTGCTCGGGAATTGGACACGACGAAATTCTACCCTATACCGGCGTTAGGCGGGGCTTTTGGTCGCACCCGACCAAGTTGTCGTAACCCGATATGGTCGATTCTAGAATTATTCCGATGACTATTATGGAGTGTTAGAATGATTTCAAATGGAATTAAGACACCCATTAAGTCATTTTAGATCAATACAAGTTAATGACTTAATTAAATGGCGAAATCGGAAACGGATTTGGAAACGGCGTTTGGTTGATCGAATTGGATTACAATTTGAGTTATAAGAAGTGATATGAAATTTCGGCTTGTTACATTTTCCCCCCGTTAGAGGGAATTTCGTCCCAAAATTCAAGACAAGATACAAGACAAAATACAGATCATGGATCTGGAAAAAGTTGCGGATACTTCTGTTTCATCGAGTCTTCCCGCTCCCAAGTGAATTCCGGTCCCCGCTTGGCATTCCAGCGAACCTTCACTAACGGGATGCGACTTTGTTTCGTACGTTTGACTTCTCGATCCATGATTTCGATCGGTTCCTCCACGAAGTTGAGGTTTTCATCGATCTCGATCTCGTCCAAAGGAATCACTAGGGTTTCATCGGATAGGCACTTCTTGAGATTTGAAACATGGAAGACGGGGTGGATGTTACTGAGCTCGAGAGGTAAACGAAGTTTATAGGCCACCGGACCAATCCTGGCGAGGATCTTAAAAGGTCCAATGTACCTCGGATTAAGTTTCCCACACTTACCAAAGCGTACAGTGCCTTTCCAGGGCGAGACCTTCAACAGGACATGGTCTCCAACCTGGAATTCCAATGGTTTCCGACGATTATCAGCGTAACTCTTCTGGCGATCACATGAAGCTTTCAGTTGTTCTCGGATTTGGATGATCTTCTCGGTGGTTTCACAGATGATTTCAGGACCAGTGAGAGCACTGTCCGGGACTCGGTCCTTGGCTAACTGTGTATCCCCCACCTCGGCCCAGCACAGAGGGGATCTGCACTTGCGACCGTAAAGGGCTTCGAACAGGGCAGCCCTAATGCTGGTGTGGTAACTATTATTGTACGAGAACTCGATCAAGGGTAGATGTGTGTCCCACGACTTTCCAAAGTCAATGACACATGCTCTAAGCATGTCTTCTAGGGTTTGGATTGTTCTCTCACTTTGTCCATCGGTCTGAGGATGATACGCCGTGCTCATATCTAGTTTGGTTCCAAGAGCTTTCTGAAGAGACTGCCAAAATCGGGAGGTAAACCTGCTATCTCGATCAGAGATAATGGACGCAGGTACACCGTGCAGTCGGACTACCTCTTGGATGTAAATCCGTGCGAGTCTTT
The DNA here is from genome assembly GCF_051521515.1 of Lactuca serriola. Classification (NCBI taxonomy): domain Eukaryota; kingdom Viridiplantae; phylum Streptophyta; class Magnoliopsida; order Asterales; family Asteraceae; genus Lactuca; species Lactuca serriola. Next base: position 215,443,225 of record NC_136409.1, read on the forward strand.
CCATCTTGTATGATTCTTTGATTGGAATGAAGTGAGCAGACTTTGTTAAACGATCGACAATTACACAAATGGTATCATACCCACTCGGACACTTGGGCAGTTTGGTGATGAAATCCATGGTAATCATCTCCCATTTCCATTCGGGTATCTCGGGTTGCTGGAGCAGACCCGAGGGTTTCTGGTGCTCAACTTTAACTTTGGCGCAAGTCAGACACTTGCCCACAAATGAAGGTATCTCAGCCTTCATGTTTGGCCACCAGTATTGTTTCTTGAGATCTAAGTACATCTTGTCAGAGCCCGGGTGAACAGAGTATTTGGTTCTATGCGCTTCCTCCATAACTATCTCTCTGAATCCTCCGAACTTGGGAATCCAGATCCGATCCATGAAACAATGGACTCCGTCACCTCTGATCTCCAATTTCTTTTCCATTCCTATCAGGGCTTCGGTCGACACATTCTCAGGTTTGAAGGCTTCTAACTGGGCTTCTCGGATTTGCATGGGTAGGTTGGAATGGATGGTTATTGTCTGGTTCTTCACTTTACGGCCTGCACTCTCCTTTCGGCTAAGGGCATCTGCTACCACATTGGCCTTGTCGGGATGGTAACGGATTTCACACTCATAATCACTGAGTAGTTCTACCTATCGCCTTTGTCTCATGTTTAAGTCTTTCTGGTCAAAGATGTGTTGCAAGCTCTTGTGATCGGTGAAGATCGTGCACTTGGTTCCGTAGAGGTAATGTCTCCAAATCTTCAACGCAAAGACTACGGCTCCTAGCTCCAAGTCGTATGTGGTATAGTTGACCTCGTGTGCTTTCATCTGTCTAGAGGCATAGGCAATTACTTTTCCCCTTTGCATAAGCACACAGCCTAAGCCTTGATTAGACGCATCGTAGTAGACAATGAAGTCCTCTGTCCTTTCGGGTAGAGACAGAACAGGCGCGTTGCACAAGGCTTTCTTCAGCGTCTGGAATGCGGTTTCTTGCTTATCACTCCAACAAAAGGGTACACCTTTCTGTGTTAGAGTGGTTAAGGGTTTGGCGATTCTGGAAAAGTTCTGAATGAATCTTCGATAATAGCCAGCGAGACCCAAGAATTGCCGGATTTCTGTGGGTGTCTTCGGTGCTGACCAATTCTCTATCGCCTTTATCTTGGAAGGATCTACATGATACCCTCCTCGCTTACTACATGACCGAGGAAAGTTACCTTTCGAATCCAGAACTCGCATTTGGAAAATTTCGCGTACAACTTCTCTGATCGCAGGGTTTCCAACACTAGCCTCAAGTGTTGTTTGTGGTCTTCTTCGCTTCGGGAATAGACGAGTATGTCATCAATGAACACAATGACAAACTTGTCCAGATAAGGACGACACACCCGGTTCATCAGGTCCATGAACACCGCCGGTGCGTTGGTCAGACCAAAGGGCATCATTACGAACTCGTAGTGTCCATATCGAGTCCTGAAAGCTGTTTTGGAAACATCACTTTCATGAACTCGTAGCTGATGGTACCCTGAACGAAGGTCTATCTTGGAGAAGTAACTGGCTCCCTGGAGTTGATCGAAGAGGTCATCTATTCACGGAAGAGGATATCGGTTTTTGACAGTCAACTTGTTCAGTTCGCGATAATCGATACATCCGAAAGGATCCATCTTTCTTCTTGACAAACAATATCGGAGCTCCCCAGGGTGAGAAACTCGGTCTAATGAATCCTTTACTGAGCAACTCGTTGAGTTGACTGGATAACTCCTGCATTTCTGCTGGAGCTAAGCGATACGGAGACTTCGCTACAGGAGTAGCTCCAGGAATTAGGTCAATACGGAACTCGACCTGACGCTCGGGAGGAATTCCTGGAAGCTCTTCGGGAAATACATCAGGAAAGATACAGACTTCGGGGATGCTTGCGAGGTCTTTAACTTCCTGATTCTCGTTGATTACATGGGCCAAGAATGCAATACACTCCTTTCGCAGGAGCTTCTGAGCTTTGATGCAGGAAATGATACGAAGGTTGGAACTGAGTTTATCGCCATAGATTACTAGAGTTTGACCCGAAGGAAGGTTGAGATGGATTGCTTTTTCGAAACAAAGGATGTCCGCATGATTGGGACTCAACCAATCCATGCCAATGATGACATCAAAGCTCTTTATGGATACCGACATGAGATCGATAGGAAACGAATGGTCGTTCAGGGTAAGGGTACAACATACGAATACTTCGCTCGCACTCTCTTTCTCACCGTTCGCCATCTCGACGGTAAACGTTTCGGTTAAAGGTTAGGAATTATGTTTTAGGTTATGTTTGAATGTATGACTAACGAAACTCCTTTTAGCACCCGAATCGAAAAGAATACTAGCATATGAGTTGTCGAGAAGGAACGTACCCGAGACAACAGTGGTATCGGCAACCGCTTCCTCCCGTCCCATGGCGAGGACCCTTCCGGTGTTGTCAGCTGTAGACTTCTTAGGGCAGTTCCTTTTAAAGTGCCCAGCTTCACCACAGTTGTAGCAGGCTTGACCAACGCCTGTTCTAGAAGATTGATTGGTCGATTGGGCCGGAGCTTTGCAGAATCGGACTGTGTGCCCCTTCTTACCACAATTTGTACACGACAGTTCTCGACAGGGGCCAGGGTTGTGGTGATACTTGCACTTGTCACAGAGGGGGATATTACCAGCATACCGGCTGGTAGGAGTTGGAGCTGTGGATCCCACAACAGAAGCAGCAACAACGGGGGTAGTAGCAGCATGGACTGCTACTGTTTGCTGTCTTTTGGAGGATCCTTGGGAAGATTGACCCTTCTTCTTCTTCCAGAACTTTCTTTTCTCACCACTGCTTTTAGTCGACTCAGGGGCGGTGGTGGTTTCCTCGACATCATCACTGTGGTCAATTATGGCTTGGGCTAAAGTCTTAGCACTATCATATGTGTCCGGGCGAGTAGCTAAGACATGACCTTTTGTTGGATTGGTTAACCCCCAAATAAACCTCTCGATCTTTTTACTTTCAGGAGTGACTAGCCCAGGGCAGAGAAGTGCGAGATCATCGAATCGGGAAGTGTATGCAGCAATGTCGGAACCTTTCATCTTTAGGTTCCAGACCTCGTGCTCTAGTTTCTGCATTTCACCACGGGGACAATATTCGGCAAGGAGAAGTTCTTTCATGGCGTCCCAGCCCATGGCATTGGCTATGGGTAGGGTCAAGGATTTGACTCGGCCATTCCACCAAGTCAAGACTTTATCACTGAAGGTACAGGCTGCAAATTTGACCTTATCGGACTCAGCACACGCATAGATTTCAAAAATGGATTCGATTTTCTCGAACCATCGGGACAAGGAAATGACACCACCAGTGCCATCGAAGGATGAAGGCTTTGCATTCATGAAGTCCTTGTAGGAACCCTCCTTTCGGTGTTCCTGATTACTTTCTTGATTCTGATTGCTACCCCCTGAACCACCGGAACCACTGGTGCTCAATTGGGACATGGCAGCTGCCATCGCGGCGGTAACAGCTGTTTGGAATAACACGGGATCAATTTCAGGAGGAGGTGGTGGCGGAGGGTTGTTGGTCTTTGAGATGGGTCTCTTTCTGGGAGGCATCTTGATCTAATAAGATCAAGAAAGAGAGGATGATAAGTCCTCTGAATTGGATCGAGAGATATGACACATATTTATTCCAAATAACCGATAAAGCAGGAAAGAGTTATCAAAGCAGGTAAACTATCGCTAATGGAATGATCAAGGATCTATACATTAACGAGGATTCTTACAAAAGATTGGCTCGAGAAATACTCCCATAGTATTTCATGATTCGTTACTACACTGGCGCGATGTTTGTGGTATTAGGGTAAGTTTTTAGGCATGCCGCATACCACAGTCACTCCCAAGCACATGTTGGCCGTGTCTCGAATGAATATAGTTGGCCAGGCTATATTGACCCTAGACATGACTACATAACTGCCCAGGTTTAACCACAGTACACAACACCCATTTACTTATGTTTTGTTCTACTTGTAGTTACGGATCTCGACGGCTCGGTATACTTATATACTTTTTGAAAATACTTATAGTTTGAGGATACTTTTATTTCAGAGCACTTAGGCCCTTTAGTGTTTATAGTTTTATACCATGTAAGGTTTGGTATACTTTATTCACTATAAACAAGGGCTCTGATACCAATTTGTCACACCTCGAAAACCGAAGGCAGAAACATTTCCGGCGTTAACTCCACGTTGAGTATCAAATCCAATGTACATAGTAAGTAAAGTGAAACAAACATTACATTACATATAGAAAAGTTTTACATTGTTTCAAAAGTAAAGTTATACAGTTGTGATACATAGTATAAATTTAGACAAAACGAACGGGTCTTGTACGCACTCCATCCTGGATCAAGTGGATCTTTGGTACCTGTTCTATCAATGACCTGAGAACACAAGCGGTTTGAAAATCAGCATAAGACTGGTGAGTTCATAAGTGGTTTTTGTTTTGTGAAAATGTTCATGATTCCTTTCTGTTTCTGAAAATGTAACACACGCCAAGAAAATCTCACATTTTCTTAAAAAGGTTGGTTGTTGTTTCACTTTATGTAAAGTAAAGTTGTACACTGAAAACATGTTTACCCTTGTGAAAATGTACATTTAGGTTATCTGTTTTGTTATTCTGTTCTGGTTATGTACCAATGGATCCCCAGGAAAGTCCCATACTTTCCTGATTGTATATTACCAATTGTAAAAGATGTAAGGTTACCTAGTTTGTTACACTTTTCGAGTTATGTAAATGTTTTCCCCAGGAAAGCCCCATGCTTTCCTGAATGTTGGTTACCATTTGTAAAAGATGTATTCTGGTTAGACCTGGTTATGTACAAGGTTTCCCAGGAAAGTCCCATACTTTCCTGAATGTTGGTTATCAATGTAAAAGATCTATTCCGAAACTTGGTTATCTTGTGAAATGTATAAAGTTATTCATTATTACTATAAGTAAATCTCTGTTATCCTAATTGCGAGTTCCATAACCATACTATAGACTGAACCTGTGGCAATAAGTAGTCCACAACCTTATGACTTTCGTCACCCTTGAACCATTTCGGTTCGGCTGTAGCTAGCAGCCAGGTGTGGGGTAGTCAGCCCCGTATAGATCTATACACTCAAGTCACGCTCTCTAAATCCCATAGATTCTGGTTATGGGTGTAGTCCTCCACTCGCGTATCTCTGTGGAGTGTTCACCGAGGACGTGTCTCCAATCATATAGGAATAACAAATTTACTAGTAATAATATGATAGTCCTCCACTCGCGTATCTCTGTGGAGTGTTACCGAGGACAAACAGTGTACAAGTTTCATGCTCATATGTTCTAATGTCATGCTTTTAACTGATAAAATGTGGAAAACATTTGTGAAATACATAAAACATAATAGTTTATAAAACCCATTTCACAAATAAATGTTTACGTGATCTGCATGATCGAATGGTTACCAGTTGTATCAATCAGTATTAAAAGCATATAAAATGTGAAACACACACACGAAAACAAGTTTTTGAGTACAAGAAACCCTTGTACTTTGCTTGTGTTCCCCCATGAAAACAGTGAAAAATAGTGAAAAAGGGTAGGGGTATGAACTCACCAGACTCGGAAATGCGACGGTTTCGGACACTAGATGTTGGTTTGGGGCTTGATTACTCGCGATGTCCCTATGTAAAATGAAATAATGTCCATATATATTTAATTAGATTTACATTCACTAATTATATGGAGCATTACACTCCAACGAGGTTAAACACCTCAAAACGAGCGTTTGGAGTGACCCGGGTGACATCTTCGGACGTGCAATGACACTAGGGACTTGGGATTTGAGTTTACTCCCTAAGAGTAAACATTTTATGGAGTTTACGGCCATATAACACCCACATACATGAGTTCACGTCCGTGAACTCAAGTGGGTGTGATTTTGAGGGTTTAATGGCTTGTTTGGACTTGGGGATTTATGGAATGAATTTCTAAAATACCTTGGAATGATTTAATGTGACTTATACCAATTAAAAGGGAGTTCACGGCTGTAAACTTGTAGTTTACGGCCGTAAACTCTCCCATGGTCAAGAATAATTGTTTTGAAGCACTTAGAGCAATCACATGTGATTCTAGTAATTTTTCCAAGCCTTTGGGTGATTTAAGGGCATCATCTAACATACTTTTATGAGTTTACGGCCTAAGAGTATGTGCCAAGGCCGTAAACTCCTATATGTGGCATTTTGATATGTTTAAGGCCCCCAAACTAATTTTAGATGGTTCTATGATTTATTCCAAGGCTATTGGTTAAGTTTCAAGGCATTCTAACATGTATAAAGGTGTTTACTCCCCATGTTTGAGGATTTTACGGCCCAAGCACATGCCTTGGCTGTAAACTCTCTTTTGTCCCATAAAATTCATGTTTTAAGTGTTTCAAGTCCAAGATTGAAAGCCTCAAAGTCGTATCTAAGTCCCAACAATGATTTGGAAGGGTTAATTGGCTTAAAAACCCCATTTTTGAGTGTTTACGGCCCAAGCTTGATCCTTGGCCGTAAACACATGTCCCGGGTCCTAAATCCTTGTTTTTACATCAATTTGAAGGCTAAAGGGGTTAGATAACAAGTTAGGGATGTTACCTCTTTGATTTGGAGCCTTAAATCTTTGTTTTTGGACCTTTGATTATGGATGAGGAGAGAGGTTGGAGAGTGATTAAGGAAAGATGGCCAAAAGCTTCAAATGGAAGCTTTGAATCCTTTATATAGTGCTCGGGAATTGGACACGACGAAATTCTACCCTATACCGGCGTTAGGCGGGGCTTTTGGTCGCACCCGACCAAGTTGTCGTAACCCGATATGGTCGATTCTAGAATTATTCCGATGACTATTATGGAGTGTTAGAATGATTTCAAATGGAATTAAGACACCCATTAAGTCATTTTAGATCAATACAAGTTAATGACTTAATTAAATGGCGAAATCGGAAACGGATTTGGAAACGGCGTTTGGTTGATCGAATTGGATTACAATTTGAGTTATAAGAAGTGATATGAAATTTCGGGTTGTTACATTGCAACCTCAGATCTGGACTCCTTTAGCCCCTCTTTGTCATAAAGTTCCACTCTTTGTTGATCTATCGCTTTCCCTTACCTTAAGCCGCTCCTTTAGCTTGTTTTGGGCCATTATCATCTTTCATGCACATAAAGTTTGCAACTTTACGTGATAAACATGCCCTATGAGCTAAGATCTGTAATATGGGTTCTTTGCATGGCCTAAAAAGCATCTGTATGGTTGAAGGATTGAAGGGACTCGACGAGTCGCAAGGTCGAATCGGCGAGTCATATGATGATGGTCATGAACTCGACGAGTTGGATGAACAATTCGACGAGTCCGATGAAGATTGCCTTGGACTCGGCAAGTCAGTCGAATGACTCGGCGGGTCGGTTAGGGTTTTCCCCAACCTTGTGGAAAGTATAAAGAAAGCTCAAGAGGAAGCTTTGGAGAAAAATGACCGAAAGGAAGAACGTTTGGGCAAAATGTTAGTGTTCGGTACAAACAACCAAGGGTTGAAGGTATTCCAAGATAGGATTTGGGTACCTAAGACGGGAGGAGTAAGAGATCTTCTGATGGAAGAAGCTCACAAGACCATGTACTCGATTCATCCCGGCAGTACAAAAATGTATAGGGATCCAAAACCCAATTACTAGTGGCCCACGATGAAGCTCAATGTTGCTAAGTATGTGGCCGAGTGTGTAACTTGTGCTATGGTTAAGGCACAACATTAGAAACCGTATGGGAGTTTAGAATCTTTACCCGTACCCATGGGTAAATGGGAAGACATCACTATGGATTTTGTGACTAAACTGCCCAGAACAAGGAACGGTCACGACATGATTTGGGTGGTCGTTGATCGCTTCACTAAGAGTGCGCATTTCATAGCAGCCAAAGAGAAATGTTCTATGGATAAACTTACGAATTCTTATGTGAAGGAAAGTGTAAGGCTTCACGGTGTTTTGTTAACGATTGTATCCGATCGTGACAGCCGTTTTACCTCGAGATTTTGGAGGAGTCTACAAGAGGAATTGGGTACCAAGTTGTGTTTGAGTACAACTTACCATCTGCAAACCGATGGTCAGAGCGAACGAACGATTCAAACATTGGAGGATATGCTGAGAGCATGTACCCTAGAATTCCAAGGTAACTGGGATGAACACTTCCCTTTAGTAGAATCCTCCTATAATAATAGTTTCCACTCAAGCATTAGGATGGCACCTTATCACGCCTTGTAGGGGGAAAAGTGTCGAATGCCATCATGTTGGCTGGAAGCTGGGGAAAAGCAGTTTATGGGACCTGAAATAGTCCATCAGACTGCCGAAAAGTTGAAAGTGATAAGGGAAAGGATGTTAGCTGCTCAAGATCGACAAAAGAGTTATGCTGACAAGAAAAGACAACCGATAAACTTTGAAGTTGGAGATTCGGTTTTACTTAAAGTCTCGCCGTGGAAGGGACTTATAAGATTTGGTAGAAGGGGAAAGTTGAGTCCAAGATTTATTGGACCATTTAAAGTTCTTCAGAGAATTCGGAATCAAGCTTACAAGCTAGAATTACCGGAAGAACTAGAGAGTATTCATAACACCTTTCATATGTGTTGTTTGAAAAAGTTCACGGGAGGTGTGCCCGACATATTTCCTATTTTTGAATTAAGGTTGGACGAGAACAAGAGGTTAATTGGAGAACCTGATGCAATCGTTAACCGTAAGACTAAGAAGTTGTAACGTAAGATAGTCGATTTAGTGCCTGTACGTTGGAAACATATAAATTGGGCCAAATCCCACCTGGGAAACGGAGAGTGACATAGTGAGTCGCTACCCGTAGTTGTTTGTCGCTGTGTGATTCCGGGGACGAAATCATCCTAAGGGGGAGAGAGTTGTAACGCTCGTGTTTCTAGGCTAGGCATTCATATTGACATAATGGTCTATGTTAACCTTTGTAACTCATTTTGAAGAAATGAAAAGGAATTATGTGAATATTATGTGAATTATGTGTTTTATGCTTAATTATTAGGGCTTAATTAATTAAGAATAAAAATAAGCGTCAAAATTAAAGTGTAAGATAAGCCCGATATCTTTACATAAAGTTGTAGTGGTTGAAACAAGGATTTTGGGGATATAAAGAATACCAAAATCCGAGTTATAACGAAGAAGTTATGACCTGTCGAAGTTTCGCGACAAAACAGGCACGGTGCCGAATGTCGTAAAAAGTGAGTTTTCGATAAACTACTTTTTAGCCTTAGTAATCTAAACGAAAGTTGTAGTATTCGTCAAACCGAGAAGTTCGATAAAAAGAACGCCCAAATCTGACTTCGTATGAGGAAGTTATGATTTTTCGAAGTTTCAGCTTAGCAGTAGACAACTAAAAACTCAAATTTTAGATCGAGCGATTTTTAGCCGACACAACCTAAACGAGAATCGAAGGTCTCGTCATTAGGAGCACAACGGTAAAAAGTCTGACGAAAACGGACGTCGGATGAAGAAGTTATGATTTTTTAACGGATTTCATGTCCCGGTCTGTTAAAAATAATAATATAAAATTTAAAGTCAAAATAAGCCGACAAAGTCTAAACGGAAGTTGTAGAGCGTAATTTTACCTACGCGTGCATATAAAGAACGTCCAAAACGGAGCTCGTATGCGAAAGTTATGATTTTTGCAAGTTTGGCACAAAAATAAAGAAAAAATGGGAAAAACCGGGCAATTTTGCATGCCACGTCACCCTCGCACGTGGCAGCTGCTGAGTGGACCGAACCCATGTGTGGCACCTCCTGATTGGACCGCAGCCGAGGTCTACTTAGAAGCCAACAGCTTCGCATGAGATGCCTCGGAGACACCCCTCGGACACCCTCCTTCGCACATGGCCCCTTCCCATTGGACCGAGGTTTGGTCCAATCCGAGCCTAGCACCTTGCGAGCCTTCGGTCCGAAGTAAGAAACCTGTCCGACGCGTGTCAGCTTCACATAGCTCCGGGTCCGAACCTTCGGATTATATATATATATATATATATATATATATATATATATATATATATATATATATATATATATATATATATATATATATATATATATATATATATATATATATATATGCATGCGAGGGCTTCCGAATTTTTACACTTTTTCACCCCAATTTTCATCCTCTTTCACATTTTCCACGCCCATAAGCTCATATACAACCCCTAAAGCCCTGGTATCAAGTCTCGAACCCTAAGCAAGGCTCGAAGCCCCGATATTCCCGAGAAGTAACCTCTCTCCTGTTGAAACTCTACCTAATTTTAGCCGGTTTCTCGTTAAATAAACTCTTTACGGGAAACGAAACGCCGCCCAAATCACCGCTTATCAAAGTGAGTTCATACCCCTATAATTTATTTTTTTCGGTTTCGAAGCCCGACCTTTCGCAGAGCCCGGTTTCTCAATGAAACTCTCGGTTTTATTAGAAACGGTCGTTTTAGGAAACGAATTGCTGCCCGATTATCATCAAATCATGTGAGTGTATAGTCACTTTCATTTTACACATAGATATGAAGTATTTACCTTATAATACGTGCTATGTGTAAATATATTTAATTGTTTATTTGAGGTGACTGTTGAGTTGACGTTTTATACAAGTTTTAAACTGTATAAGTATTTTTATCTACAAATATGTTGGGTAGAACATGGGTAGATAGTGATGTGTGATAAAATAAAATTGAGGAGAGGCCTCGATGAGTTTTGAGAACAATTCATCTAGCGGAGTTTGGATGACGACCACAGATGTTCTAGACGGTCCAGTGGGAAACATTAGCAGGTTCACAACCTGTAGGTGTTAATGAACTTGGGTGTTCATTCGCTGTACTCCACCCCCCTCATGGTTGCCTTTAGGACATGTATGGCTGAGGAAACCCCTTAGCAGTAGTGTCCATCCCGATGATATTCATTAGGCTAGGTCCCTTGTGATAAGTGCTTAGGGACATAAAGTAAGGATAACGGGAACGGGTAGTCAGGGTTATTGTTGATTGATGAACTTAGTAAGTTTATTATTATTGTGGGTTGAAAACCCTATATGCTCACCAGGCTCCCAAGCCTGACCCACTCAGCTTTTTATGTTACAGGTAGTGGACCCCGAGCATAGTCGGAGGACAATGAAGGATTTTTGGATTATAGGCCAGTAGTTGTAAATAACTGTTGAAAGGCTTATAATGTCTTGTTTATGCTTTTGATCTGTATCGGAACATGACATCCCGAGGTTTTGATATAAAATGAAACTATACATTTCTTAAAGAAAGTTTTGATAAACTTTTATCATGTTTTGTTTTGGAAACAAATTCCGCAACATCTTTTAAAAAGATTTCTTTGATTTTATTATAAAAAGCATAAATTAAATCGGTCTTTTCTGACCGAGAAATTAGGGGATGTTACAGAAAGTCCTGCTGTGTGCAGTAGGTTAAGACACCCTGGGCGGACAGGGTAGACTGCAGGCCCGGGCCAGGCAAATTTAGTCAGGCCGAAGGCCCAACGAGCGGTCCGGATAGGCTGAAGGTCATGAGGAGGGCGGTCCAGACATGCCGAGGGCTCAGAGAGCGGTCCAGATAGACTGAGGATCGGGAGTCGATCTAGTCAGACTGATGGCTCATTATGCATGATGTATCTGTTTGTTTATATATTTATATGATATGGTTATATCTGTATGGCGTTGGTATTTTGGGGGTAACTCACTAAGCCTTCGAGCATACATTTATCGATTATTGTTTCAGGTACTTCTGATGATCACAGGAAGGCAAAGGCGTCATCGTACCGCTCCTCACATTTTATGATTTCATGATTTGATTATGTGATACTCTGACAATATACTAGTTTGAAAACAAGTTTAGTAATAACCATGTGTTTTGAAATGTTTTAAAAAAATTTAAATTTGACATGAATTTTTATGGGTGTTACACTTTTTTTTTTGCTTATTTAAATTTGTAGGTACATACAAAGAAAAGAAATAGATTAGAGACATCCAAAATTGAACAATCTTGTTTTTGTTCAATTTAATGCAAATTTGTAAGAAAATAACAAGAAAAGGAAGACTAAGGATATCGAAGTACTATTAGCAAAAGATGCAAGTGAGGCTCAAGATTGAATTGTCGAAAATGATGTATTGTTCAATGAAGTTGAGCCCAATAAAGCTATGGGTGATGAGAAGTTTTTACAAAATCATAGAAGCTCTAGATTGAAAGAAGTTGATGAGGAAGAATTTGTGCTAGATGATGAGGAAGAACTAAATGAAGATGTTGAATATGAATCAGATGGAGTTAACATCAATAAAAAAATCAGAGCTACATTGGAAGATGAAGATTAAATGATTAATCTAAATATATAATATTAAAGAATGATGTCCATTTTTGAAACAATTTAACATTTAAAAATGTATCTTTTGTTGATATTTCACCTAATTTTATAATGAATATCAATCAACTAATATTTAAGATTATGATCTTTGATATGTATGATTTCCTTAAAAATAAATTTTTACATGATTTACCGTATCCGAGTATTCAAGTAATCCGAGTACTTGCTACTCTCCTGTCGGCCGAATAATTACCGAGTAGCGAGTTATGCAACCTTGTATATAACACAACCCAAAGCCTATCAAGAATAAAAAGTTAATTTATTTGCAAATATGATATTTCAACATCCTAGATCTGATGTAATTTAATTACAAATTAGGATATCAATTTTCAAAATTATATAAAATACAATCATATACCAACTCAGAACATTTTTCTCGTTGATCATCTTTACAAATACCATTTTATTCTTTACATTTTTAATATATATATATATATATATATATATATATATATATATATATATATATATATATATATATATATATATATATAAAAGGAAGGTTCAATTAAGAAAAAAAAATGTTGAGAATGATGAAATCATTCTCAGCCACACATTTGTTTTGCGGCAAAATACTTACGAGTACCGACGAAAATGAATAATGGATAAACATGTGTTTTTCAACCAAACATATTTCCTTAAATTATGTTAATCATTACCTTAATATACACAAAAAAATATATATATTTTTTTTTAATTTTAGAAAGCTATTTTTATCAAAAAAAATTATTTTAAATATATCAAAACTTCATAAGTGAATAATAAATCTATTGTAGGAACATTCTGATGCATTTTTATATATGAATGATATTTAAACTCTAAAAAAAATTAATCATACTTTTTAGAAATATATTCATAAGTGAATAATGAAAGTACTGTAGGAAAAATCTGATACATTTTTATTCATTTATGAATAACAATAGTTGAATCTATAAAAAAAATAAAATTTTTATTTTATTTTAAAACTATATCAATATGGATGTTTATTTATAGAGAATAAAAAATTATGAATTTTAATATATTTAAAATCATTTTTCGATAAAACTATATCAATATGTTTTTTTATATTTAAGTAATTATTAGCATAGTTTAAAGAAACATGGTTTGTTGGAAAAACACATATATATTCCTTTCTTATTTCCGTCGGTACGTTTGAATGCTTTTGTGACAAAAACAAATGATTGTTTCAGAATGATTCCCCCATTTTCAAACTTTTTTTTATTTTCTCAATTGAGCTTACCTTTTATATATATATATATATATATATATATATATATATATATATATATATATATATATATATATATATATATATAGTTAGGTTCAAATGTAGATTGACATCTATTGTACGGACGTGTGGACAATGTTATTCTATGAGAATGACAAAGAAAATATGTTGTTTGATAATGTGAATACGTTGAATCTTACATAACTATTGTCATTATCACGTATTCTCACCAATTAAATCATCTATAAGGTTATTTAAACATTTATTATTATTATTCTCATTCTGTCAGAATGTTGTCAGGATGTTTATTGAGTCTTATTCTGTAAGAATGAAAATGAGTGAAAACCGATGTATGAGAACAAAAATGAATAAGAATTAGTAAGAATGCATGGAAATGACAATAATTGTGTGAGGTTGAACGTATTCACATTACTAAACAAGTTATTCTTTTAGTAATTCTAATAGAATAACATTGTCCACACGTCAGCACAATAGTTGTTCACCCACATTATAACCTCTCTCTCTCTCTATCTCTCTATCTATCTCTCTCCCTCTCTCTCTCTCTCTCTCTCTCTATATATATATATATATATATATATATATATATATATATATATATATATATATATATATATATAGGGAAGAGTTATTTGGAAAACAAAAAAAACCCTAAAAATCATAAAAATGCATAAAAAAATACCTAGACATTACAAAACTTTTTTTTGAATTTTTTTAATCAAAAAATCACAGCCTTTTTGACAATTTCGCTGAAAAAAAAAATCATTTTTTTGGTAAAAAAATTTCAGCGATTTTATGTTAAAAGCTGCGATTTTTTGATAAAAAATTCAAAAAAAAAAGTTTTGTGATCTCTAAGTATTTTTTATGCATTTTTATGATTTTTAGGGATTTTGTTTTCCATAAAACCTAAACCTATATATATATATATATATATATATATATATATATATATATATATATATATATATATATATATATATATATATATATATATATAAATATATGTATATATACGTCCGCACAATAGTTGCTCACCCACATTAGAGAATATGTGGTTGTTATGTAGGTGTAGAACCATCAAAAACTACATAATTTTAATAAAATTCAATCAAATATCGCTATAGTATTTCTCGTATCCTCTATTAGAGTTTATAATTGGCTTTGTATATATTTTTCATGGAGTTTTATAAGTTTAATTTTTGCACAACAAACCGTATATAATAATCTTTTATCAACTACATGTAGTTAAGTATATTGAAATTTATTACAAAAAACTATGGTGAAAGATTGAAATTGTTCAATAGAAACTCGATAAACCGCTTCGCATAATCCATCAAAAAAAAACATGCAAGTATACACAAGGTAGGTGTAAGAGGAAGTTATCAATTTTCTACTAGAGATTTAATAAAAAAACACATTCGAAATACGTAGATGTTGGGATGAATTACAAAATAAACAATCGTATGAGTTCAAAAGCAATAGGAAGAAGCTAACCGTGAAACAAAATTATATTTTTTTAATCAAAATGAAGTCAATTTAGATTGTTCTATACTTAATATTACATACATGACAGCCACATATTTACTTTTCCCATATATATATATATATATATATATATATATATATATATATATATATATAGAGAGAGAGAGAGAGAGAGAGAGAGGTGGGTTCAATTGAGAAAATAAAAAAGGTTGAGAATGGGGGAATCATTCTCAGCCACTCATTTAATCTAAGCATAAAAGACACGGTGACAAACTTGTAAATATCGTAATAACCTTCAATCTCAAATACGTAACTATAGAGAATTCGATAACTGTTCGTTCATCATCAAAATTTTTCCTCCAACCTTCAATAATCATCCAGATTTCTTCAACTAAATCGGAATTTCTTCGTTGTTCATGAAATTGGAATCGGAGTTCTGGACTCACAGTCACAATCGACATTGAGGGACTTAGAATCGGTAATCACAGGTTCCCAATCGGATTTTCGGAAATCAAAATTAAATTAAGAAATCGATCAGAGATAGGATGTCACATCTGAAGTCGAAATCGGAAGTATATGATGATTTGGAATTGATAACTTGATGTTTTTAACCTTTTTAAAATAGTTTACTTGCTTGCACTCCAACTGTTTGATGAAATGCTTAAACTAAATTAGCACGTTATATTCAAATATGAATATGTTTTCTCACCTGAATCAGTATATGATTATTAAAAACACAAAACAAATATGCAAGTCTGTATGTTATTCATATGTGAATAACATATAAAAATTATATATATTTGTCAAAATACCTTCAATATTCATAAGTGAATATACCTTGTAATATTCATATGTGAATATACTGTGTAATATTCATAAGTGAATATATCATCTAATATATTCACAAGTGAATATACTCTGTAATATTCACATGTAATATACCATGTAATACTATGTAATATTCACATATGAAATATCATTTGATACTCATAAGTGAATATACCATCTAATATTCACAAGTGAATATATATGTTAATATTCACAAGTGAATTCATCGTCCAATATTAAAATATGAATATACTATGTTTATTATATGCTATATTCATATATGAATGATACTTAAATTGTAAAAAAAAATCATACTTTTTATTCATAAGTGAATAACGAATGTACTGTAATAAAACCTTATGCATTGTTATTCATTTATGGATGTCTATTTGTAGAGAATAAAAAATCATGAATTTTGGTATATTTAAAATCATTTTTTGATAAAAATAGCTTATAAAAATTAACAAAAAAAACGAAAAAAACTATGTTTTTGTATATATTAAGGTAATGATTAGCATAGTTTAAGAAAATATGTTATGTTGGAAAACACATGTGCATTCGTTTCTCATTTCCGCCGGTACGTTGGAGGCTTTTGCGGCAAAAATAAATGATTGGCTGAGAATGATTCCCCCATTCTCAACCTTTTTTTTTCTCAATTGAACCCTCCCCTATATATATATATATATATATATATATATATATATATATATATATATATATATATATATATATATATATATGGGAAAAGTAAAAATAAATTTAAAATGCAAAATAAAAGAAAAAAATCCAAAAATTCTTTTTTTAATTATTATTTTCGGAACTTTAATTACCTACAAAAATAAAAAATAATAAAAAAGTAAAAAAAAAATTACTATTTTTTTTTATTTTTTTATTATTATTTTTTTAAAAATACGTGAAATATTCTAATAGAATATTATATTGTAAATATTGTAAATATTATAATATGATTTTTAGAATGTTAGAATATTATACTAGATTTCTCAGATATGTAGAATATTCTATTTATTCTACTAGAATATGTAAAAAAAAAAAAAAAAAACTTTTATTTTATTTTATTTTTTTGGTACTTTTTTTTATTTTTTTTGGAAAATATAAATTCTGAAAATAATATTTGAAAAAATAAATTTCAAAAATTTTCAATGAATGAATAGGATTGCGTCTCACGGTCTCACAAAATTAGGCCGTCTCACATGAACCTCTCTCTCTCTCTCTCTCTCTCTCTATATATATATATATATATATATATATATATATATATATATATATATATATTATAAAGTATTGAACTGAAAGATGGACAACCTGTAAAATACCTTAATTCGTATTCGAGTTTACTTTGATTTAGTTTTATAATATTTGATTTCCATAAAAAGTCTTCTACAAAATAATAAATTTTCCATTTCGTCCGTCCCTTCATGTGAGGTCACATATTCTTTGTATGTTAAGTATTAAACTTCTTGTATTATAATTCACCAAAATTAGGTTATATTAAAAGTAGCTAATACTCAATGTCATATTAGGTTTTGAAATATACTCACTTCAACAACAATTTTCCATTTCGTTGAATCTAAGATTTCCTTTTAAATATAAAAAAATAAATGCTTACACTGTGAAATACAATTGATCAAGATGACAAGATCTGGTCGTATCAATATGTTTCTCTTTTTATAAATTTCTATCCGGCTTTGATTATAAGTATCATAAAATTTATTAAGTATAGCTTTTAACCATATATAATATTGTGTAAGAGTGGATATGGTGAATAACTCTCGTTATGTTGTTATCTCTAAACCACGAGTGATAGACATAGTGTTTACTTTTGGTTTTTATAATCAATAGAGTTTAATGGGGTTCAATATATTTTGGCATTCTTCAGTCTAAAATTAATGAATACAGTTATATTTTTGTTTCTTAGTTTTTATCTTACATATAATAATTCATTCATGTTTTATCTTATTGTACACCGCAATTCACAAAATCTTGATGAAAAAGTGTTTTGTTTCCACTATTGTTACCAAAATCTTGAATCATATAGTACATTTCTTCTATGCAATTTCAAATTTAAATAAATAGTGACCACACCAACCTACTACAAAAACAAGAAACACCTCTTTTTGGTAGGGTCTCAACAAGCCCTAAAAATCCTTAAATCGACACACACGTAGTACATAGTATGTATGGTGTCCTTTCTTACCATTACACACACAGTCGGTGTGTGTTTCTATGTGAGAGAAAAGCAACAACGAAAGAGAAAGAGAAAGAAAACCCAATATTTTTTCGTATTTCACTTTGGTAAACCCACACTAAAACCTCTTACATGGCATCTGTTCATCTGCTTCTTCTTTTTAACCTGTTCTTCATTTTTTGTTTATTTTTTCAATCAAGATCTTCACTTACATCAAAAAATGCAATTTTACCACTCAAGATTAAATCAGTTTCATCTAGCATCTACATACAACCACCAAAGAAGCTCCCTTTTCAACATAATGTTTCTCTCACCGTCACCCTCGCCGTCGGATCACCTCCACAGCCGGTTACCATGGTCCTCGACACCGGCAGCGAGCTTTCATGGTTTCACTGTAATAAAACACCAACCACACCTCTGTCGTACGATCCATTACATTCCAAATCCTACACCCCTGTTCCCTGTAGCTCCCCCATTTGCATGACCCGAACCCGAGACTTCACTGTCCCCGCTTCTTGCGACCCGAAAAAACTCTGCCACGCTACTCTCTCCTACGCCGACGCCACTTCCGTCGACGGCAATCTCGCCTATGATACCTTCCACTTCACGGATTCGGACCTTCCCGGAGTAATATTCGGTTGCATGGATATGGAATCAAGCTCTAACCAAGATGAGGATTCGAAAACAACCGGGCTAATGGGTATGAACCGGGGGTCGTTATCTTTTGTGACCCAAATTGGGTTCCCAAAGTTCTCGTATTGCATATCGGGTCAGGATTCCACCGGCGTATTACTGTTCGGAGAATATAACATCTCTCTGCTCCGGCGGCCGTTAGCTTACACATCCATGGTTAAAATGTCAACGCCGTTACCGTATTACGACCGGGTGGCATACACGGTTCAGCTTGAAGGAATCAAGGTTGCGGGTACGGTTCTACCCTTGCCGAAATCCATATTCGTACCCGACCACACCGGAGCCGGTCAGACAATGATAGATACGGGTACCCAGTTCACTTTTCTTCTTGGACCTGTTTACACTGCTCTGAAAAACGAGTTCTTGAAACAAACTAAGAATGTATTACGGGTGTATGAGGATCCGAACTTCGTGTTTCAAGGTGCAATGGACCTTTGTTACCGGGTTGAACGGAGTCGAGTCGGGTTGCCCGTGTTACCTAGTGTGAGCATGATGTTTCGGGGCGCCGAAATGGTTATTTCGGGTCAGAAGCTCCTGTTTAAAGTGGCGGGTGTAACCAAGGGTGGTGATGACATACATTGCTTTACGTTTGGGAATTCAGATTTGTTAGGAATTGAAGCATACATCATTGGACATCACCATCAACAAAATATGTGGATGGAATTTGATCTTGCAAACAATCGGGTCGGGTTTGGTGAGGTTAGCTGTGATTGTGTAAGTCAAAAGCTTGGAATTGACTTGTAAAAAGACTTGATATGGCTTCTCTCAACCGTTGGATCATAGTGTCGCTCTCATGATCATCTTATACATTTACTCTTTGATTAATGTTTCGTATACTTGTTCCACATAATGTACTAAACTAACTCTCTTAAAACGACAAAATGTAGACAAATACACAAAAAAATGATATAAAACATACAAATTAAAGTATATAAACAACACATTTTATGTCAAATTTCTCTTGAAAATAAATCTGGCTATGGTGAGGGTGGTTTGGTCAGTTTGTTGGTTTAGGTGGGTAGGAGGGTTTAGCCGAGATGTTGGGTTTGGGTGAGGACTGAGGAGGGCTGGGGGACCAACCAACTAAATATCTTCTCTTCTTCTGACAAAATTCGCTTCACTTAAATTTTGTATCCACAGTCCACTGACTTGTATGTTGTTTTGAGTTGTTTTCACACGTGATCCGCTTCATTTAATTGATATAAAATACTTTACACGCATACCAGATTTATTGGTATGTGTATTTTTACAGTTGGGACCCGTAAAATAGAACCACACTCTATATCAGTATATTGTCTTTGTTATCTTGATCGGGTTCCTATAAAATGGGGTTTGGAGGTGAATGGCGTGGATGGGTCCACAACATTAGAATCTTTCAACATTTTTTTTAAATAAAAAAGTAAATACATTAAATTTTTAAGATCTGAATTTTTAAGATATTGTTTTATTGGAATCTTTGAATTTTTATGTTGAATTATAAAATTGATCCTTTTAGCCTTTTTTTTTTGTTGAATTCAATATTTTTTTTTTGTTTATAAGACCACCGAACCAACTCCTTTGATATATATAACATGAGACAAAATAGAATTTTCAAAATACAATGCTCTAATATGAAGATGTGAAATTATGATACTATGAAAATAGCCTTAAATGTATGCTTATATGGATCACATTATATGTATACAACTTGATTCATTTACACATCTTGACAGTATAAACTGTTTCTTGATTAAAAAAACCCAATAGTTATTCCAAACTCTTTTTTGAAAAAAAAAACTTTCTTCTTTAAAATTCCAAAAGAAAACCAAAATACCCCCTAAAACTTTTCTTGCACCCAACCTTCAAACCATTAAACCAGCTCCCTTTTTCCTCACGCCATCCAAAGTCTCGATGCTTCATGCAATCTAGAACAATCCAGTCGCACTTGATAATAACAAAGAAAAGACCATTATACCCTTTATTTTTATTTTCGCACCAGGTCATCCAATATATTTTATCTTCAATTAAATAAATTATC
Source organism: Lactuca serriola (assembly GCF_051521515.1). Taxonomy (NCBI): domain Eukaryota; kingdom Viridiplantae; phylum Streptophyta; class Magnoliopsida; order Asterales; family Asteraceae; genus Lactuca; species Lactuca serriola. Next base: position 215,464,113 of record NC_136409.1, read on the forward strand.
TTAAAGTGTAATAAAACACAAAAATCTCTATGCCTTAACAGGTCTATATGACTACAACTAATAGCAAAACATAATCATGTTTACTAATTTTACCAATGTAAACCACAATCATATTTTAGACTATTTGATGATGTTAGTGTTAGAAACTGGGGATGAAAAGAATTACTTGAATTCTCTGAAAGTCGTGAAATACTATCAAATTGAAGTATTTCGATGATACAAAATCGAGCACTTAATTGGATAAAATTCAAAGTTCTCAAAAGAGAGAACGTTGGTGAAAATGTTCTTCAAGTGTACCAGAAAATAACCAAAAATGGGTATATGATTTTCTTGTCTGAAAATTATCACATGACAGTTTAAAACTGCCACCAAACCAACAAAATTGTCACAAAAAAAATAATAATAATAAAACTGATTTTAAGATAAGGGTCAAAATGTATCGGATTTTTATGCATTTTTGATATAGCAATGTAACCCAAATAAAAAATTTATGCACAACTCGACCCCAACCAGGGGTTGCCGTCCCTTGGACCCCACTCCCAGGGGCGCTGACCCCGGACCCCCGTTCGTTTAGAGGTTTCGCTCCTAAATGACAATCTATTTTAAATCTTGAACAAACATAAACAAATGTTCACTCCACACCTCCCTTACATGTTTAATATTTGTCAAAATTATATTTGGTCAACAAATTAATCCATTACACTTAAATACACATTGGTGATAAAAATCACCAACAAACATCCCTCATTTAAGTGTAATCTTGATTAACATAAAAAACAAAACATAACAACAATAACCTGATGCATAAATGAAATTTCGTGACGATTGAATTTCACATTAGTATATTATTCATTTCAAATATTCGAATATTAGGGTGTCACTAAGGATTGAACCCTTCTATTTATAGTGAATACATAAAGATAATACACACAACAATTTACATTTTCATAAGTTCTAACTTGACATTGTATATTACTAGCTTGTGTTCTATCCTTCAATAAGCTTATCAAGCTAAGTCCCAAAGCTTCTTGAAGCAGCTAAACTTCATGTTTATATAGGTAGTCATTTTCTTCTTGCACCTGCAAATGCAATTTTTCAAAAGGACTATTAAGAAATATAAATTCAACCTCCTTAACTTGCAATACTTAATACATTCCTTGGTAATGTGTTCCAATATTCAAATATCAAGCTTTCCACATTGAATTCAACATATAATATTACATTAGATGGGAATTAGTGTTGGAATAGTGTCTAAGGCTGTAACTATATTAGTCAAGTATTTGATCCGGTTGTGCATAGTCTTTTTGGGTTGCCTTCACCATAGCAACTTGATAGGATGATTTAATAAGAGAGAGTAAATATTATTAATATATTATGGGAATAATATAATGAATAATATATTGTTATTTGATTAATATAAGTCATAGAATTAATTAGAATTAATTTGGTGACTTAAAGAGATTAATTAAATAAAGGGGTATAAACTGTCAATTGTTTGATAGTTAAACTTTGGACTGTAAATCCATTTGGATATGGTATGGACGAATTCTAAGGGATTTAGGATAGCTAAAATCGTCCATATGATTATCTTAGGAATGGATTTGGATAGCCTTAAGAGAAGATTATCTGATAGGGACTTATCTGTAATCCTTAAGGAGTCTACAAGTATAAATAGACCCTATGGCTGATGGAATTCGACACTTAACCTAAAGTAAGGAACCTCTGGTCGAATTCCTCCCCTCTCCTCTCTCCTAAATCATCTTCCTTGCTATTGGTGTTTGTAAGCCATTAGAGGAGTGACATTTGTGACTCTAGAAGCTCCAAGACAACAAGGTCAACAAGGAATTCAAAGGTATGATTCTAGATCTGTTTCAATGTTGTTATTTAGCCTAAATAGTTATTAGAAGTCTTGGATTCAAAGCATGTTTAATTAGAAAGCCTAGATCCGAGCATTAGGGTTTTGCATGCGCACATAGGAAAGTTCTTATGGCTAAAAACCCATCAGTGGTATCAGAGCCTAGCTTGGTTTTCTTTAAATTGTTGCTTGATTAACTGAAACAAACCTGCAAAATTCGATTTTAGGTTTCTGAGTCATGGACTCGGCGAGTTCCAAGGTGGACTCGGCGAGTAGGCCTGACTCGGCGAGTCCCCTTGTGCACTCGGCGAGTCCAGGCGTCAGGAATGGCCAGATTCGGGATTTCTTTGTAATTATCTTATCTAAACTTTCCATAAACTAATTAGATCAATGTTAATTCGTTTTTTTGATAAATATAACTGCAATCTTGATCTAATTAAAGATATTTATCATATAATAAAATATTTGATTTCCTTATATGATAATTAATTAATTATTTTGATTATTTTGATAATTATCTTAAAAGAAATCTTGAATAAATCAAATATAGATAATTAGGATATTAATTTTTAATTGGAATTATTTGTTATTTGATCCTCCATGTTTTAAATGTTTAAAACTTGCCCTCAAGTTTTGAAATTTATATTTATGATTAAAAGTTTTAATTTAGACAACTTAAATTTTAAAACCCTAGATTTTAAAAGGTTTAAAATACAACCCTATACTAATATGATATTACTAGTATAATATATATATATATATATATATATATATATATATATATATATATATATATATATATATGTATAACTAAATGCTAGTCTTACCGTTAGTAGGCCTCATTCACGAAGCCAATCTATAAGGTGGGTATAAGGTTGCGGCCTATAAAATGGCGCTTAATGGGTGTACACTCACACCCACCGCTTGCTTGATTGGTGGAGGGTCGTTAGCCGAACGGGTAGGATAGGGCAACCTCATCCTCTCATTAAAAGTATAATAAGAAATATAAAGTAACTACACATATTTTAAAATTTCCCAATCTTAGTTACTTTAGGAAAAGTGAATTGATGCAATCCCATGAAATTACACTTTGCACCTTGCTAAGAAGTTAGTGGAGCGTGTATGGTTTACCGGCACACTAATTGGTTCTAAGCGAAGGTGGCAAAGGGTGATTCATTGTATATCATAGTTCGATGGAGCGTGTGTGGTTTACCGGCACATCGAATAGGTGATCGTTACAATGAAGGCACCATGTGAATTTGCATGGTTATTCACACCCGCTTTGTGATCCTCGGTATCCCAGTCACAAACAAGAGGGGCATATCGAGATTTAAACATGCCATTGAATAGTTTCAATGAATCTCATCCGAACCTAGGAATTCTCAAAAAAACACTTAGGGCTAATAGTTTAGGTTTTTGTGATGGAGAATTAGTGAATCGTCATTCACTTACCTTCAATTTATTTGCATGTTAGATTACGACATCCCTTTTCTAATATGTAAATGTCATTGTTGGATCCTAGCCCTAATTTTTCTTATTGGGTGATAATTAGGGATTCATATTCTAATCTATCTTTGTCCTTTTCTAATTATAGATGTCGAACGCAAACAACGCTGCTGCTAGTTCTTTCACGTTGATGAGCCTTTGCCAAAAGGTCACTTTCCATGGAACGAACTTTAGCGAATGGATAAGATACATTCGCACCATTGCTCGCTATGAGGACAAGGAGTATGTCCTTGATGAGAAGCTCGAGAAAATCAACACCGAAATCGCTACTCCAACCGAAATCACCGCCTTTGAAACTCATGAGCGAGATGCAATGAAGGTACATTGCATCATGATTGCTACCATGAACTCCGAATTCCAAAAGTCCTACGAGGACATGTACCCGTACGAGATGCACCAAGACTTATTGGAGAGGTACCACCAAAACACGAGACAAGAGCAGTATGAGATTTTCACTAACATGATTTCCGCGAAGATGGGTCATGGAGAATCTCTTACCGTGCACTTGCAAAAGATGCAAAGGTATGTCGACCGCCTTCGCAAGTTAAATGTTGACTTCGGGGAAGACTTGGCGATCGACATGGTGCTTCACTCTTTGCCTCCGATGTACAACCAGTTCAGGATGACCTACCACATGAACAAAGAGGAGGTCACCTTAAGCAAACTCCAAGGTCTCTTGAGAGTCGCTGAGAGCAACTTCAAGGACAAGTCTGTTGCACCTACTCCCAATCCGCCCGCTGCTCCTGTCTTGGCTATTGGTCAAGGAAAGGGAAAGAAGAGGAAAGCTTCATCGAAGAACCATCGCAAGGTGAAGGCCCGAGATGGTGCCTCTTCTAGTGGAACCAAAGTTGATCCCGCTAAGCCCTGTCCTAACCCGAAGGAGGCAGAGTGCCACTACTGCCACAAGATAGGACATTGGAAGAGAAGTTGCCCAGAGTACCTACAAGCAATCAAAGAAGGAAAGATCAAGCCATCTTTCGCAGGTATATACGCAATTAAATCTAACGATTCTAATCATGCTATTTCTTGGGTCCTTGATACCGGTTGTGGTTATCACATTTGTTCTAATGTGCAGGGACTAAGAAGAAGTAGGGATGTGGAGCAAGGAAGGATCAATCTAATCATGGGGAACAGAAGATCGTCGCCTGTAACCAAGATTGGAGTGTATTCTTTAGTGCTTAGGAATAGTTTGGTTTTAGATTTGAACAATTGTTGCTATTCGCCAGAAATGGCAAGAAACATCATTTCATTTCATGGTTTATATAGACAAGGATTTAGATTTTCTTTTAATAATGAGAATGGTTCTATTTTGGCTTATCTAAATGGTGTCTTTTACTTTGAAGTTATACCATGTAATGGAATATATGAAACTGTTATGATTGTTGATAACTTAGGAAATGATGTTTTGAATATTGATTCTTCCACTAGTATGGATAAAGCATCCTTGTGGCATTGTCGTCTTGGACATGTCAACAAGAAACGCATAGCCCAACTCCAAAAGGATGGAGTGTTGGAATCATTCGACCTTAGGGAAGATGACACATGCGAGTCTTGTTTACTTGGGAAGATGACTAAATCACCCTTCACGAGTACATGTGAAAGGGGCGAAGGTCTACTGGACCTAATACATACCGATGTATGTGGACCGTTTAGATCAACCACGAAGGATGGGAACCGCTTCTACGTGACTTTTACCGATGACTATAGTAGATATGGGTATATCTACTTAATCAAGCAAAAGTCAGAAACCTTTGAAAAGTTCAAAGAGTTCAAGAATGAAGTGGAGAATCAATTGGGCAGGAAAATCAAGATGCTTCGATCCGATCGAGGAGGAGAGTACCTAAGTCTTGAATTCCACGATTATCTCAAGGAGTGTGGAATAGTTTCACAATTCACGCCTCCTAGGACACCACAGTTGAATGGTGTGGCAGAAAGACGTAATCGAACCCTATTGGATATGGTTCGCTCTATGATGAGTCATGCTTCACTACCTATCTCTTTTTGGGGGTATGCCTTAGAGACTGCCGCCCATATCCTTAACCGAGTCCCTACTAAGAAGGTTGCCAAAACACCTCACGAGATGTGGACAGGGAAAGCTCCCTCGTTGGCACATATCAAGGTTTGGGGTTGCGAGGCTTTCGTAAGACGAGATACTCACGACAAGCTTGAACCTCGAAGTGAGCGATGTATTTTCATCGGCTACCCGCAGACATCCTTTGGATATCTCTTCTATAGACCGAAGGACAATGTGGTCTTCGTTGCGAGGAGAGGAGTTTTCCGAGAGCGAGAACTCATAAGCCAAGGAGACAGTGGGAGGCAAATCGAGCTTGAAGAGATTCAAGAGTCGATAGATGAAGGAACCTCTACCGCTGGCACTCAACCCGAGGAGGAAACTCCGGTTGAACCGATTGACGAGTCCTTACCTCTTAGACGTTCCGATAGAGTTAGAGTTCTACCCCAGTTTTATGGTTTTCATATTACTACCGAAGGGGACACGTATATTAGTGATAGTACACTAATAAATCTTGATGAACCTAATAGCTATAAGGAAGCCATGGCAGGCCCGGAGTCTGCGAAATGGAAAGAGGCAATGGATAGCGAGATCCAATCCATGTATGATAACCAAGTTTGGAATTTGGTTGATTATGTGCCCGGACGTAAGACCGTTGGGTGCAAATGGATCTTCAAGAAGAAGACCGACGTGGATGGAAACGTGCACACATACAAAGCGCGATTGGTTGCGAAGGGCTTTACTCAAACTCCTGGAGTTGACTATGATGAGACCTTCTCACCAGTTGCGAAGATTAAATCTATTAGAGTGATGCTAGCTATTGCCGCATTTCATGATTATGAGATTTGGCAAATGGATGTCAAGACCGCTTTCCTTAACGGGAAGTTGGCTGAGGATGTTTACATGGCTCAGCCCGAGGGGTTTGTGGATCCGAAGCATCCGAATAGAGTGTGTAAGCTTGAGAAGTCCATTTATGGACTTAAGCAAGCATCTCGCAGATGGAATCTTTGCTTCGATGAGAAAGTCAAAGAGTTTGGATTTGTACGAAGCGAAGACGAGTCTTGTGTATATGTCAAAGCCAGTGGGAGTATAGTAAGCTTCCTCGTTCTATATGTCGATGACATATTACTCATAGGAAACGACATCCCGATTCTGCAGGAAGTTAAGTCCTGGCTCGGGAAGTGCTTCGCTATGAAGGACCTCGGAGAAGCTTCTTACATTTTGGGAATAAGGATAGTGAGAGAAAGAAGTAAGAGACTAATTGGACTTAGTCAGAACACTTACTTAGAGAAGGTACTAAAACGTTTTAGTATGGAAAACTCAAAGAAGGGAGAATTACCGATACAAAGCAATGCCAAGTTGAGTAAGACTCAAAGTCCGAGTACCGAAGCTGAGATAGCAGAAATGAGCCGAGTACCATACGCTTCCGCAGTTGGCTCAATCATGTACGCTATGACTTGTACTCGCCCTGATGTAGCCTTCGCTTTGAGCATGGTTAGCAGATATAGAGGGAATCCTGGCAAAGCACATTGGATTGCGGTGAAGAATATCCTTAAGTACCTTCGGAGGACGAAGGAATGGTTCTTAGTCCTCGGAGGGAGTGATGACTTGAAGGTGCGAGGGTATAGTGACGCCAGTTTTCAGACCGACAGGGACAACTACCGTTCGCAGTCGGGCTGGGTCTTTACCCTAAATGGAGGAGCGGTGACATGGAAGAGTTCCAAGCAAGAGATCATAGCTGATTCAACGTGCGAATCAGAGTACATTGCAGCGAGTGAAGCGTCGAAGGAGGCAATATGGCTAAAGAACTCCATCGGTGATCTTGGAGTCGTACCTGCCATAAAGGAGCCCATGGAGATTTTCTGTGATAACGAAGGCGCGGTTGCCTTGACCAAGGAACCGAGGGATCATGGTAGATCAAGACATATCGACAGAAAATATCACTTCATTAGACATCGTGTAGAAGAAGGACAACTCGTAGTAAAGAGGATATCATCAGAAGATAACCCAGCAGATCCGCTTACGAAGGGACTGAGTAGGGTTAAGCACTTACAGCATGCTAGGAGTATTGGGCTGAAGGATGATATTAGCATAGATTAGATAGTATTAGAAACGTGTAATAGATAAATGTAATTAACATTTGATGATTAAATAAAGGAGTTTTATTTATGAGTAATGTTACTGTCTTATGTTAATTGTTTAACTATTGTTTCACTTTGCATGTTTTGACTTCCAGAATAATTGAAATTATTAGGAATAATAGAATTGTTCAAATTGTCCACAATCGTTCATATGTTGGAAGTAGATATGAATGAAGATTGTCATGAATTGGTGTGTAGATTGTCTAAATGGTGTTAGACATAGCAAAGGGTTACTGCAACGTTCATGAGTGCTTATGAACTAGTTTTGAGCATTGGAACAAACCCGCGCTTGCTGGAATCACCTTATGGAATAAGATATAAAAGGGTGATCGCAAGACGATAATATCATATAGTCTTAAAACCTAGATATATGGTTTGTTATTTGTTAATTGGTTGTACATTGATAATGCGAAAACGCATCAGTAACTCGGTGTTATAAAACGCATTGTTGTGTATAGTTGGTTAATGAATAAGTAAATGCATATAAGTCGAAGTTTATCTGTAACTTTTATCTAAGAAGGTAAAAGCGATATCTCGGCCGCTCGATGATTTGATTTGACTTATGTGTCGGGCCCGGTCAGAACTGAATTGATGTGTTCGATTAAGTTCTATGTCAAATAAATCAGAGATCGAGAAACCTAAATGCTTGACTAACCATTCCATAGGATTGTCAGCATGATATCTAACAGAGGACTGTACGATCCCTTATCTAAAGGACAAGATTGATTAGATCAAAGTTTGACAGCGTCTTTGAGAGCTACGATTGCAAACCAAATTGTACTTGTATAGTTACTAGACTTATCCAAGTGGGAGACTGTTGGAATAGTGTCTAAGGTTGTAACTATATTAGTCAAGTATTTGATCCGGTTGTGCATAGTCCTTTTGGGTTGCCTTCACCATAGCAACTTGATAGGATGATTTAATAAGAGAGAGTAAATATTATTAATATATTATGGGAATAATATAATGAATAATATATTGTTATTTGATTAATATAAGTCATAGAATTAATTAGAATTAATTTGGTGACTTAAAGAGATTAATTAAATAAAGGGGTATAAACTGTCAATTGTTTGATAGTTAAACTTTGGACTGTAAATCCATTTGGATATGGTATGGACGAATTCTAAGGGATTTAGGATAGCTAAAATCGTCCATATGATTATCTTAGGAATGGATTTGGATAGCCTTAAGAGAAGATTATCTGATAGGGACTTATCTGTAATCCTTAAGGAGTCTACAAGTATAAATAGACCCTATGGCTGATGGAATTCGACACTTAACCTAAAGTAAGGAACCTCTGGTCGAATTCCTCCCCTCTCCTCTCTCCTAAATCATCTTCCTTGCTATTGGTGTTTGTAAGCCATTAGAGGAGTGACATTTGTGACTCTAGAAGCTCCAAGACAACAAGGTCAACAAGGAATTCAAAGGTATGATTCTAGATCTGTTTCAATGTTGTTATTTAGCCTAAATAGTTATTAGAAGTCTTGGATTCAAAGCATGTTTAATTAGAAAGCCTAGATCCGAGCATTAGGGTTTTGCATGCGCACATAGGAAAGTTCTTATGGCTAAAAACCCATCAATTAGGTATCTCAATATAAAAGATTTTAGGTGGACTTTAAATTCATCCCTACAGCCGCCTTGTGCATAAGATCACTTGTTAACCCTTCGGTTGGATGATCGGCTAAATTCAATTGAGTTCTCACATGCTCCACATATATCACCCCAGTTATGATGAGATCACGAATCATGTTATGTCTAACACCTAAATTTCTAGAACTCCCATTGTACATTTGACTATAAACCTTAGCCAAGGTTTCAACACTATCACACCTGATAGATATGGTAGATATCGATTTTGGCCATAGTGGAATTTCATAAATCATATTTCTTAGTCGTTCAGCTTCTTTACATGTAGTAGACAAAGCTACAAACTCATACTCTATGGTTGAGTTAGTAATACAAGTTTGTTTCTTAGATACCCAAGAAATGACACCTCCTCTAAGAAGAAACACCCAACCACTTGTAGAGGTGTGATCGTCTAAGTTGTTAATCCAACTAGCATCTAAATAACCTTCCAAAACATAAGGATATCCACTATATGTCAAACCATAATCCATGGTTCCTTTCAAATACTTGAATTCTCTACTTATAGTTTGCCAATGATATGAACTAGGATTACTAGTATACATACTAAGCCTTCCCACAACATATGATATATCAGGCCTAGTGACAAACATTAGACAACCAATACCCCTTGCGTATTCAAGTTGAGACACTGGAGATCCTTTATTAGGTAGAAGCTTAAGATTAGGATCTATAGGATTGTTAACAGGAGAACAATTCTCAAAGTTAAACTTTTTCAATATCTTCTCAATGTAATGAGATTGAGAAATTGAAATCCTATTTTCCTTGTTTGATTCTTATACCAAGAATCACCTCTGCCTCCCCTAGGTCTTTCATTACAAAAATATATGATAAGAATTTCTTGGTTTTATCAACTTCTTCTAAATCGGTACCAAAAATCAACATATCATCCACATATAGACAAATCATAACTCCTTTTACCCAAAGTATCAAATTTTCTATATATACACTTGTCATCTTGGTTTAATGCAAAACCATTAGACAATACAACATCATCAAAATTTTGATGCCATTCTTTGGTGGATGTTTCAAACCATATAATGATTTCTTCAACTTGCACACCTTATGTGACATCCCCATTTTCACGGCCAGAAAAAGACCGATTTGTTTATGCTTTATTTTGAAAATCAGAGTAACTTTTTAAAGAAAAGAGTTGCGAAATTTGTTCCCAGAAAAACATGATAAATACGTTATCAAAGCATCTCTCAAGAAATATATTTTATTCATTTAAAAACATTGGGATGTCATCGTCAATACAGAAACATAAGCATAAACAGAACTTACATTCATTATCACTAGTGATTTATGTCTCCTTAATCTCTCAGTGTAATGTAAATTCATATTGACACCTGTGATACATATAAACTGAGTGGGTCAGGTTGGGAAACCTAATGAGTACGTAGGGTTTTCAACACACAATAATATAATTATTATGTTTAATCATCAAAAAATTAACCCAATTACCCATCCCCATTATCTTCGTTATTCTTAAGGGTCTACCCTAAGAATCATCTATCCTGCATTCGTTCATTCCGAAGCCCATTGCTTCCAGGGTTCATATGACAGGCATTAAGTCCATAGATGCCAATGCTCGTTCGTAAAGCACTAAATCCATAGCTGCTAATCTTCATTTATCGGGCACTAAGTCCATAGCTACCAGCGTTTATCTAACATGTATTAAGTCCATAGCTACCATCGTTTCTCTAACAGGTACTAAGTCCATAACTACCAATGTTTATCTAATATACACTAGGTCCATAGCTGCCGATGTTATTTATTAGGCACTAAGTCTATAGCTGCCAATGTTTTCTCACACCATCTTTCATCTCTCATCGTTCATCTATCCATGTTTTACCCAACATATTCATAGATATAAAATACATATACAGTTTAAATCATTTAAAACATGTATAAAATCGTTCATGCAGCATAGAAAGCAAGTATTCAAATAATATGCACACATAGCACGTAATTTATATAAAATACTTCATGGTTATGTGTAAGATGAAAATAACTATGCACTCACTTGTTAAAGTGATGATTCCAAACTCGGGCAACGCTTCGCTTTTAACGATTCTATTTTCCTTCGACGAAACGTATCACTATTATCGCTAAGTTTTAGTCTAATCTTTATTGCGACTAATTATTAATCTAGATTCATCATTAACTCAAAGTCTACTTTCATGATCTATCAAGTAAGGAACAACCAGGTAGGATCATATCGGAGGTAGGGTTCATTTGGTATACGAAGTATACTGTTTGGAAATCTCAATTTAAACACATCACTAAATCACAACCTAGACATCATTCCCGTAAGTAGATCAATTAGTATAACGACTTTGAATCACTGATAAGTCTTATTTATAGGTTCATAATAAAGATATTATATTTAAATATAAGCTATATTTAAAGTATGGTAGGCTTATTTTACTTACAGCGGGTTTTATTAAAAACGTGCTCCGCTGGAGCAGAGCTTCTGAGCCGAAAAACTCTTTTTCTCGGAGCATTTGTGTGCTTTGGGGCTTTCTTTTAGCGCTAGGGAAATTTCGTAGGCTTTAGGGGGGTTTATGGAGTCTAAAGAGAAGTTAGAGAGAGAAAGAAAATCTTATGGTGTGAAGAAAATATGAACAATTCATCTCTTATTTATAGGGGTTTTCTCATAGAGTAGGCCCTAAGTTTCGTCCGTATCTTCCGGGTACGAGCTCCATTTTCTATGTTTTTTATATCCACGTGTTGGTATTTAAGATTACTACAACTTTCATTTAGACCTCGTCGGCTGATTCTTGTTCTATCTCCGATTTGCAAAACTGTATCGAATTTACCGCGCTTGAAGAGTAGGGACTAAGTTTCGTCCATATCTTTCACATACGAGCTCTATTATCGACGTTCTTTATATCCACACGTTTTTATATACGAGTACTACAACTTTCATTTAGATCCCGTTGGCTAATTCTCACTCTATCTCAGATTTACAAAACTATATCGAATTCATCGCGCTCGAAGAGTAAAGACTAAGTTTCATCCATATCTTTCGCATACGAGCTCCGCTTTCGACTGTCTTTTTATCGTTGATCTCCTATTAACGAGATCTTCAATTCTCGTTTAGACTATTTTGGTTAAAAATTGACCGATCTAAAATTCGAATTTCGGGCTGTGCACTGTTATGCTAAATCTTAGAAAAACCATAACTTCCTCATACGAAGTCAGATTTGGACGTTTTTTTTATGCACACTCTCGATTTAACATATACTAAGACTTTTGTTTAGATCTCTAAGTCTAGAAAGTATTTTATCGTAAGTTCACTTTTTACGATTCCCGTTGTCGTGCCGGTTTTGCCGTAAAAGTTCGATGGGTCATAACTTCTTCGTTATAAATCGAATTTCGACGTTCTTTATATGTATGGAACCCTTGTGACAAATACTATAACTTGGTTAAGATTACTCCTTCTAAATTGGTTAAGATTTCGACGTTCACATTGTCTCTAAATTGACTAGCCCGAATCTGCGGGCGTTACACCTTATGTTTATTTCCAGGCAACACAAACCCTTCAAGTTGTTTCGTGTAAATTTCTTCATCTAAGTCACCATTCAAGAATGCAGTTTCACATCCATTAAGTGAATCAAAAGATTATGTATAGCTGCTAGATCTAACAATAATCTAGTAGTAGAAATTCTAACAATAGGAACATAAGTATCAAAGAAGTATTAGCCTTCCTTTTTTCTTAAAGCCTTGGATAACCAATTTGACCTTATACTTATCTATTGTGACATCCACCTTCATTTTCCTTTTGAGGATCCATTTTCATCCTAATGCCTTGCAACCAGGAGGTAAATCAAACAATACCCAAGTATTGTTATGCATAATAGAATCAATTTCATCCTGAATTGCTTCTTTCTAGAAATGAACATCCCTAGAAGTTATGGCTTCACTAAAATTCTTTGGATCCTCTTTAATATTAAAACATTATTGATGTTGAGATGCAATCTCATCTCGTGTTCCTTCGACTAAATAAAGTTGAAAATCATATCTAAAACATTTAGATTTTTTAAGTTTAGGCATAAAACATGTACCACTAGAAACATCTTCATATTGAGTTGTGTTCTTGCTAAAAGATTGTTGAATCATGTCCCTTGGTCTAGGTATAGATGTAAAACTTTCTTCATCAAAGATATCATCTTTTGACCCTATAACAATGTTCATATACATAAAGTAATTAGATTCTAAAACATATAATCTATAAGCTTTAGAATGCTCAACATATCCAATAGCGATTTAATTTGTACCTCTTTTACCAAATGTTTTCCGTTTGGTTTCAGTTAGCTTTACAACTGCTCTACAACCCTAAACTTTGAGATAACTCAAATTAGGTAACTTTGTACACCAAATTTCATAAGGAGTATTCTTACTCTTTTTTTTAGAGTTTTATTCAAAATACAACATGCAGTCAACATCGCTTCACTCCAAAACCCTTCACGTAAACCAGAATAGGACAACATGGAGTTAACCATTTCTTTCAAAGTCCTATTCTTCCTTTCTGCTACACCGTTTTTTTATGGTGTATAAGGAGCTATGGTTTGATGTATTATTCCAGTTGATTCGAAATAGAGTCGATCATAATACTCACCACCTCTATTTGTATGCAAAACTTTTATTAATTCATTTTTATGAAGCTCAATCGCTTGTTTATAAATATTAAACTTATCAAGAGCTTCATTTTTTGAATGTAGCAAATAGACATAACAATATCTAGATGCATCATCAATAAAAGTAACAACATACTTTTTATTTCTGGAGGAATGTGTTGCATGGAAATCACATAAATCACTATGTATAAGTTCCAACACCTTTCTTTCCCTAACAACTTCTTTGAAAGGTTGTCTTGTGATTTTAGTTAACATGCATGTTTTACATTTTTCATTATTTATATCAAAAGCAGGAATTAAACTGATTGTGTCCTAGTCTAGCATGTCATAAATCAGATTTATTAAAGTTTTTGCCAGTACTAGAATAATCCATGCAAATAAAATTATCATAACTACGATAATTAATATTAAGTCTAATCATTCCATTACATACATATCCAAATCCCATAAAAGATGTAACATCCTGTTTCCTGCCATTTCTGAGCCATGGACTGGAAGTTGATTGTGTAAGGTTATGGGCCTTAAGGAGGCAAAGTTTAGTCCTTGTGGAAGGAGGTAATGTTGGTTAAGAGATTTAACCCTTGAATTGTGTTCTGGACCAAAGGGTAGAAAGGGAAAAGTCATAGGACGTGTTCTTGCATGAAATATGGATTTTGTTCGATAAGTTTATAGTCCAAGATATTTAGATAATATTGTAGAGCTCTTCCATACCTTTCCGTGGATATAAAGAATGTCGAAAACGGAGTTGAAACGAAGAAGTTACGACCGTTTGAAGTTAGGATGATTTTTGGGTCAGCCGCGTACGCTGGGCGTAAATTAAGTACGTTGGGCGTACTGAGTATGCCCGAGTACGTTGAGTGTAAATTGAGTACGTTGAGTGTATTGAGTATGCCTGAGTACGCTGGGCGTAAATTAAGTACGTTGGGTGTACGCGATTAGTGCCCAAACCCTATTTTCATGGTTTGATCCTTATTTAAGCTCCTTAACTTCCCCACACCCATTCCATTCTCAGGCTCCTCCTCTCCAACACCCTCTCTTGAAACCCTAACCCTAGATTGAGCCTTTTGAGCAAAAAGAAGGTGTGTTTAAGTGCTTTGGAGTGTTCTTGGTGCACCTTGGAGAAAAAAGAACTCATTGAAGAAGTGTTGGTTGCATTGGAGCTTGTAGATCCGGACTTTGTTCACCTTGATCTTTATCATATAGGTATAACGTTTGAATATTGATGATGGAATTGTTAGATCTAGCTAATTTTGAGTGTTATGAGCTTTTGGTCACTTTAAGTGCATAAAGTTTAGATCTTGAAGGTTTGTGACCTTTTTATGGATAAAGTTGGAAACTTTATCCATCTAAATATCATTTTGATTCAGATACAAAGGTTAAAGACTTGGACTTAATGGATTAAGTTGAAAAAGATGCACTTTTGGGTCCCTCTGAGACTTAAATACTAGATTTTTTTTGTTAGGACCATTCTAATGGATAAAGTTGGAAACTTTATCCATTATGGAACTATTATGAACCATAAAAATGTGATTTTGGCCCTTTCATCCCTTCCATATAAGAGTTGTGATGTCTTGTTGGGTTAAGAACTTAGGATTTTGGTCATTAAGCACTTTATAGCCATGCAAAGTCATAAAGTTGGAAACTTTATGACTTAGGATATCATTTTGGGCTTGGATCTGAGTTTTGGACGTAAGGGGTTAATGGAATAAGATCTTAATGGATTTTTGGGACTGGGTTGTGTACGTTGGCCGTACTTGGTGGTACTTTGTGCGTACGCGGTCAACGCCCCGCTTTTGGGTCAACATCAGAGTACGTTGGGCATACTCTCTTGGTACGAAGGGCGTACTCTGCTGGGAAGAAATATTGACTTTTGGGACCTTGACCATTGACTTTAACTTTGACCAGGGTTGACCCAGTTTGACTTTAGGGTATTTTGGGTATTTTGAGCTGTAGTTAAGCCTTGGTCTCTATTTGTTGAATAGGTGACATGTAGATCCAGTATTCAGAGCAGTGTATTGTTCAGCTATTCGTCAGACCGTGAGGTAAGTTTTTCTTCACTGTACTTTCGGGTCGAAGGCACCAAGGCCGACACATTGGATTGATATCCAGGTTTACCGTATGTTTCTATGTTGCAGTGATTTGTTAGATATGTATCCTAGTTAATAGGATGTTGCTATGCGGTAGTGATCTGTAGATCTGTCTGTTTGTCTGTTGGTTGATTATATGTTTATCTGCTATGTATATGTCAACATATTTTGAGTTGTGGTTGAGGCTTTACTACTTTGTGCGTGATCCAACAAACCGGGGGCATTCCAACCCAATGGTTGATTGGGCCTGATGGTATTCCATCCCGAGGATGACTGGACCCGTTGTATATCAGCATTCCAACCCGATGGTTGATTGGGCCCGAGGGTATTTCATCCTGAGGATGACTGGACCCGTTGTATGTTGGCATTCCAACCTGAGGTATTCCATCCCGAGGATGACTGGACCCGAAGGTTGAATGGGTATGGGGTATTCCGACTCGATGGTTGATTGGACCTAACATGCTTGTTTGTATATGTTATATGTTTGTGTGCTGGTACTTTGGGGGAAACTCACTAAGCTTTGTGCTTACAGTTTTAGTTTATGGTTTCAGGTAGTTTAGAGGATCGTGGGAAAGCAAAGGCATGATCGTGCACAACTTCCTGTTTTTATGGCCTTGCGTATTGGGAAAACTTTGATTTTGAAATAATGTTTTGGAAACAATGACACTTTTGTAAACAATGATATTAAATGGTTGATTTTGAAAATTTTAAATTTCTTGATATTTTTGGAATGTTACAAAAGAACCATGTCTTGACAAGATATACTTGTCACTTTCTAATACTTGTTTGTAACCACAATTATTTAAGACAATTTCAGACATGAGATTCTTTCTAATCCCCAGTATATATAAAACATTGTTTAGAAACAAACACTTTCCAAAAGTAAAGTAAAGTAAAACATATCCTAAACCTTTGATTGGTTCAGTTGCAACATTTCCAATTTTCACCACAAATCCATCTTCAATTTGTTGACATTTCTTGAACCAACAAAAATCTTTGCAAATATGCTTTGTTGCTCCTAAATCAACCCACCATGCAACATCATCATCCTGCACATAAAATGCTTCAAAAATCACAAAAATATAATTATGCACACGATTAAAATTCTGCATAAAATCATATATCTGACCTTGTTGCTTTCCTGGATCCTTAGATCCATTTGTACCAGCACCATCCTTTTTCAGTTTACGAAGATGACAATATTTCTTGATGTGGCTCGGTTTGTTACAATTCCAACAAACCACATTTGCCTTCTTATTTGAATACTTTTCATCATTTCCTTTAAACTTATTTTTTTTTCCATTAGACTTCTTCAGATTCTTTGAACCTTTTCCTCCTACCATGTTCACAGAAGAGGAACCAACTTGGTTCTTGCCTTTACGATTGTTATCAATCTCTTGAGTTCCTAAGGACTCTTCAATCCATAAATGGCTTCCAAGTTGACTCAAAGTTAATTCCTCCTTATTCTGTTTCAGACTATGTTTAATATCTTTCCAGGAATGAGGCAGTTTGTCAATGATCATAGCCACATAAATGACTTCATCCATTTTCAGATTGTGGTGAGAAAACTGTCCTAGGATCCTTAATATTTCATGGAATTATTCCATAACAGTCATGGAGTCAGTCATCTTGTAACCCATAAAGTTACTGACAAGAAACTTCTTTCTTGAAGCCCCTACATTCATGCACTTGGAATCAAGAAAATCCTACAGTTCTTTTGCAGTTTTAACCTTTAGATAGATATCAAACAGAGAGTCATACATATCATTGAGAATATGACCACAATAGATGTAGTCATTATTGTACAAGTTTGATCTTCACCTTGTTGCCTCTAAAGTTTCATCTTCAACAAATTTTGTCATGGGTGTACTCAGAACATACACCACTTTCATAGTAGTATGAAGAAAGTGCATATTCTTTTTCCATCTACGAAAGTCTTTCCCTTTAAACTTGTTTAAGTTTTCAAACTTGCTTACCATGTCCTTTACATAATTGCCACTTGCTATGATCACAAATTACATCCAATTCCTGTTAGAAATTAGAGATGAAAATAATTTCTTGGATTCTCTGAAATTCATGAAACACTATCAAATTGAAGTATTCTGATGGTACAAAATAGAACAATCAGTTCGATAAAATTTAATGTTTTCAGAAGAGAGAATGTTGGTGAAAATATTCCTCGAGTGTACCAGAAAATGACCAAAAATGGGTATATGGTTTTCTTGTCTGAAAACTGTCACTAAACCAACAAAGTCGTCATTAAAAAAAATACTGATTTTAGGATAGGGGTCAAAATTAGTTCCTTTCCAAAAACCAAATTTCGACCGCAGCCAGGAGCTCTTCCCCTTGGACCCTACCAGGGGTTGTCGCCCCTTGGACCCCGCTCCTAGGGGCGCTGCCCCCGGACCCCCGTTCGTTCAGGGGATTTATTCTTTAATTGCAAGCTAAATCATACACACCTCTGATATTGTTTATTAATCATTCCATTTGAGTAATCTGTTCGATTGGATCTATTGTTAATTGGTATCTAGGCCAAAAAGGTGAAGCTCTGTGTCTTATATGCATCTTCATTTATGCTATAATAGAGCTTGAATCGATTTAATGGTGATTTCAATTTTCATTACCCTCTCTTCTCAGGAACAGCATGCTATGAAGTAGTGGAATATGCAAACTGAAAAAACAAGAGAAAGTCACAATGATTTATTTAAGTACCTTCCATCAATGGATCCCGACATGTTAATTACAAATTCACAATTAACCCTAATCTAATCATTTGTTTCCTTTTTAAAGTGTATGCTAATGGAAGATTATTTGAAAGGATTGGAGAACAAATTACATGTGACTTAGTATTTGGTATTATGCAGGCAGATTTGTCACTAATACATTATGAAGAAGGTGTCTTACAGAATGAAGAACAAATGGTGTCGTCGGTTTGAATTTCAATTGAGCAATCAACTCCATGGCCTCAATCTCATTGGTGCGGTCATACATGGGAATTTTTGAGAAAGAGAACCCACAACTCTGTTCAAAAATTTTGTCTCATTTGTCATTAGATTACATATGGTTTACTCATTTACCATGTTAGGTTTCATGTATTTATTCATAATTTCAAGTAAAAAAATTAGGTTTTGCAGGTGTATTACACTTCTACCCTTTAAGACGTTTGGCAAGATTTTTAGTCTTCTAGCACTGTAAACAGAGTGATTACTCTTATGATACATTTTGGGCCACCTGACATTTACATAGGTTATGACAATTCACTTCTTCTTCTCGGTATGATATAGCAACATACTTTCATTTATTTGTTATAACATCACACTTTCATTTCTTTATACTACAATATTCTACTTTTAGTTTTTCCTTATTAGAACATTGTACTTTAAAAAAAATCACAACTCTCAAGATTCACATAAAATTACTTTGTTAGTATCTTTCTTAATATACCCATCTTTTTTTCAAATTAAATAATCTCTCTCGACAGAAGAAGATGATATAATCAAAACAAACCTCTAAAAGTACAATGTTGTAACGCCCGCAGATTCATGCTCGTCAATTTAAAGGTAATAAACGTTAAAAATGACTTTTTGATAGAAGATTATTTAGAATAAATAACCTTAAACAAAAGTATATGTCACAAGGATTTCGTGCATATAAAGAACGTTGGAATCCGACTTATAACGAAGAAGTTATGAATCATGAAAATTTTACGATTAAACCGACACGACGTCACATAACGTAAAAAAGTGAATTTCTGATGAAATACTTTTTAGCCTTAGAGATCTAAATGAAAGTCGTAGTATACGTTAAACTGAGAGCGTGCATATAGAGAACGTCAAAATCTGACTTCGTTTGAGGAAGTTGTGATTTTTCTAAGATTTGACATAGCAGTATGCAGCCCGAAAATCAAATTTTAGATCGATCGATTATTAGCCGACACAACTTACACGAGAATTAAAGATCTCAGTAATAGGAGCTCAACAATATAAAGACAGTCAAAAACGGACATCGGACGACAAAGTTATGAATTTTTAACGGACTTTAACTGTCTAAGCCTGTTAAAATATAACTTTAAAAATAAAATCAAAACTAGCCGATGAAGTCTAAACAAAAGTTGTAACGACCCAAATTTCACGTCCAAAAATTTCATTTTAAAAAAACATTACTTTAGAGAAACATTAATTGTTAAAAACATTGATTGATTAAACCATAACAAACCGTAAGCCATGTCTAAAAATCAAATCATACAATCATCATAATATCAGAGTATATATCCCAGAGAATCTCGTAAGTGCGGAAATCCGTGTGTGTGCATGATGTGCCGCTACCGCGCCGGCTCCTTCCCCTTCGACGAAGAGGTACCTGAAACCAAAACCATAAACTGTAAGCACAAAGCTTAGTGAGTTCCCCCATCGTACCACATATCATACAAACAATTAACACGCATACTGCCAGGCTATTCTAGGGCGCTTGACTACCCGGTACGGCCGTTCCGGGGTGCCGTCCTACCCGTGTCAAGCCATTCTGGGGTGCTGACTACCCATGTCAAGCCATTCTGGGGTGCTGATTACCCGTGTCAAGCCATTATGGGGTGCTGACTACCCGTGTCAAGCCATTCTGGGGTGCTGACTACCCGTCGGTCCTAACAACCGAACACAGGGGCTGGTCCCCTCATACTACCCCTATCGCGTATAACATAACAAGCCAACATGCAAACATATCATCACATACTGTCAGAGGTATCTGGGGTGTCTGACTACCCTTCGGTCCTAACAACCGAACTCGACTACTATCACATACAACATATCATGCTAGCATATAACATATCAGGTAGTAGCAACCTAGATGATATCACAAAGACAATCATCTATCATACGTCTCCTACTGGTGGGTCGGCATTGTGGCCTTAGACCCACCGCTACTGGAAGGTAACTCACCTCAAATAGGCTGCTGGTCTTTGTGGGAACTGGCTGTCTACTGCTGCTGCTGCTAACGTCCCTCGACTGTAATTCCACAAAACGATCAGTCAAACACGCTAGATGTTCTTAGGGTAAAATGACCCTTTTACCCCTCACCAAGTCAAAGACCAGGTCAAAGTCAACTTCCAGTTGACTGGACTCGCCGAGTCCAGAGAGCAACTCGCCGAGTCCATCTCTCGCTGATCCGGTCCCACTCACCAGGTCCCTCTTTCACTCACTGAGTCACCCCTGACTCGCTATCCGGGACTTTGGGGCCGACTCGAGTACCAACTCGCCGAGTCCTGCGAGCAACTCGCCGAGTTCCTCGAGCAGGTCCTCTGCTTGCTTCCAATCCACACCAAAACACCCCATTCGAGGGTTTGGGGGGGTTTCGGGACTACGTTATACGGTTAATTCCATGCACAGGTACGAAGGGTTGAGCCTTTGACGCTTAAACCCCTCGTGTTCTGTGGATGTTCATATTACTCGCCGAGTTTGAAGAACTACTCGGCGAGTTCCAGGCAATCTTCATAGGACTCGCCGAGTTTGTTCATCCAACTCGCCGAGTCGACGACCATCTTCATAGAACTCGCCGAGTTCCACCTTGGGACTCGCCGAGTCCTTCGACCCACTTCCTGAGTAGGCCAGATCTAGGACATGCAACACTTCCAGACCACAGATCCATGGTCCTAGGGTTCATTTACCACATAAAGTTGTAAACTTTACGTGCATGCATGGCCCTATGAGCTCAAACATGTACTTCCAAGCTATACAAGAGGTCCTATGTTCATTGGGGACTTCCACTACCTCAACCACAGAGACTTTATGCTACTATGAAGTCCAAAAGGTCCACATCCGAAGTTCTTGCAAAACATTAGCCATAAACACATAGAGATTTAGGTTTTTAGGGCTTAAAACCTCTTTTCTTAGGGACAAAAAGGGGACTAACGAGCTAAAGATCAAGTTAGGGTCTTTTCTACCTGAATGGAGGCCTTTCACAGAGTAGATTCCGGATCTCCTTCCCTTCTTGCACTCTTCAATCTTCTACTTCTTCTCCCAAGCCCCAAAACACCTTCAGAATGTTAACAATCACCCACAAGGACACAAAGGAGGCTAGGGTTTCGTTCTACAGGTCTTTGGGAGTGCTCAGGGAAGTGGAGGTTGGGTTAGATCGATTAAATAGGGTGCAAACACCCGGGTTAGGGTTTAAGTCCAAACAGGGTCTACTCGCCGAGTCCATCGGACCTACTCGCCGAGTAGACCGAGTAAATCCCGCGTCTAGTCCCGCTTCTACTCGGCGAGTCAGTCCCTCAACTCGCCGAGTCCAAGGCTAATTGTGCAAAATAAAGAGATTTAATAATCACGAATACATACCAGGAATCAGGTGCTACAAATCTCCCCCACTTATTTAAGACTTTGTCCTCGAAGTCTGCTGCTCGATCCTGAAACAGCTCGGGATAGTGCTCCATCATCTCGTCCACCGGCTCCCAAGTCCACTCCGAACCCTTGCGGTGCTGCCATTGCACCTTCACTAGCTCCACCCTCTTGTTCCTTAAATCCTTCGACTTCCTGTCGAGGATTACGACTGGGCGCTCGATGTAATTCAGGCTGTCATCAACCTGAATATCCTCCAAAAGGCACTATCGCTGAATCGTCCACTAAGCACTTTCGCAGCTGAGAGACATGGAAGGTGCTGTGGATCTGGCTGAGCTCGGCTGGCAGATCCAACCTATACGCCACCTTGCCCACCCGAGCTACAACCCTGAACGGTCCGATGAACCTCGGGCCCAACTTGCCCCGCTTCCTGAATCGGATGACGCCTTTCCAAGGCGACACCTTCAAGAGAACCATATCCCCGACTCGAAACTCCAAGTCGGATCGACGCTTGTCGGCGTAACTTTTCTGCCAACTCTGAGCAGTCTGAAGCCTGCTCCGGACCTGTTGGATCCTCTCGGTCGTCTTGAGCACCACTTCGGTGCTCCCCATGACCCTCTGGCCAACTTCACCCCAGCATATCGGGGTCCTGCACCTCCGTCCGTACAACATCTCGAAGGGAGGGCGGTCGATACTCGCATGATAGCTGTTGTTGTAGGAGAACTCGGCCAGGGGAAGATAGGTATCCCAACTACCACCGAAGTCTAGCACGCACGCCCGCAGCATATCCTCCAAAGTCTGGATGGTCCGCTCGCTCTGACCATCCGTCTGCGGGTGAAAGGCAGTGCTAAAATGCAGACGAGTGCCCAACTCGTCATGGAATCTATTCCAAAATCTGGAAGTAAAACGTACATCCCTGTCTGAGATCACCGATACTGACACCCCATGCCGTGCCACAATCTCCCTGATATAGATGTCGGCCAATTTCTCGGCCGATATGCTCTCCTGAATCGGAATAAAATGAGCACTCTTGGTCAATCTATCCACGATGACCCAAATCGAATCTACTCCACGTGTGGTCCTGGGAAGCTTCGTGATAAAATCCATCGTGATATCTTCCCATTTCCACAGTGGAATATCCAACGGCTGCATCTTGCCATGCGGTCTCTGATGCTCGGCCTTGACCTTCCTGCAAGTCAAATACTGTTCGACGTACCATGCCACATCCCGCTTCATGCAGGGCCACCAGTAATCCAGACGAAGATCCCTATACATCTTCGTCGCCCCGGGATGAATAGAGAATCGGGACTTGTGCGCCTCCTCCATCAAAGTCTGGCGCACACCCCCGTGATACGACACCCATACCCTACGGTGCAAAGTCAATAATCCTCGGCTATCATAGTCAAAGGAGGAAACCTGACCCACCACACACTCGCTCTTCCGATGTTCCTCCTTGATAGCCTCCTGCTGAGCCTCCCGAATTTGCTCCAACAGGGGAGTCACCACGGTCATCCTCAAGCAGACGTCCCTGATTGGCGCCGCCTTGCGGCTGAGCGCATCGGCCACCACGTTGGCCTTCCCCGGGTGGTAAAGGATCTTGCAATCATAATCCTTCACCACATCCAACCACCGACGCTGCCTCATGTTCAGATTTGGCTGATCCATGAGGTACCTCAAACTCTTGTGGTCTGTGTAGATGGTACATCGAACCCCGTAGAGGTAATGTCGCCAAATCTTGAGGGCAAAAACCACCGCCCCCAACTCCAAATCATGCGTCGGGTAGTTCGCCTCGTGAGGCTTGAGCTGCCTCGAAGCGTAGGCAATAACATGCCCCCTCTGCATTAGTACCGCGCCCAAACCAGAAATGGATGCATCACAATAAACCACAAAATCCTCCACGCCCTCTGGCAGGGCTAAGATTGGCGCCTCGCACAATCTCTGTCTCAGCGTCTCAAATGCAGCCTGCTGCTCGGGCCCCCACCGAAAGACCACGGCTTTCTTCGTCAGCTGCGTCAGGGGCACGGCTATCTTGGAGAAATCCTGAATAAATCTCCGATAATAGCCTGCTAATCCCAAGAAGCTCCGAATCTCGGATGGAGACTTTGGAACCTCCCATCTCATCACGGCCTCGACCTTGGCCGGGTCGACCAGAATCCCGTTCTGGTTGACAAGGTGTCCGAGAAATTGCACCTCGCGCAACCAAAACTCACACTTGGAGAACTTGGCATACAAGCTCTCCCTCCTCAGGGTCTCTAACACCTCTCTCAGATGCTCCTCATGTTCCTCCCGAGTCTTGGAATAAACCAAGATATAATCGATAAAGACTATCACAGACCGGTCCAGCATCGGTCTGCATACGCGGTTCATGAGGTCCATGAACGCGGCAGGAGCATTGGTGAGCCCAAACGGCATCACCACGAACTCATAATGGCCATAGCGAGTCCGAAACGCGGTCTTCTGCATATCCTCTTCCCTGACCCTCATCTGATGATAACCCGAACGCAAATCAATCTTGGAGAACCAAGATGCTCCCTGAAGCTGGTCAAAGAGGTCATCAATCCTCGGAAGCGGGTAACGATTCTTCACCGTTACCTTGTTCAGCTCCCGATAATCTATACACATCCGATGCGACCCGTTCTTCTTCTTCACAAATAGAATCGGGGCTCCCCAAGGCGAACTGCTCAGACGAATAAATCCCTTGTCTAGCAGCTCCTGCAGCTGCGTAGAAAACTCCTGCATCTCGGGAGGAGCCAACCCATATGGTGCCTTGGCTATCAGAGCCGCACCAGGAACAAGGTCAATCCTGAACTCCACCTGTCGCTCCGGAGGTATCCCAGGAAGCTCCTCGGGGAAAACATCTGCAAAGTCTCGGACCACCGAAACCTCGCTCACTGTCGCCTTACCCGCCTCCCGGGTATCCATCACATACGCGACATATCCGCGCATCCCTGCTGAAGGTAGCGCCTAGCCCTCGCTGCTGAACATACAGTGGGTCCATACTGGGGCCTCTCACCATGAATCACTAACTCTCCCCCGCTTGGGGTCCTGACTCGCACTAGCTGCTGCGTGCAATCTATCACAGCCCCATCAGGGCTCAGCCAATCCATGCCTATAATCACCTTGTTCCCACGCAACGGTATGGGAACCAAATCTACCAAGTAGCGCTCCTCGAACAAACGCAGCACGCAGTCTCGAAATACCATCGATACCTGCACCGATCGATCATCAGCAATCTCCACCTCCAAAGGGCAACCTAACTCGCCCGATGGCTCATGAAATTTCTTGCTAAGCGCAAGGGAAACGAATGATCGGGATGCACCTGAATCAAATAACACCTGAACTGGGAGGCCGTTCACATGGAACGATCCTAATGCATACATATACATACAGAGCACATATCAATAACATAACATCATAAAAATAAGATAGAGGGAAAGAATCATACCCGTCACCACATCGGGTGCGGCGCGTGCCTCCTCGGTAGTCAGCTGAAATGCTCGGCTCCTCACCACTGGAGCCTCTGACTTGCCCTGCCGGCCATCCATGATCTGTAGGGTCGCTGGAGCTGGCGCCTTCACCGGCGCTGAAACTATCAACTGGGGGCAATTGGCCTTCTTGTGGCCCCTCTGGTTGCAGTGAAAACACAACAACTCTGATGTCTGAATAACTGCTGCCGGAGCAGTGCAATCCCTGCTGAAGTGCCCAGACTTGCCGCACTTGTAGCAACCTGATGATCCCATCCTGCACGCCCCCTCGTGCGGCCTGCCGCATTTCCTGCAGCAGCGCGGTCCTGACTGGCCTTTCGGCCTACCATCTGATCCCTTGGGCTTCTTCCCCGAAGCCCCTCCTGCCTGTCCCTCCTCCAATTTCCGTTTCCGGATGTGCTCCAAATCTATCTCCCTCTCCCTCGCCCTGGCAATCATAGAGTCCAAGGTAGGGCAAACCGAAAAGCTAACATGCTCCCGGATGTCATCTCGTAGCATATCATGGTAACGAGTCCTCCTCATGTCCTCATCACCGGCATACTGGGGCACCAACAAAGCCCTCTCCCGGAACTTGGCGGTGATCTCCGCCACAGTCTCCGTCGTCTGTCTCATGTCAAGAAACTCCCTGGCCAGCTGCTGAAGCTCGACAGTTGGCACAAACTCTACCCTAAACCTGGTCACGAAGTCCGACCAGGTCATTGCCTCGATAGCTGAGGCTCCCAATGAGTCACCCACTGACTCCCACCAATCCCGGGCTCGGTCCCGTAAACATCCTGCTGCATACCTCACCTTCGACCCCTCGGGGCAGAAGCTAGTCAACTGGGCAGACTCGATGTCTGCAATCCATCGCCTGGCAGCAATGGGGTCTTTCACCCCATGGAAATCCGGCGCACCACTGCCCCTGAAGTCCTTGAAGGACAGTGTGCGAGATCCTGACTGGCTAGATGCCATATCACTCCTGAATGCCCGAAGGCGATCTTCCATCAACTCCATGATCCCTTCCTTGATCGACCCAAAGAGAATGGGGGTCGACTTAAGGATGCCTCTGGTAATCTCTGACGCGATGAACTCGCGTAGTCCCTCATCAACCGGCTCGGAACCTGATCCCGAACCTGACCCCTCTCCTGAACCGCCATCTACCGGCCTTGATCGAAGTACCACCATTCTGCAATACATCACAACAATCATTAGTGATACTGATACTCCCTGAGGGAGCACAACTACTTACAAGTTCCCTGGTCTTATCTTGGCCTCCCTTCGTTCGGGTACGGATCCTCTGCTTTCAGTAGTACGGGCCCATACTACCTTCAACATCTATCCGTACCTTCTTCAAGGAATGCCTCGACTCCACCAGATCCCTTTCACTACTGCTGATCACTGCTATACTCATCCTAGGCTTGCCCTAGGGAAATCTATAATTCCACTCTAACCAGTCCTCAACTGCTGCAGTCCTCTTTGTAATGCCAATTAGCCATTACCCGAATACCATCACATGTGACGAGGCTCAGATAATCCTTCGAGTACCCGACTCGTCCCTACAACGGTTGGACTCAAACAAGAGCTGCGCAGTAGGATTAAATCCGACACTCTAAGATTATTCAACCCTGATCACATGTGACGTGACGCATTCGCCTAATGGCTAACTCCCATTATTCAGAGTCCCACGTAGCACGAAGCAAGCAGCATTCAGATAAGGGTAACAATCTCAATTAACTCTATCTACTCTCAGGAACTGAGCTAGCATAAAGTGCTAAGCTCATACTACCAGGCATAACCTAAGCAGGCTATCCTACTTACTGTTTACTCAACAACTAGCATGCAAGTTCTCATACAACTGGAACACATAAAGCAGGCACATAAGGCATCACTCCTAGGTCCTTAGTCCTATTCTAGCATGCTGTTCTACAAAAGCTGATAAACATAACATAAACTTGTATGGGTACTTTGGGGAATACTTACTTGAGCTCCGCCGGTCGCGCACATCACACACTTCGTTCTTTCTCAAAACTCTTTTCTCAATTCTAGAGATCATTTTCTTTTAGAAAATCTTTTATTCCCACGATTTGAGTTCAGACACTCCCGAAGGCGTGTCCGAATCCCTCAAACCAGGGCTCTGATACCAACTTGTAACGACCCAAATTTCACGTCCAAAAATTTCATTTTAAAAAAACATTACTTTAGAGAAACATTAATTGTTAAAAACATTGATTGATCAAACCATAACAAAACGTAAGCCATGTCTAAAAATCAAATCATACAATCATCATAATATCAGAGTATATATCCCAGAGAATCTCGTAAGTGCGGAAATCCGTGCGTGTGCATGATGTGCCGCTACCGCGCCGGCTCCTTCCCCTTCGACGAAGAGGTACCTGAAACCAAAACCATAAACTGTAAGCACAAAGCTTAGTGAGTTCCCCCATCGTACCACATATCATACAAACAATTAACACGCATACTGCCAGGCTATTCTGGGGCGCCTGACTACCCGGTACGGCCGTTCCGGGGTGCCGTCCTACCCGTGTCAAGCCATTCTGGGGTGCTGACTACCCATGTCAAGCCATTCTGGGGTGCTGATTACCCGTGTCAAGCCATTATGGGGTGCTGACTACCCGTGTCAAGCCATTCTGGGGTGCTGACTACCCGTCGGTCCTAACAACCGAACACAGGGGCTGGTCCCCTCATACTACCCCTATCGCGTATAACATAACAAGCCAGCATGCAAACATATCATCACATACTGTCAGAGGTATCTGGGGTGTCTGACTACCCTTCGGTCCTAACAACCGAACTCGACTACTATCACATACAACATATCATGCTAGCATATAACATATCAGGTAGTAGCAACCTAGATGATATCACAAAGACAATCATCTATCATACGTCTCCTACTGGTGGGTCGGCATTATGGCCTTAGACCCACCGCTACTGGAAGGTAAATCACCTCAAATAGGCTGCTGGTTTGTGTGGGAACTGGCTGTCTACTGCTGCTGCTGCTAACGTCCCTCGACTGTAATTCCACAAAACGATCAGTCAAACACGCTAGATGTTCTTAGGGTAAAATGACCCTTTTACCCCTCACCAAGTCAAATACCAGGTCAAAGTCAACTTCCAGTTGACTGGACTCGCCGAGTCCAGAGAGCAACTCGCCGAGTCCATCTCTCGCTGATCCGGTCCCACTCACCAGGTCCCTTTTTCACTCACTGAGTCACCCCTGACTCGCTATCCGGGACTTTGGGGCCGAATCGAGTACCAACTCGCCGAGTCCTGCGAGCAACTCGCCGAGTTCCTCGAGCAGGTCCTCTGCTTGCTTCCAATCCACACCAAAACACCCCATTCGAGGGTTTGGGGGGGTTTCGGGACTACGTTATACGGTTAATTCCATGCACAGGTACGAAGGGTTGAGCCTTTGACGCTTAAACCCCTCGTGTTCTGTGGATGTTCATATTACTCGCCGAGTTTGAAGAACTACTCGGCGAGTTCCAGGCAATCTTCATAGGACTCGCCGAGTTTGTTCATCCAACTCGCCGAGTCGACGACCATCTTCATAGAACTCGCCGAGTTCCACCTTGGGACTCGCCGAGTCCTTCGACCCACTTCCTGAGTAGGCCAGATCTAGGACATGCAACACTTCCAGACCACAGATCCATGGTCCTAGGGTTCATTTACCACGTAAAGTTGTAAACTTTACGTGCATGCATGGCCCTATGAGCTCAAACATGTACTTCCAAGCTATACAAGAGGTCCTATGCTCATTGGGGACTTCCACTACCTCAACCATAGAGACTTTATGCTACTATGAAGTCCAAAAGGTCCACATCCGAAGTTCTTGCAGAACATTAGCCATAAACACATAGAGATTTAGGTTTTTAGGGCTTAAAACCTCTTTTCTTAGGGACAAAAAGGGGACTAACGAGCTAAAGATCAAGTTAGGGTCTTTTCTACCTGAATGGAGGCCTTTCATAGAGTAGATTCCGGATCTCCTTCCCTTCTTGCACTCTTCAATCTTCTACTTCTTCTCCCAAGCCCCAAAACACCTTCAAAATGTTAACAATCACCCACAAGGACACAAAGGAGGCTAGGGTTTCGTTCTACAGGTCTTTGGGAGTGCTCAGGGAAGTGGAGGTTGGGTTAGATCGATTAAATAGGGTGCAAACACCCGGGTTAGGGTTTAAGTCCAAACAGGGTCTACTCGCCGAGTCCATCGGACCTACTCGCCGAGTAGACCGAGTAAATCCCGCGTCTAGTCCCGCTTCTACTCGGCGAGTCAGTCCCTCAACTCGCCGAGTCCAAGGCTAATTGTGCAAAATAAAGAGATTTAATAATCACGAATACATACCAGGAATCAGGTGCTACAAAAGTTGTAGATCATGTCGATACCTACACGTGGATATAAAGAAGTTAAAAAATGGAGCTCATATGCAAAAGTTACGGATTTTAGAAAATAATTAATTTGCTTAATTAACTTCGGAGGTAACATGTGGCTAAATCTTGACCATTGCTTTCTCCTCACGCCTTGCCATCGGATCTTGACACATAGTCGCGTACACATCGCATAGCGCCTGGTAAGCCCCGTGTACCGAGTACGCCTAGCATACATCAAAGTTATGCCCAACATAACCCGATCCTCCAACCTATAAATGTGAGGCGCTTTTCCTCATTTCTCTTCACATCTTTCTCACACTTCTCTCCCAAACACCCCCAAACC
Source organism: Lactuca serriola (assembly GCF_051521515.1). Lineage (NCBI taxonomy): Eukaryota > Viridiplantae > Streptophyta > Magnoliopsida > Asterales > Asteraceae > Lactuca > Lactuca serriola. The sequence goes on from NC_136409.1 coordinate 215,494,528, forward strand.
CTCAAGGTTTTTCCCTAGAACCTCTTAGGTGTTAGAGGCGAGTCTCGGAGTGCTAGAAGGCTCCGAGAAGAAGAGCTTTCGGCTCATAAATTTTGCCTACGCAGAACCCGGTTCCTCGCTAAACTCCCTTGTAAGTGAGTTATGCTTACCCTAATTTAAGTATAACATATGTTTAAGTTCATTATCGTTATTATGAACCCATAACACAAGATTTATCAGTGATTCAAAGTCATTATACTAATTGATCTACTTACGGGAGAGGTGTCTAAAATTGTCACATTGGCTTGGTTGTTGGATTTCAGAAAAGCTATATGCCGAAATGGTCCTGCCTGCCAACTGTCATGCCTAACTGATCCTTACTTGATAGATCATGAAAGCAGACTCTGAGTTCATGATAAATCTACACTAATAATTAGTCGCAATAAATGTTAGACTAAAATCTAGTGATAACAATACTACGTTGATCGAATGAAAAGAAAATTGTTAAAAGCGGAGCGCTGCCCGAATTTCGAGTCATTACTTTAACAAGTGAGTGCATAGTTAATTTCATCTTACACATAAATATGAATTATTTAATATTAATACATGCTATATGTGCTTATTATCTGTGTTCCTGATATGTTTTAGATGAACGATTTATACATGTTTTACGTGATTTAAATTGTATATGTATTTTTATACTTAAACATATATTGGGTAAAGATGGGTAGATAAATGATGAGAAATGAAAGATGATATAGATGATGAGAGGTGAAAGATGATAAGAAGCCTTGACTTTAATGATGATCCAGTCATCTAGCAGAGTATAGATGACGACCATGGATTATTCTAGACAATCCAGTGGAAGGCTAGTATGCTCGCAACCTGTAGGTGTTTTTGAACTACATGTTCACCAGATGTACTCTAAAAACCCTGACAACTATGGACTTGGTTCCTTATGAATGGACGTTGGCAACTATGGATTTAGTGCTCTATAGATGAACGTTGGAAGTTATGGATTTAGTGCCCTATAGATGAACATTGGCAGCTATCGACTTAGTGCCTAACAAATAACATCGACAACTATGAACTTAGTGCCTGTTGGATAAATCCTGGTAGCGATGGACTTCGTGCCTAATCCTTAGGAATGTATGAATGAATAATAAATGATTCTTAGGGTAGATCCTTAAGAATAAAGAAGATAACGGGGATAGGAAGTTAGGTTAATTGTTTGATGATTAAACATAATAATTATATTATTGTGGGTTGGAAACCATATGTACTCACCAGGTTTCCCAACCTGACCCATTCAATTTATTTATATCACAGGTGTCGATACGAAGATACATTACACTGAGAGATTAAAGGAGATGTAAATCATTTGTGTAAATGAATGTAATGCCTGTTTATGCTTATGTTTCTGTATTGACGATAACATCCCAATGTTTTAATATAAACAAAATACATTTCTTCGAAAATGCTTTGATAATATCATTATCCTGTTTTCTTGGAACAAATTCCGCAATATTATTTTTCAAAAAAGATAATCTGATTTTTAAATAAGTATAAACAAATCGGTCTTTTCTGGCCTTGAAAATTGGGAAGTCACAAGTGCCATATCTAACATCACAGTTACTAATAAACCAATATACATGACTATTTGCTGCATTTTCCATTTATAGATTATAAATGTAGTAAATAACACTATACTTTCAATTTACAACTTTTTTTTTTCAATTTGTTTTATTTTTTTTACAAAAAACAAACACTAAATACCAATGTATTTTTCCATATTTAGGTGGTATATGTACTTAATAACAATGCACTTTGACCTTACTTCCTTTTGTTTCTATTTATTGCACTCTATTTAAATTTTTTTACCAAAAAACAAAATATATTGTATTTGTTGCATTTTTTTGTACTTAGCTGTTAAGTGCATTAAACAACAATGCCCTTTTGCTTTACACCTTTTTTTTTCTGTTTTTTTCTTCAATTTTTTATTTTTATTTTTTTAACAAGAAAACATTAAATAGCAATGTACTTCGAGTTTACACCTTTTGGTTTTTATTTTATGCATTTTGTTTGATTTTTTACCAAAAACCAAAACACATTGTTATTTGATGCATTTTTTCATATTTAGGTGGTATATGTACTAAATAACAATGTATTTTGACCTTAAATCTATTTGTTTGTGTTTTTTTTTTTTTTTCTTTTTGTAATTTATTTGAATTTTTTACCAAAAACCAAAATACATTGTATTCGTTGCATTTTTTTTTCATATTTACCTGGTAAATGCAATACATAGCAATACACTTTTACTTTACATTTTTTCCTGTTTTTTCCAAATTCTTTTCATTTCTTTACCAAAAAAACTAATTACATTTCCGGTTGGTTCATTTTGCAATTTTGTTGGAAGCATCTCACACCAAACTTCAAAAGGGCTTCACCATGAAAGACAACTCTCACAACACCGTCTCCACACAACCAGAGCACCCGAATTACAAAATCCTAAAAACCATCATTGAAGACATGAAAGTCAAAAGACCTCTCCATGGAAGACAACATCTCATTCATCATTGCATCAATCCACAAAAGGATTACGCTACATTTACGTTCTACCTATGTCTTTGTCCACTAAAACCATGTTTGGCTTTTAATGAACGTAATGACCTCCACATCAATACATAAATAAATAAAATAGTTATATTAACATCCTTTTGCAAACACTTTATGGCTTCCAAAATGGAAGAAACTTCCCTAGTTCTATTATTTATGCTTGTTATATGTGGCTTTAGGATACATATTAGAAATCTCTATTTTTATAAATTGCGAACACATATTAGAAATCCCTATTTTTAATTATCAAGTACGAGCAAATCAAATGTGTATATGATATATGAACGGCATGATCTATTTTGAAAAAAGCAAAATACCGAAGACCCAAACACCCCCTCCTCAGCGGCCGAATCGATTCGATCGACAAGTGTATCTCCTAACTCCCAAGTCCCAACCTCCGTGTACGCCCTCTTGAGTCTTGGCACATATATCACAGTTTGCTCTGGTTACCCCAAACGATTAATCATACGCTTAGATCAATCGACGTTAATTCGAACTCTGTAAGTATCAATTTCTCTTGCTTGCCAATATTAAACGGATTTTGCAAACGTGTTGCTGATTTAGGGTTTCCTATTACTCTTTCATCAGTGATTTGTAGCTCTGGATCATATTTCGTTTGAATTCGTTCTTAGTTATGGAAAATATGTACTTTGTCCATTTCATTTCCTTAGAACCGGATGCCCTGTTCGTTTGAGAGGGGAAGTCCATGAGAGAGTTATGGGGTTTGAAGTTTTCGAAATTCTATAGCTGCATGGTTTATTCAAATATTTCTATCGCTGTGCTTCATTAAAACGTTGTTGTTCTTAATTCCAGCGCACAGATCCGTACCTTGTTTTTGAATTATTGGAGCAATGCTGTTAGGTCATCACTGTCACATCAAATGTTTTTTCTAGGGTTTCTGTTAGAGAAGACATGTCAAATTAGCTAGGTGAATTTCTTGATGATGTTAACGCTCTCATCATAGCTAGTTTTCTTTAGTGTAAAAATACCATTTACCGAGTTTTGAAATGGAATGATGTATGTAGCTAGAACTGAATTCATACCCTAAATGAATAATCTAAGGTACAGTCTGGAAGTTCATCGTTTGGATGGTTTCTAAGGCACGGTGTTGGACTCTCTATCTTAACTTGTTGATGACTTGTGAAATGGTTGGCTTGTTAATGTACTGATGGCTGAAGGTTTTGGTGTAGGACTGGTTACTGCTGTGAAGTGGCTTATAAAGTTTTTGCACATAGAATTCAACAATTATGAGTTTTGTCTTTCGAGGGAGCAGGGGAGACATTGAAACCGGATTTCCTGGATTTATACCTGAACGTCGCTCAGTGGTATACCCTATATATTTTCTATATTATGTTTATATGGCTAAAACCATTAATATTGTGCTAAATTTGTGATACTCTATTTTCAGAGAATCCATGCAGCCCGACCTGTTAATACAAACTCTCTTGCCTTTCTTGTCACAGGTACATATTTTCTTTTTGTGTATTTCATTTCACACAAATAGATACTTAATTTCATCATTATCTGTGCTTCCATGTTACAGTTCTTTTGTTGTTCATGATATTGAACTCGCACCAAATGTCACCAAACTTTCTGGTAACCTGAAATTTTTTCTCTTTTTTATATTTACAGTTCCTTGTGGTTAGATAGTCTTTTAATGTGTGTATCTTTTTTTTGGGGGGGATTTAGCTTTGGCTTGTACTTGGTGTGTTTTTGATGGCTACAAGCCTAAGAATGTACGCCACCTGTCAACAACTTCAAGCCCAAGCACAAGCAAATGCTGTGGCAGCTAGTGGGCTCCTTGGTCATACTGAACTGCGGTTGCAGATGCCACCTTCTATTGCACTTGCCACACGAGGCCGATTGCAAGGCCTCAGACTACAACTTGCACTTCTTGACAGGGAGTTTGATGATTTAGGTACACGTTTACTGTCTGTGATATATATAAAAATCATTTGGATTTTTTTTATTATTATTTTCATTTGGTACATCTTTTTACATGTTTGCAGATTATGAAACTTTAAGAGCACTGGATAGTGATGGTGGTCCAACAGCCAATTCAATGAGTGAGGAAGATGTAAATTCTCTTCCTCTCCACAAGTACAAGGTTGCCAACAACAACTCTAAAAGGTAATAATTTATCATTGGCTTCACTGTTAATTAACTAATGTAGTTATGAAATTTATGGATGCATGTTTTAATATCTCAGTGGCAGTGGTAGCTTATCAGAGGAACAAGGTTCATCATCAGCCACCACAGAGGTAATTACTAATTATATGATATATCTATATAGTTCTTTGTTATATACATTTTGAATGAATCTGGGTAGCAGAAGAAGGTGGAGAGTGGTGGAAATGGAAATGGAAAAAGTTGTGAAGATGAATTGACATGCAGTGTTTGTTTGGAGCAAGTTAATGTAGGTGAACTAGTTCGTAGCTTGCCATGCTTGCATCAGGTATAAAACATATTTTGAAATGAAAAGTAATGAAATTTGGTACAAAAATAAAAAAGTGATGTATTGAATTGAATTGCGTATTGTTTTAGTTTCATTCAGAGTGCATTGATCCATGGCTACGACAGCAAGGAACCTGCCCTGTTTGCAAGTTCAGAGTTGGATCTGCATGGCGGCATGATGAGAACCAAGAGGAGATGGATGATGATGATGACGATGATGATGATGATGCATCACTTGGAGTTTGATCCAACTGATTTAGCTTTTGGGCATTTGCTATTAAAGAAAAAAGACATTTAATGTTGATAATACACAACTACTTAACTGGAATACCCACCTGCATGGATGAAATAGGCTCTGATTGTATGTAAAAAGCTAACAAATTTTACCATATGGGAAAAATAACAACAATAACCAACTCCCATATCATATGAATGAATGGGCAAGGGCAAGGGCATGCCATTTTAGAAACTTCCATCTTCATTCTGTTCCCTCTCCTATGATTTTATCAGCTTTGAAATTGTAAACCCTCTCTCTCATTTCAATCGCTAATTCTTCCAAACACACAAAACTGCATACTAAAAAGAGGTCAATCTGTGAATATATTCTTGCACCTCATGTATGTAATTCTGCTTATCAACTATTAGACTCCGTTCTCATCAATTGTAGGAAAAAGCTAACACTGTGGGCTTCTGCCAAAGGACCAGGCCTGTGAATGTTGTAAAGGATGATGAAGATGTAGGTGACCTTCACCCAAAAAAAATCACAATAGATGAAGATGACGATGATCTCCTAAAAATGAAACGAAGAATAAGTGGTGTGGGGCTAAAACATATACATACAAGCAACATCAGAATAAGCTAGGTAAATAGTAAGTAAGCAAGCAAATACTAATACCAACCTAACCATAAATAAGGATGAAACAGAAGCTAGAAACAGAACTATTATTACAAGCAAAAGAAAATACCCAATGTGTTTATTCTCAACAGATGATATTGTTTAGTTTAGTTGACTAGAGATATAAAAATGTTTTAAAAGTAAAGTTTATGAGAAAACAAATAAAACTATTTTCCCCCCTTGGCCTTTCCTTTCCCTCCGCCTTTCTTAGCATCCATTTTGGCCTGGATGCGAGCTGCAGCTGCTGCCTTTGCTTCTTCTCGCTTCTTCTTCTCTTCTTCCTTTTGAGCAGCTGCCATTTCCCTTTGCCTCTTCAGCTCCCTATTTATTATAAAAATATACAAATACTACATTAATTTGTAATTATATAAAAAAAGAAGAAGAAACCACTTACTCTAGTCTAGCCCTTTCATCTGACACACTAGCCACACTAGAACCCTTCCTTGGCCTGCAGGCCACCAGCTCCACCTCAAATATAAGAGTTGCACTGCCAATGATGCAAACAAATTCAATTCATGGTTGGGTTCCTAAAATAAATAAATAAAAAAAAGGGGAGGTTTAAGGTAAAATTACTTTGGTGGAATCTCAGGGGGAGAACCTGCAGTTCCATAGGCATAATCCGACTTGCAAGTAATTTTGGCAACCTCTCCAACCTTCATGGTTCTTAAAGCAACATCCCAAGCCTTTATCACAGATCCCTTTCCTATTTCAAAGCTGAATATTGTGTTGTCTTCATGTGTAGTATCAAATACTTCACCTGTCTCTGCCAGTGTCCCTTCATAATGCACTGCCCAATTCACAAACAACATAACAAATCAGATGTTATCTATATATACTAAAGAACCCAAGCCAATCTGTTTTATTAGTTTTGGCTGAATACCATCAACAAGAGGTAGGTTGTCACATGGACCAATTGCTTCAGGTTTGGCTCTCTTCACAATTGTCTTCAACACACCTCCATCTCCAGTCAAATCAATTGTTTCAGCCATACCTCCCTCCTAACTGGGGTCGCCTCAACATAAAAATAGAGAGAATGTAAGATCATCTACTTCCTCAATTCCTCTTCAGTTTTGAATTTTATGTGTGTATAAAGTATATATTAATAGACATGTAACTGCAAACTAACTCAACTCCAACATATAATCAAACCATCTACCCCAGATGTGGATTATGATTCCTCACTTAACTCAAGTCTAGTTGAACCCTATGAGTTATGACAACACGCCACTGCCACATTATTAAATGTCTTCAAAGCTCCATGCTTTTTTTTTTCAAACCTTTTTTGACGTTTAAACAAATCTGTCACCATCTACAATACTAAAATGACCGACTCAATGAACCATTCTTCACACTTGTAATTCAATCACTAACAAGATAAACACTTCACACAATGCTTTGGTTTCAACTCTCCTGTTCTAAAACTAAACACCACTTTGAAGCTTCTGAGTTTCCAATATAAAAATCTTCAACTCTACTAGTCACAATCATGAGCATCGGACCATAATATTTGCAAAACTAGACTTATTAATGAAATATAGAGAGTATCTGGATCTAATTACGACATTTCAAAATCTATCCCCAACTAACAAAACCCTAGACTCCTAGACCACTACATAACAAAAATTCACACACATCTGAAGCTCGAATCCCACAAATACAACTCCTATGATACACAAAGTACAATTAACAACGATTTCGAAAAATGAACAGCTCCATAACAACTAAAACACATCGAACTCGATACCAACTACAGAATTTAAGACATATGTTGACAGATAGAAATCCTAATTATTAAGACAAGAAAACATTCAAGAAATTTATAAGTACCAGTTGCCGGAGACGATTGAAGTAGCGTGTAAAAGCTGCGGCGAAAATGGAAGAAATCGGAACGGCGATTTCACGGGAAAATTGCTGGCCATACCCTTCCGGTTTGTTTCCTTTTTCTTCTATAAGTGCCGCCTCGCTTTTCTTATAGGCTGAATGAGAATAAGAATAAACTGATTGCTACCACCACGCGCGCGCGGCGCGTGTGTTAGGCTAATATCATTTATAATCTTATTAACAATGATTTTTTGCAAATATTTTAAAATTCATCCGGAATGCTTTATACTTTATGATTTTTATACAAATTTAGTCTTTGAACTCTAAACAAATACTCCAAGATCAATAAGGGGATACGATTTTGGGAGAAAGAACATTTTTGGAGATGGGTTGCCAAACAAGGCAAACCCAAGGAATAAGTGTTCTTAATAGAACCAACAACCGCAAATTAGGGTTTTTCAATAAACAGTGAAGTCGGGTCGCATCCTTACTTAAGCGCGTTGCACTTAAGGGTTTTTCTCAAAACCCATATTCCTTATCAAAGACTTAACAATTTCAGAAACAGATGTTACAGTTCGGAACGAACCGATTGGTTTTCGTAAAATAAAAAACGGTTAAATCGGACTTGGTGGTCTTTTCATAACATACAATCTAATATCCTCTAACATGGTGATGATTGACTTTTTCCTTGCATCCCCGATGACACTGTTGAAGTTCTCAAATAATCCATTTCTCCACTGCATCACACATCCTTCCCTTTTGAAAGAACGCTATACTCCAGGATTTGGGGTTTGTTTCCATAAAACAAGCAAAGACTGCAAGGTTAAGCACTTCAATTTCCTTCATGGAAATATTGAATAAAGGCTCAGTGGATGCCTTACTTGCCTTCCAAAACATGGCCTCATAGTGTACACCACTAAATCTTTTCCTAAAGTTGGCAACAATATGTTATGCACACTGCTTATGTTCCATATTAGGCAGTACTTCTTTGACAGCCTCTAACAGCCCCTATGCAACAATGATAACATGTTAGATAAAATGAAATCACCAAGTACAATATTTAAAAGTAGGGAAGTAAACGACATAACTTATGCAAGGTCATCTCTAAGGTTTTCCAAAAATCATTACAAATTTTCTTTGTTTTCTACACAGACAACTGGCCATGTAATTGGGAATATGAGATTATTGGCATCCCTTCTTACAACACATATTAACTCTCTAGTACATAACCCCTTTAAGATGCATCCATCTAAATTTATAACCCTTCTACAGCTCCTTATTTATCCTTGCTTTAGCCTATCAAAACACAAGTAAAACTTGCTAAAATAATTCTTACCATATGGCATATAATTCACATCTATTTTGATGTTGATCTTGGATTTGATATTCTAATCTCTTCACCATATGACCAGAACTTTGCATATTGCTCCACTAGTGTTCCTTCAATCAGTTCAATGGCATACTTCTTTGCTCTTCTACACTGTCTCATGCTCAAATCTATACCAAATTTCGCTTTAACTTCATCCCTAAGTAGCCTGACACTAACCTTTTGTTTCTGTAAAAATTGTGTTGTGTGATGAGTACCTATCCATGAATAATTCACAATTGAACCTAACTTGAAGTTTCTTGCACAATTATGCTCATTTATGAGACTCTTAATCTGAAAAGACTTTTCCTCACTCATCCAAGAAGCCCACATTCTAAGCTTGCACTGCCTAGAACAACATTTCATTAAGAGCCTCCTACTATCATTTTTTTGTAACATAATTGATAACCATTTGCTACAACATAGTTACACATCATACGTTTCAGTTGTTTAGGACTTACAAATCTTATACCTAATACATGCTTATGCTTTTTCCAATGAACTTTCTCACTGTAAATAGATTGGCCAATAGATATTACCTCATCCTCATGTAAATGATCATATAACTCTTCACGAGGTGGACTGTTTGGGGGGGGGGGGGGTGACTTGCTCCTTTGGGCACAACTTACTCACAAACTCATCATTTATTGTCTTGTTCATAGGAATGCACTCATCAGGTTCAGTGTCCACTTCCATGTGAATGTCATCATCCTGCTCACCTTGCAAATCCTCTCTAGCACCTTGGATATCATCCCTACCACCATGTAAATCCGGCATGTCGATTCCATCATCCATATCCATACGACTTTGCACTTCTTCATGAACTTCATTTGCACTAGACAATTTGTCTAAAGAACTGCAAACTTATGTTTGCTCTTCAAGAATCCATTGATGTAAAATAACACCAAGATGGTCCATGTATACATCAATTACACAATTAGAAGCATACCTTACTTCGATTAGTTCCATGTAATCCATGTTAGTGGCGATTATCCTCAATCCATCAGGAACGACAATATCGGACATACAAAAGTACACATTCAAACATCTCTCAACAACGAATCTTTCAAGGAACTCCACAAATTTGCTATTACCTATTCCAGCAAAATCAACATCATCAAACCTTTGCTCGACTCCATTTGAGTAAGTAATAGAGGGGTACCTAGTAAAAATTCCGGCAAAATGTAGATCAATCTTCATGGAAATGCCCATAGCAACGACAAAGTTCGCCGATTTAAGCGACGAGCAGTTGAAGAAAAGAGTAGGACTGAAGAACTGTTGAACAAAGGATTTGGATGAGGATGTTACAGAAGAAAGAGTTCGAAATAGGCAGTTGATGGGTTTAAAACATACAATATGTCTCATTAACTCATATATACGTGGCAATGACGTAGACTTAATAAATCTGATTGTATATTATGTGGAATTGGAAAACTACTACGTGTGATGGGTGTCACCGGGTGACCCCTTCATATTTCCAAAAGTGCAATTTTAAAACCAGAAAACAGAAGTACATGCCCTTAAAATGCAAAAAATAGTCACGAGGGACCATTTAAACAATTATATGTAACTTTATAGGGCTACAGTGACAATAACCCCATGTTTTATACCTGCTTGACATATTTATTAAGTGAACAAACTAAAGAATTTATACTTTTGCTTATATTATGTTAATTTCCTATATGTTGATCATTTTTTTTATCTTATGTTAAAATTTTAACAAGTCAATAAATTAAATGGAAGTTATTGTTGGTAAATTAAAGAATTCATCAATCATGCGACATTTTAGATATGTGAAATTCTATTTGGATTGATATAAAAGTGTCATCATTTGAAGACATGGTTTGGTTTTAATTTAGTTGTGTTCGTGATACCTCTCAAATTATAATTATAACTTGTAATATAAACCTGATTAAACCTTGTTCACCAAGATACCAGTGAGAAATGGCACACACAGGAAACATAACGTAGGAAATACAAAAATAGGGGAGAAGAGGGATTATGGGAATTTTACTTGTTATCCAAGTATGTGATTGAAACAATCCTGAAAACTTAATGTTAAACATAAACATAACATGATAACACCTTATTTATACCAACCGTGATGAGTCATCCAATACAAAAACTGAAAATAAAGAAACTTTCCAAAACTACCCCCGAGACTAAAATGTCCCGGTTTCTAAACCATACCAATATAACTTTTATTTTATTTGCTTGTATGATTTCCAGTTGTATGGTAGTTGGTTTCTTGCTAAAAGCTTGTGGTTTTAACAGACATGCATTTACATAGATATCTAATTTGCTTCACTATAGTATATGGGACTCTTTTTCCCACTAAATTTTACACCTCTTAGAAATAGGGTTGTTTTAGTAAAGATCCAAAGATTCCGTTTTAGACCAAGAAACACTTGGAATGATTTAATATCATGTCTTTGATATATATATATATATATATATATATATATATATATATATATATATATATATATATATATATATATATATATATATATATATATATTAAAGCTCATTGAGCTTAGCAATAATAACCCTTAGTAACTTTACGATTTACCACAATTTTTTAGTTATTTTGATTTTTTTGGCCGTTACAGTCAAAACTTTTACATTTTGACATAAAAATACAAAAAACTTATAGGTTTTTGTCATACAATCCTTTAGCTAGTTTGACATTTTTGGTATTTATAGTCAAAACTTTTACATTTTGACATAAAGACACAAAAAAATCTTGAAGTTAAATTTAAGATGCATTAATTATAGAAAATATTTTTAATCTAAAAATACGAAATACATTGGAAAATATTCTCTTTAATTAGATACCAAACTATCCAAACATATAACATTTTGTAAAGCACAAGTACCGTTTATGTAAATTCCCCTTTTCATCTAAAACTATATATTCCTTCATCGCCTTCTCTTTTGCTCTCTCGTACTTCTCCTTTTGCAGCGCTTCAAATCGATATTTGCTTCCGCGGTTTTCTTTTTTCAGAATTCGATCCCTATTAACTATCACTGTTGAAATCTAAGTTTATATTGTTCATATACTTCTAATTTTCAGGCTCTTAAATCTTGTAAAAACCCTAGAGATGGATTGGAATCCACAAACCCTGCAGTTTCTGTCGCAATCTTTCCTCGATACCCTCTCCCCTCAACCCGAACTCCGCCGCCGTGCTGAGAATAAGTTAGTCGACGCCGCCAATACTCCTAACTACGGCCTTGCTGTTCTTCAACTGGTTGCTGAACCTTCCGTTGACGAGCAGATCCGCCAATGCGCTGCTGTTAACTTTAATAACCATCTTAGGACCCGGTGGGTGCCCTCATCTGCTAACCATATTCCTGACTCTGAAAAAGAACAAATTAAGACTCTCATAGTGCCTCTCATGCTCTCCGCCACCCGGAAAATCCAGAGTCAGCTTAGCGAAGCCATAGCTATGATTGGAAACAGTGATTTCCCTAAGTTATGGCCGGATTTGCTTCCTGGCCTAAAGTCTAGTCTTGAAACGGCTATCAATGCGAATGATTTTGCTTCTGTTAACGGTATTCTTTCTACTCTTAATTCTTTGTTTAAGAGATTCCGGCAAGAAGTTAAGAGCAATCCCATTCTGTTTGATTTGAAATACTGCTCGGATAATTTTGCTGCACAGTTGTTGAGTACTGCTGAGAGTATTTCAAGTAAGATAAATGGTGTTGGATGTGTTGCAACCCTCCGGCAGTTACTTGAAGCACGAAGGCTCTGTTGTATGATATTCTATTCGCTCAATGTTTTGGATGTGCCTGAAAAATTCTCGGATAAGGCAGATGAATGGATGAATGAGTTTAAGAATTATCTCAGCGAGAGGTACCCAGGTATAGAGGAAGGTGGTGATGCAGACTGTGTTTCACTTGTTGATGAGGTACGAGCAGCTGTATGTGAAAACATAAGCCTTTACATGGAGAAAAAGGAGGAAGTTTTGCAAAAACATTTAAGTGAGTTTGTAGAAGCTGTTTGGAGTGTGGTTGTAGTTGAATCAGCATCTGCATCTGAACGGTTGACCTTGAGTGGGCTCAAGTTTCTGACCATGAATTGTTTGGTGGGGATGAGATATTGCAGCGGATTGTTATTCCAAATTTGATGTTAAGGGATGCAGAGGAAGAGCTGTTTGAGAAGAATTATATCGAGTTTATAAGGAGAGACATGGAAGGGAATGACCTTGATACAAGAAGGAGAATTGTATCTGAGCTTCTCAAGGGAAAAAACAAAGAGGAAATCAGGGCAATGATACACCATTGGTTGAAAGTTTTTGCTGAAAACCCAGGTGGTAACTGGAAGTATAAAGAGTGTGCTATCTACTTGGCTGTGTTTTTTGCTGATGATCATGTTGTTGATGTTGAAAGTTTCTTCAGATCAGTTATTGTTCCAGAGTTAGAGAGTAAAGACGTGAATGGTTTCCCAATGTTGAAGGCAGCTGCATTGAAGAAGAAGAAGGATTTCATCTTCTCAACACAGTGATTGAGAGTTATGAGTATGGTGTTATAGAAGAATACATGAACCACATTTGGGCTTCACTCTTTAATCGCCTTCAAAATCAAAATACCAAAACCCCAAGACTTGTTAGGTGTGTGATCGTATTTATGTCTCTCTTTTTGGTGAAGCATTGGGTGCAAACTCTTGTGGACCTGGTAAATTCTGTTGAGGCCAATTTATTTCATGTGATTTTAGGTGAGTTTTGGATACCCAATCTGAAGACCATAAATACTGGGTACAACTACACAGAGGTCAAGCTGAGTGCAGTTGCATCGACTAAGCTGCTTTGTGAATCGGCATTATTGTTGGATCCTGCAGCTGAGGAGCTTTGGGGGAAGTTGCTGGATGCCATTCTTACTCTTCTTCTGCCACTGCCACTGCCACAGGAGGAAAGGGAAAGAACCGAGGATGATGATGATTTTGATATTGATTTTGGGGGTTTTGTTCCTCTTAAAAATACCGGTGGTAAAAAAGATGAGGATTGGGATCCTTTGAAGGAAATCGAGGATCCAAAACACTTTTTTGTAGCTTTTCCTGCAAATCTCTCTTCACAATTCAGTGGGAGATTCCCCATGGTTATTACCAAACATCTTTCTCCACCTAATCAAGCTGCACTTGTCAAGCTATGCAATTCCTACAATATTGCCATAGTATGAACACAAGTATCAATCAAACTTTTTTTATTTGTTTGCTGTTTTAAACTTAACTACAATCACTAAGTATATATTCTTCTTCTTTTTATTGAAATGGTGTCTGATTATTGTCGAGTCTGTTTGAACAAATATTAAGCTTTTAGTATGTCTTAACATTTTAATATTACAGATATTAATATAAAATGCAACCGCCTTTTTTTTTAAACTGGTTAAGTCTCTCCAATACACATTTCAATATTCTTTATTGAAATTTTTTTATACAAAGAAATAGCAAACCAACTTTCATTTGCTTTGTATTGCTTTAAGTAAATCCATCTTATTGTCTAATAATTGGCTACATTGTTACAGAGTACATGTCCTAGTAATAAAATAATTGGCTATAATCGGTTGATTTTTCAATGTTTATCTGCAAAACCTATATTTAAAAGGTCATAACTTATGCCATAGTTAATAAACAATAGATAAATAGTCACTACAAGTAACTATATGAACTTGTAATAACAAAAAGCACCCAATCTACATATATTAAAACATACATTTTAACACATGTGAGTTACATGAATAATTTACCACTGATAATCACTTTAACCTCCATTATCTGGGCCTTCAGTTTAGACATTTTACTCGTTTCGTCAAGATGGTATTGGTTTAAACAATACCCCATCTGTTTCTTTATCTTCCGCCTATCAATCACAGCAAAAAATAAGATAAAAACATCATTCATGATAACAAAAACCAAGGCCATGATAAATTAACTATAACAAAATCATTAAGATCACATAGCAAAATACGTACTTAAACAAGGCTGATGCAATAAATAGCACTGTACATTTTTTTGATCTTATTTTATTGCATTCTACTTCTATTACAGGATTGTATTTATTTCTTTCTCATATCACTCTATCTAAACTCAGACATGTGGTTCTTTATGTTATTTGTATTTTTTTTTATGTTGTTAACAACCTTAGAGCATCGAGTTTATGGGTGTGCAATTAGCTTAGTTGGATCTTAACTTACACAATTGGTTTCCAATAAGCCTTGATCTATTATGAGATTATGGGTGCTAATCTTCGGTTCCATGTTTTGTGTTGCAGATCTTTTGTTTTTATGGATTTGGATGTGAGAAACAATTTTTTTATGTACGATTTTTCTATTCTTAAGCTTTGGGTTCAATTTATCTGCTGTTTCTTTTTAGTTCTGTTAAAGCTCCAACAGAATTTTCAAGATTTGATTTTGGATCCAACTTCCTTTCATCACATCAGGAATGATGAATAGCATCCTACTTTCTTAAGATGCCAAATTTTGTCCATTTAGGTTTGGGTTAAAAATTAGTAACGCAACTAATAGCAGTGCTTTCATATAATTCTTTTATTCATTTAAGTCAAAACACCATCTGTTTTTGTATAACGCAATTAATAGCATCCTACTTTCTTATACTTTTCATGGGATAATTGTTTTTAATAACATTCTACTTTCATTTATAGTGTATTATAGCATCTTAGTCTCATTTTTTTTTCATTCCAACGTTAAATGAAAATACAATGAAATAATATATATATATATATATATATATATATATATATATATATATATATATATATATATATATATATATAATGCTCATGTTTAATAGCGTATTATAGCATCTTATGGTGTTTGAGGTATGAAATTCCATTTTTTTTCATTTAGAGCGTATTATAGCATCTTATGGTGTTTGAGGCATGAAATTCCATAGATAATGCTCACGTTTAATCCATGTCTAAATTTTCAACAGTTTACCAAGATTTACAATCCACGTGATAGGTCCTAAGACCATCAAAAATGGAGTAAAAAATGAGAAAAATAATGTTTTATCTCCAACACTTATCCATTTTTCACCCGAAAAAATATATTTCAAGTATATTTAATTTTTCCAACTTATATGGGTTGTCAAACACACCCCTTCTACTAATTTGGTTTTAACAAAAATACAATCTATATTTTTTTCATTATAGTAATATTAAATAAATAAGATTATATTTATAACATATTTATAGGTTTTTGTAAAATACCTTATCGTGTTTTAAAATTTCTATATGTATTTAACTTTTTATAATAATTTGATGAACAAAAAACAAACTTTATATTTATAATTAGTTATATAATTTAATATATAACAAAATATTATAAGTATTAAATATTATATTTAAATTATAAATAAATTAAAAATGTATAAATATATAAACAGAGGGACTAAAACCAACAACATAAAGTTCATCCCCATTTTAGGAGAAATGAATACTATAACACCATATTTGGTGTAATACTATTTATATCCCCCAAAATGAGGGAATAAATGGGGATGAGTTGGAGAAGAATGAGGGTAAAATGGGAAAAAAATGGAAATACGAGTGGGTTGGATATGCTCCAAGGCAGTTTTGATGTGAGTTATTTAGATGGTACTACTTTCTATTTATACTTTTTAGTATAACAAACAAAAGTAAAATCGAGGCATTTTGGAATAAATATATATAAGAAAAAAAGGATCTACTTTTTTGCGTTATAATCTGTCGAAGAAAAATGTGGTTTTTGGATTCTATTTGAAGTTATAGTTTGTTTTCGGTTTAAAATATTGACAAACCAATCTCATTAGTGGATTTCACTCTAGGTGGTGTTTGATATGCGTCTAGTAAACGGAACTACTCTTTTACAAAATGTCTATTCTTTACTTTTGCCTCATGAAGATTGATTATTACATCAACAAACAATGTTTAACTTGAAATTTGGGACCAAATTTCTGAATTCCTAACCTATTGGATATTGATAAACTTTAGAAATTGAAATTGTTTATAACTATTTCCAAATTGCCCAAATGTATGTTTTAAGAGCCTCCGGGTTTCCTTGATGCACATTATTTGTATCACGTTTGCCGGCTTAAATGTGCTTTATGTGGCTTGAAACAAGCCTCTCGTTGGTTTCAACGACTCAATAATTTTCTCATGCGTTTCGGTTTCACTTGCAGTTGTGCCGATACATTTAGGGGTGTAAACGAGTCGAGTTGAACCGAATACTGCTAAGCGCGAAGCTCGAGTCGCTAAAATACTCGAGCTAGAAGCTCGACTCAAACTCGCCTCAAGCCTAAATTTGAAGCTCAGACTCCGACTTGTGTAATACTCGATACTATCAAGCTCGGTTCGGCTTGATTTTTTTTTTAAAAGTAAAAATCATCAAATACTAAAAGCATTCTGCATGTTTTTATATTGTTCTAAATAACAAAAAAATCACAATAAAACATCTAATGTGAATATAACATCAACCATCTATGTCATTGCATTTTACGTATATCCAAAATACCAAAAAGAAACGTTCTCAAAAGTTTTTTAATACAATTTAAGTCTTTACTCCTTAACAGGCACCTAAAAGCTAAAAATGTTTAAATGTTTTAATAATTTAAAAATATACAAAGGGTAAAAATGTAACTTTATAAATACTCGATTAAGCCCCCGAGCTTACTATTCGAGCAGCTCGAGCTCGAGCTCGACTCGATTAAAGTCGAGTCGATTTCGAGTATTTTCTAAGTCGAGCTCGAGTTTCTTGTGAGCTGTCTTGCCTCGTTTACACCCCTAAATACATCCTTCTTTGTCTACAAAATGGGTCTTGCCTTCTATGTTTATTGGTCTACGTCGATGAAATTATTCTTATGAGAAATAATCCACAAACCATCAACAAAACTATCTCTTCTCTTTACAAGGAACTTGCTATCATAGACGTGGGTAATCATACCTATGGTCTTGGGCTCGAAGTAACGTATGACGATGGTGGTATCATCTTACGTCATGCATGTTTTCTTGAATCCAAACTTGTCAAACTTATCTATTTATCATATAATTCCTTTCCAATAGTAAGCAGTCGTACAACGAGCCAACCACTTACCGCTCATTAGTTTGGGCACTTACGATCACAAGGTCAAATTTGTCGTATGAAGTAAATCAAGTAAACAACATTATTTCTTTTTACCCATGACTTCCAATGTTACGAGGTGGGAATGCTATTGACCCGCATAAAGTGAATATTTTTATGTGATGCCTTAGTTTGGGTCGTCTTCCACTTAGGAATAAACTGATCGATTAAGGTATTGATGTGCATTTTATTTTGTGTCCGGTTTATACAAACAAGTCAAAAGACGTCAGTTATTTATTTGTGAAATGTGAGGTGACTGCTAGAACTTAGATTGATATTTTAAATGGATAGAAATGAATAACCGATGGTTGAATCCGTTATTCATATTTTTGGATGGTTGGATGCTTTGGTAGTGCATAGAAAAAAGAAAATCATGGTAGAATCGATAATCAATGCTACTTTTTGGGTGTTGAGTTTTAAAAATGATGTTTTCATTGGGAGAGAAAATACTGATGATATATGATCTTTGACATGATTAGGAAATTTTAGTTTTTTTGGTTAAAATATAGGAATCATAAATTTGTCATCTCTTGGGTTGATTGGTTGAAAATCAACCAACGAACATTCTATGTAATTTTCAATTTTTTCTAACATCTTGCTAGAGTTTCGTTTTTAATGTACAATCGTTCAAAAAAATCTAGTAAGCTAATTTTTGTATGCCAAAACCATTAATCATCATGAAGATGTTAAATATATACTATGATATGTTAAAGTCACTTTATTCTATGGGCTATTCTTTTAGCATTACCATACTCCGTTATCATTGGATGCTCTGTAACGTACCAAAATTATAAGGTAAAATTTTCAATTTTAATTCAACCTTAAACACCATTTATCATTTTCAGTCATTCAAAAGCATATCAAAGTAAAAATAGTTATCATAGTACAATCCCAAAATCACAAAATGCAGAAACATGGGTGGATGTGTTACGATCAAGCCGGGTATTTCCCTTTCCAACAGGAAGTACCTAAAATCGTAACCATAAAACTGTAAGCACAAAGCTTAATGAGTTCCCCACAATACTGATGGGTTTTGAGCATTCTAACACTTCCTAAGTGTACATGCAACCCTAATAACCTTGAATCTATGTTTTCACTATATACATGCAAATTTCTTTTTCAAGGTTATTTCCTAACTAGCATGGCATGGGGATTACATAAAACATAAAACTAGTATAAATACATACCTTGTTGTTGCTTGGATTCCTTTAAGACTTTGTGAGCCTAGCACCCCAAATGTTGTGCCTCAAATGCTTCACACAACACCACAAAACTTGGAATAACTTGAGAGAATACTTGTAGCACTCAAAAATCGGTTATGCCCTCTCTAGTAACACTAGGTGCCGATTTTGCTAGCCAAAGGGTCCCTTTTATAGTGGTGTCACAATTAGGGTTTCATCATGAAGACCCATAATTGTCATGACTCTTCATTTCTCATGACCCATGGGTTTGTAACTCCTATGGACTATCCATGGAGCTCCAAATGGTTACATCCATAACCCATAAACCATGGATCATTAATCCACCATAAAAGAATTGATGATTGTCATAATCAACCCTATATATTTAATTAGTCTCACTTTGATCACCAAATTAATACTTGATCAATACTAATTAAATAATACTATTATTAATATATTAGAACTTATAATATATTAATAATCATAAGTGCCTTATTCTCTCATTTAGTCTATCCAAGTATTGCAATGCCATGCAACCCAAATGGACCATGCCGGGTCGGGTCAAGTACATACCAAATAAAGTTATGGACTTAGACACTATATCCAACAGTCTCCCACTTGGATAAGTCTAATAACTATATTTGCAAATATGAATTCAAAATCCGACTAGCAATCGTAGCTCTTTCAAAGTCTCTCGGAACTGAGATGATGATGAAACGCCATTTAAGATAAGTGATCATATAATCCTCTGTTCTCATGATATCAGCTGGACAAACACATGGAACATGGTCTAACTTATTGTCCAACATTTGTTTCTCGATCTCTGATTTGTTTCAACATAGAACTAAATTGAACACATCAATTAGGTTCTGACCGGGCCCGGTACATAGGTCAAAACCAAATCATCGAGGGGCCCAGATATCGCTTCTATTTCTAGAAGGAACAAATAAACTTCGACTGATATGCTTGTACTAACTACTTGTTGAATTACTCACAAAGGCACGTTTTATAGCATCGACTTACCAATGCGTTTTCGTACAATTAATGAATAACCAACTCATAGTCAACAACTCATATCTCTAGGTTTGAAGATTTATATGATATTACCGTCTCACGATCACTCGAGATAAATTCCATGAAGTGATGCAAGTGAGCGTGGGTTGAATCCAATACTCAGCCCTTATGAGTACTCATGAATGTTGTAGCAACCATTACATTGTCTAAAGCACTTTAGACAAATTATACAAGCCAAATTCATGACAGTCTTAAATCAATACTTACTTCCAAAGTTTGACTGACTGTGGATGGTTTGAATAATAACTTAGTTATTCTGGAAGTAAAAACATGCAAAATTGAAACATAGTAAACAATCAACACAAGATAGTAACACCTTACTCATACATAAATAACAACTTTTATTTATCATCAAATTTCAATTACATTTTACAAGTTTTAGGAATCTAATTCTTGAAACTAATATCATCCTTCAGCCCAATGCGCCTCGCATGCTGTAAATGCTTAACCCTGCTCAGTCCCTTAGTGAGGGGATCTGTCGGGTTCTCATCTGATGATACCCTCTTTGCCACGAGGAGTCCTTCTTCTATTCTATGTCTGATGAAATGGTATTTTCTGTCAATGTGCCTAGATCTCCCGTGATCTCTTGGTTCTTTCGCCAAAGCAACCGCACTTTCACTATCATGGAAAATTTCCATTGGCTCCTTTATAGCTGGTACAACTCCAAGGTCTCCGATGATGTTCTTTAGCCATATCGCCTCTTTTACTGCCTCGCTTGCTGCTATGTACTCTGATTCACAAGTTGAATCGGCTACTGTCTCCTGCTTGGAACTTTTCCAAGTAATTTCTTCTCTATTTAGGATAAAGACCCAGCCTGACTGAGAGCGGAAATTATCCCTATCAGTTTAAAAGCTAGCATCACTATATCCTTCCACTCTCAAGTCATCACTGCCTCCGAGAGTAAGGACCCAATCCTTAGTCCTCTGCAAATACTTGAGAATGTTCTTTACCGCTGTCCAGTGTGCCTTGCCAGGGTTCCCTTGATATCTACTGACCATGCTCAAAGCAAAGGCCACATCAGGGCAAGTACAAGTCATAGCATACATGATCGAGCCCACAACGGAAGCATATGGTATTTGACTCATCTCAGCTATCTCAGCCTCTGTACTCGGACTCTGAGTCTTACTTAGCTTGGCATTACTCTGGATTGGTAATTCTCCTTTCTTGGAATCTTGCATACTGAACCTCTTCAGTACCTTATCCACATAAGTACTTTGACTAAGTCCAATTAGTCTCTTACTCCTATCTCTCAATATCCTTATCCCTAGGATATAGGCGGCTCCCCCAAGGTCCTTCATAGCAAAACACTTCCCAAGCCATGCCTTAACCTCCTGCAAGGTTGGGACGTCGTTTCCTATGAGAAGTATGTCATCCACATACAACACCAAGAAGCTAACAATGATCCCGCTAGCCCTGACATACACACAAGACTCATCCTCACTCCTAGAAAAGCCAAACTCTTTGATTTTCTCATCAAAGCAAAGATTCCACCTGCGAGATGCTTGTTTCAATCCGTAAATGGATTTTTCAAGCTTACACACTCTATTAGGGTATTTTAGATCAACAAAACCCTCTAGCTGAGCCATGTAAACATCCTCAGCCAACTTCCCATTAAGGAAAGTGGTTTTGACATCCATTTGCCATATTTCATAATCATGAAATGCAGCTATGGCTAACAACACTCTAATAGACTTAATCTTAGCTACTGGTGAGAAGGTCTCATCATAGTCAACTCCTGGAGTTTGAGTAAAGCCCTTCGCAACCAGCCGCGCTTTATAAGTGTGTACTTTCCCATCCATGTCGGTCTTCTTCTTGAAGATCCATTTGCACCCAACTGTCTTACGACCTGGTACATTGTTAACCAAGTTCCAAACTTGATTGTCATACATGGACTGAATCTCGGTGTCCATAGCCTCCTTCCATTTCGCAGACTTAGGGCCTGCCATGGCTTCCTTATAATTATTAGGTTCATCCAAATCTATCAGTGTACTATCATTGATAAATTTATCACCTTCAGTGGTGATGTGATAACCATAATAAAAATAAAGTGTGTTCCTCATCTTAGTGGAATGTCTTGGAGGTACAGACTCATCTATCGGCTCAACAGGACTTTCCTCCTCAAGTTAGCTGACAGCATTTGAGGTTCCTTCACCACTTGACTCTTGAAGCTCTTCAAGGTCAATTTGCCTCCTACTGTCCCCTTGGATTATGAATTCTTTCTCACGAAAGACTCATCTTCTAGCTACAAAGACCACATTATCACTGGGTCTGTAGAAGAGGTAACCAAAGGATCTCTGTGGGTAGCCAATGAAAATACACCTCTCGCTTCGAGGTTCAAGCTTGTCATGAGTCTCACGCTTCACAAAATCTTCACAACCCCAAATCTTGATGTGGTCCAAATTGGGCACTTTCCCAGTCCACATCTCGTGAGGTGTTTTTGATGGGTTTTGGTCATAAGACATCCTATGTGCTCATACAAACCCTAATGCTTGGATCTAGGTTTCTCTATTGTACATGCTTTGAATCCAAGACTATAAACCCTAATTCTAACATATGGAAATCAATATTAACATATAATTAGGTTTATGATATTACCTTGATTGTTATGTAGCAATAACAATCCTAATTCCTCCTTGAATTAGCTTTGGAAGGCTTAGAGTCACAAGTGTCACTCCTCTAATGGCTTACAAACACCAAGAGCAAGTGGAGAAGGTATAAAGAGAGAGGAGGGAGGTAGGAATTCGTCCTTAGGACTTCTTGGGAAGGGTTGGACGAATTCATGAGCCTTAGGGGGTTTATATAGGTGTAAAGATTAGGGTTTTAGTCCTTATCCTTATCTAGTTGCTTGCCCACCAAGCAACCATAAGATAAGTCTTAGAAACCCTTATCCTAGTCGAATTCTAAGGCATTATCACCTTAAATTCATTCACCCTATATATAAGATAATCCTTACCTTATTTTGTAACTATCACATAATTACAATTCAGCCCCTCTAGTTTAATTAATTACACTTGATCACAAAATTAATTCTTAATTAATTATTGACCAATATTAATTAAACAAATATGATTTCTCCTTTAATATATTATTCTTATAACATATTAATAAATCATAATAACCTCTCTCTCTATTTATTTCTCCAATCAAGTTGCTTTGGTGAAGGCAACCCAAAAGGACCATGCACCATCGGGTCAAGTACATACCAAAATAGTTATGGACTTAGACACTAATACAACAGTCTCCCACTTGGATAAGTCTAATAACTATTCTGCGTATGACTTCAGATCCTGATCTGCAATCGTAGCTTTCCAAAGCCGCTGTCAACTCTGATCCTATCAGATACGCGTGTCCTTAGATAAGGGATCATATATTCCTCCATTCTAGATATCATATAAGATATGATTTCAAATCATTCTCTTTGTACTATATCTCGATTTCTGATTTATGACGACAGACTAATTGAACAAATCAAATTAGCCCTAGCCCGGCCGAGCATTTACATTTGTCATCACTAAACCATCGAGGGGCCCAAAGATATCGCTTTTATCCTACTTTGAATAAAAGGAACGGATAAACTTTGATACACTGCTTGCTTGTACTCACGCACCGAATCACACACAACAATATGTTTTATAACACCAAGTTACTAGTGCGTTTACATATTATCAATGTGCAACCGATTTGCAAGATACAACTCACACATCTCGGTTTCAAGAATATAAGATGTTATCGTCTCACCAATCACTCGTGATACAATCCATGGAGTGATCCAAGTGAGCGTGGGTCTAATCCAATGCTCAAATCACATTCATAAGCACTCATGAACGTTGCAGCAAACATTTGCTTATGTTTAATACTCTTTTAGACAATCCACACACCAATTCACGACAGTCTTCATTCATATCTACTTCCAACATATGAACGACGGTGGCCCGTTTGGATAATTCGATTATTCTTAATAAACTCAATTATTCTGGAAGTCAAAACATGCAAATGTGAAACACAAGAATAATACTAATCCCATATGGCCTCAACCCTTTGAGCATAAATAAAACACATTTTATTTATCACCATATTGATTACTCATTATTTGTAGTTTCGGGTAATCAACTTCTTACTTGAATTACAACACTTGTCCCATGCTCCTAGCATGCACACAATGTTTACCTATGGTTCTTACTTTGTGAAATAGATCACATTGAACACATTTCCAATCATTCTCATTTCACAACTCCAAATCCTTTTCATAAGTGAAAGAATATCAAATTCTTGCTACTTATAGAATATGCTAGATTCTAACATTTTATGCAATGATCTCTTTTGTAATGTCACTGCACCAAAGTCACAAAGACTATTGCCAATGATATTACAAAGTCTTCTATCGGAGATTGTTACAAGACAATTCCACAGATGTGATGTCTCTCACTCAAAGTACTTTCTTTGAACATCCTTTTGCATAGAAGTTTCTAATCTAGTCATAGATTTCTTAATATTCAATTCCCAATATGGACACACTTCCATATGTTCCATATGACAACTCATTCTTAATAGAATCTTATCTATTCGTAATGATGTCGATATGGTCCATCCAATATGGAAACATTTCCATATTTTCCAATACTATACTTCCAACTACTCACAAGCGACCAATCCTCGTCGAACTTGGATTGTCCTTTGATAGTTGTTTAATTGTTTTAGTCTAAACCGATTCTAGTCCTTTTTCCCTCTAAATGTGTTCGACATTTGAAAAATTTTAGAATGGTCAAACATTAAAGCATTTGCAATCGATCCTATACCCGAAGCGTATGGGACACGACGCATAATGTTTTATTTTCTATGTTCTCAAAATTCGAATTGTGAAGAGGGATGTCGTAATCATAATCGAAATTTTAAGAACACACTTTGTACCTTTGACTAAATTTTATTAACATTTCTCAACCTAAACCTTTAGATTTGAAATGAAGCATAATATTCTCTCCCTTAATTATAGCAAAACAACTCTTCAACTATTGCGACTTTGCAAAGTATGACTCTTGTTTTCTATAATTAATATTGCTAACCTTGCAATACTTTCCTTAATAATCATACAATCATAACTTTTATGCTCCCACTATCTTGATGATTATTATAAAACATAACACTTATGCTCCCACTAGCTTCGACATGTATTCATAAACATCTTAACTTTCAGAAAAACAATGCTTATTGAATTTCTTAAGTTCATGTTTCTAATACTTAGTGCTTTGATAATCTTTTATCAAGGTTTCTTGAACTTATACACATTTGCCTTCGATAGTTCATATGTGTGTCTAAACAATTAAGACTAATTGCCAAACCTCACAATTCAAATTATGGAAAGGGATGCCGTAACCATAATTGAATTCGAGAATGCAATTTTACAATCACTATCTTCTTAAAATCTGTCTTAGTGAAAGCATTTCCTCACAATCATTTTCATGAAGGAGGAAATCTTATGACACTTAGATTTAAACAGTGTATTTGTTCCTATCCATGTGAATTTGTCAAAACCAAAGTTTACGACAAATTCAAACTCTTATGGATCGAACTTTCTTGATCTCGATTTCTTGCCTTTATGGTAGCACAGCTGCCCACCATGTCTTCCAAGTAGTTAAGCAGCTCACCCTTTCCTATCAATGTACCTTTCATTGATTAAGGTGCTTTGCCTTTTATGCGTTCAAAATGAGAACTCATAGAACTCACATGCATAATTAACTCGATTGGATTGGCACAGAATCAAAATAATGTCAACACGATAGGTTGTAAACCTCAACTCGTGTGCTAGTGATGATCGATAAGGTTTATTTGATTTGTTCTTGAAACCTTTCAAGACCATTAAGACTCCCACTGACTCCTTGACATATACAATTCTCTTGTCAAAACATTTCTTGACAAACAAATATTCAAGAGTTAGTGTAGCTTTTATCAAAACTCTTCATAAATTGGTCCTAGTTGGTCTTTGTCTTATCCAAGACATCACAACTTTCCATATTTAATGAATGTTATAAACCTTTCTAATTCTTGTCACTCATTGTCACAATCTTAACTTTAAGACTTGTTATTGGAACGAAGTATGATTGACTTATTGATTTAACCATTTCTTCAATTCTTGATTTCTCTTCTTAGACATACAATTGTACTAAGACTCACTTAGAGGATCAATATGGTTCTTAATCATTAAGACCTATCATAAAGCATAAAAGGTACTCTCCCATCTTCTTAGAATGGAGAAACTTTTATCTTTCTGCCTACTTGATTCTTCTTATTCGTTCTGCTATTGATCTAAACCCTTTAATCAATTCAGAATTACACCTAATCTTGTAAGTATAACCATATTTACTAAACCTTTAGTAAATCATGATGAATATCTTTGTTACTCTTATGGTGAACTTGATCAACACGCAACTTTGTGTATTCGATCTCCAAGTCCGTTACTTGACACTTTGTCAATGAATTAGTCTAAATTTCCAAATATGAAATTTCTCATACATCGTGCAACCAAGTTGCATGATTCCAAATTTCTGTCCAATTGAAACTTGGGCGATGAGAAACTCTCCCTATTTGGTAAATTCTCGACTTTCCATAAATAACAATATAAGAACTAAATCCATTATTGCTAATAATAGAAACATTTTAACATCAATTTTTCATACACGCCATTGTGAGGATAAATAAATAAAATTTAAAATCAAAATTTATTTTATTGCGGATAAACTTGTCCTTACAATGCAACTCATTGAAAAACTTATGCTAATACATCTTTCTTAGCAATCTAATTCTAACTCTAAGTAGTAGCTCAAGAATCTAATCTTCGAGAAACGCGATCGAAATCCATTCCTTCACGGTTAAATTCTGCTCACTTCTTCCCTTAAGCTTCCTTTCTTTTCTTCGATCCTACAAAACATCAATTGTAATCTTATCACATTATGTATTCAGAATCTAGAATGAAGCTTAAAAGAGTTAGTCAATGGATTTTACCTAAATTAGAGCCATACGTTTCAACTCTCCCATCTCTTAGATCTCTTAGGTAAATGGGACAGCTTTGTCTCCAATGCCCTTTCTCTTGGCAATAAAAGCAAATTGACTCTTTTGGAACATGACATGGAACTACTTCAGACATTGTCTTTCTCTTGTGATCAAACATTGCGATCATAACATGTCTTTCGTTGCCATTGTCTATATCCATAAAGATCTCGAAGGCAGATTCACCAATCAACTTTGCTTTTCTATTGCGCCAAATCATTGCTGATTCAGCAGCAATAAGCATATAGGTGAGATCTATAAGGGTCACGTCGTAGTTCATCATATAGTACTCTCTTACGAACTTACTATATAAGTTAGGAAGTGACTGAAGAACCCAATCAACAACCATTTCCTCACAGACAACGGATCCCAACATTCTTAACCTATCAATGTGTGACTTCATCCCTAGGACGTGTGCACACACCGGCTTTCCTTCTTTATGTTTACTTGCCAAAAGGGCTTGAGTGATCTTGAACTTTTCAAGCCTTTGAACTTGTGGGTTAGGGAGAATAATTGGAGGAGGAGGAGGAAGTGAAGCATGATCTCTTGTTCCTCGATCGAATCATGGAATATCATCTTCATGTGGAATGCTTGTTCCACGGGATTTGAGAAGACCATAGTTGTCAAACTTTGACATCTACAAAACGGGAGAAAACGAATTCAAGTTAGTTGATAGATTGAGTCCTTAGTAAATCACCCAAATGAGATACTAAGGCTAGGACCCAACGCAATATTCTACAACTCGGGAGAGGGATGTCGTAACTCAAATTGCAGAATATTTGAAGGTAAGTGAATGACGATTCACTAATTTCCACCATGAAAAACGAAAAAGAAATTTAAGTTTTAAATCTATGAAAACTCCTAGATCCTTTGAGATACATTGAACTTTCAATGGCATGTTTATATCTCGATATGCCCCTCTTGTTTGTGACTGGGATGCCGAGGATCACAAAGCGGGTGTGAATAACCATGCAAACTTACATGGTGCCCTCACATGTTACAGTCACCTATTCGATGTACCGATAAACCACACACGCTCCACCGAACTATGACAAACATTGAGTCACCCTTTGCTACCTTTGCTTAGAACCATTTAGTGTGCCGGTAAACCACACACGCTCCACTAACGTCTTCGTAAGGGCACAAAGTGTAATTTCATGGAATTGCATCAATTCACTTTTGCCTAAGTAACTAAGATTGGGAATTTTGAAAACATTTAGTTACTTTTATAATTCATTATACTTATAATGGAAGGTTTCGTCCTATCCTACCCGTTCGGCTAACGACCCTCCACTAGTCAAGAGTGCGGTGGGTAAGAGTGGATACCCATTCAATCGCCATTTTATAGGCAATTTCCTTAAACACCCCTTATAGACCAGCTTCATGAATGAGACCTACTAATGGTAAGACTGACTTTTACTCATACATATATATAATGTTAGACTTTTAATGTTATATATAGTATAGGGTGTATTTTACACTTTTAAAATATTAGGTGGTTCAATTTAACAATTGTACTTTTAATTCACTTAAATTGTAAACCTAAACTTTTATGGATTTATTAAACCTCTTTAATTAAACATCTTAATTAGTTAATAAAACCATAAGGGTGTGATTTGAACTTTTTCAAAACTATACTAGAGTTTTAGAATTTAACATTCCTAATTAAACTTTTAATCAACTTTTAAATTCCAAAACTTGAGGGCAAGTTTTGAAACATTTCAACACATTAGTTTTTAGAATTTAAATATACATCAAAATTAAACCATTTAATCAAAATTTAAATTCCAAAACTTGAGGGCAAGTTTTGAAACCTTTTCCAAAACATTAGTGTTTTAACTATTTAAATTTCAAAACTACAAAACTTTTGGGTTCAAATTTAAACTATTAAACCTAAAGGGAAAAATATGAAACTTTTCATAACAACAAGGATCAAATAACAAATAATCTAAACTAACATTTAATTACATAATTATCCATATTTGATTTGTTTAATGATTTCTTGCAAAACAATTTATCAATTTACTCAAAATAATTAATCAATTATCTTATAAGGAAACAATTATCTTATTAATTGATAAATATCCTCAATTAGATCAAAAATATAGTTAAATATATCATATAATCGGATTAATATTGATCTAACATGATAAGGTAACTATCCGAATGCAAAAACAGCAAGAAATCCCGAGATAAGCTCTATCTGACGAGTTGACTCGTCGAGTCAAGCCTGGACTCGTCGAGTCACCTTGGACTCGGCGAGTTCAGCTATGGACTCGGCGAGTCCAACCTCCAAAACACCAAAAATCGAATTTTCTAGTTATACAATGCATCAATACAATTGAAACCAAGCTAGGCTCTGATACCACTGATGGGTTTTGGTCATAAGACATCCTATGTGCTCATACAAACCCTAATGCTTGGATCTAGGTTTCTCTATTGTACATGCTTTGAATCCAAGACTATAAACCCTAATTCTAACATATGGAAATCAATATTAACATATAATTAGGTTTATGATATTACCTTGATTGTTATGTAGCAATAACAATCCTAATTCCTCCTTGAATTAGCTTTGGAAGGCTTAGAGTCACAAGTGTCACTCCTCTAATGGCTTACAAACACCAAGAGCAAGTGGAGAAGGTATAAAGAGAGAGGAGGGAGGTAGGAATTCGTCCTTAGGACTTCTTGGGAAGGGTTGGACGAATTCATGAGCCTTAGGGGGTTTATATAGGTGTAAAGATTAGGGTTTTAGTCCTTATCCTTATCTAGTTGCTTGCCCACCAAGCAACCATAAGATAAGTCTTAGAAACCCTTATCCTAGTCGAATTCTAAGGCATTATCACCTTAAATTCGTTCACCCTATATATAAGATAATCCTTACCTTATTTTGTAACTATCACATAATTACAATTCAGCCCCTCTAGTTTAATTAATTACACTTGATCACAAAATTAATTCTTAATTAATTATTGACCAATATTAATTAAACAAATATGATTTCTCCTTTAATATATTATTCTTATAACATATTAATAAATCATAATAACCTCTCTCTCTATTTATTTCTCCAATCAAGTTGCTTTGGTGAAGGCAAACCAAAAGGACCATGCACCATCGGGTCAAGTACATACCAAAATAGTTATGGACTTAGAAACTAATCCAACAGTTTTGGCAACCTTTTTAGTAGGAACTAGATTAAGGATATGGGCGGCAGTCTCTAATGTTGGGTTTTGAGCAATCTAACACTTCCTAAGTGTGCATGCAACCCTAATAAACCTTGGATCTATGTTTTCTTCTAAAATACATGCAAATAATAATTTCCAAGGTTTCTTCCTAACTAGCATAGCATAAGGATTATGAATCATAAAACTACTAGTAGAAATACATACCTTTTGATGATGGTTGATTGTTTGGAGTTTGAGAGCCAAGCACCAATAGTGTGAATGCCTCAAATTGAATCACAAATCACCACAAACACTTGGAAAACTTTGAGAGAGTGTATACACACATAGAAAATCGGCCACACACACAAGACCACACTAGTGGCTATTTCATGCAACATAAGCATGCTTATATAGTGTGCATGGTTAGGGTGAAACCCTAATAACCCATGACCTTTCCTTTTCCAAGGATCCATGGGTTAAAAGCTCCATGGATCATCCATGAACTTCCATATAAGCCTAGCCCATTAACAAATGAGTGTTAGCCCACACTATATAAAACCAATAGCCCACAATCTAATTAGTCTTCCTTTTAATCTCTAAATTAATTCATAATTAATTTAAGACTAAGACTAATTAAATAACATGACTTCATATTAATATATTATAACTTATAATATATTAATAAACATATGTGTATAACTCTCATAAAATTATCCATAAATAGTTCGGGTGAAGTGCAACCCAAATGGACCATGCCGGGTCAGGTCAAGTATGTACCAAATAAGTTATGGACTTAGACACCTTATCCAACAGACTCCCACTTGGATAAGTCTAATAACTATATTTCCGTATGTTACTTCAGGAACCAACCAGCAATCGTAGCTCTCGAAAACTCTGTTGAACTATGAAGCGCCATTTTAGATAAGTGATCATATAATCCTCTGTTCTCAAGATATCAGCCGGACAAATACATGGAACAACGTTGTACTTATTGTCCAGCAGTTTGTTTCCCGATTTTCGATTTGTTTGACAAAGAACTTAATCGAACACATCAATTTAGTTCTGACCGGCCGGTACATAGGTCACAACAAAATCATCGACGGGCCCAGATATCGCTTCTATTTCTAGAAGGAACAGATAAACTTCGACTCATATGCTTGTTCTACTACTTGTTGAATTGTACACAAAGGCACGTTTTATAACATCAAGTTACTGATGCGTTTACGTGCAATCAATGCACAACCAACTCATAGGTAACAACTCATATCTCTAGGTTTGAAGATTTATATGATATTACCGTCTCACAATCACTCGAGATAAATTCCATGAAGTGATACAAGTGAGCGTGGGTTTAATCCAATACTCATAACTTATGAGCACTCATGAATGTTGTAGCAACCATTGCTATGACTAAACCCATTTAGCCATCTACAAACTCGATTCATGACAGTCTTGATTCATACCTGCTTCCAACATATGAACGACTGTGGAGTGTTTAAATAACGTAGTCATTCGGAAAGAATAACCTAGCTATTTTGGAAGTCAAAACATGCAAAGTGAAACACAATATTAATCGAATCCAATATGGTCTCAGAACCCTTTTGAATATAAATAGAACCACCTTTTATTTATCACCATATTGATTACACATTATTCATTGTATAATGTTTCAAACAATCAACTTAAGACTTGAATAAAAACAACAGTCGTCCCATGCTCCTAGCATGTACACTTTGTTTTTCTAAACAATAGTTATGCCATACTCCAAGTATGCACACTATGTTTGTCTATGATCCTTACATTGTGATGTAGATCAATTGAACATGATTCCAATGATACTCATTTCACAATCCCAAATCCTTATTGTAAATGTGAGAATCCCCGATTCCTATCATTTACCAAAAAATCTGTTAGATTTTAAACTTTTATGCAATGTTCCTCTTGTAATGATTATGCGCAAAGTCACCAAAACCTTGTCACCAGTCATTACAGAGTATTCCAAAGAAGGTCAACCTCTATGGAACGGAAGTCTCATATTCAAAGTACATTGCTTTGAACATCCTTCTTGCATTAAGGTTTTCTAATCTTACATAGATTGAATAACTTCCACCTGTGGAGACATTTCCATAGTCCCATTTTGACTATCACTTCCGAACAAGAGTTACTTCTTTTCAGAATATGTCAATATGGTCCTTTCCGACAACTTACATCATACTTCCGACTTTCCTTGAGCAACCAATCTTTGGCAAACCTCAGATTGTCCTCGACAATTGCTTAATCACTTTAGTCATATCCAGTTCTAGACTTTTCCCTTCTCAATGCCTTAAGCATCTGGAAAAATTTAGAAAAGATGAATATATAACACATGTAATCGATCCTATATCCGAAGCATATGGGACACGATTCATGATGTTTGACATAAAGACATGATACTAGACCATTCTTTTGCTACAATATTTTTATTTGCCATGTTTTCAAAATTTAACTATGAAGAAGGATGCCGTAATCATAATCGAATTTTGAAAACACAATATATATAGAATTTCTTCAAGTTGAACCATTCCAACATAAAATTCATATATATATATATATATATATATATATATATATATATATTCTTGACTAAAGATGATTAAAATCTCAATCTAAGCTTTAGAATTGAAACGAAGTATAATTTCCTCTCCCTTAATTATAGCAAAATACCTTTTCAACCCCTGCAACTTCACAAATTGAAACTTTGTTTTCTATAATAACATTGCTAACTTGCAGCACTTAAACGTAATAATCATGCTCCCACTAACATGATGATTATCATCATAACACTTATGCTCCCACTAGCTCTGACATATTTCCAGAAATCTGTTGGACTTCTGAAATTTAGATTCATACACCCTTTCTTAGATAGCTCACATGTGTGTCTAAGCAATTTCAAGAACTATGAAAAGGGATGTCGTAATCATAGTCTCAATTGCTTAGGCATTTTCCATTTCTCACAAGTCCATGTTAGTGTGCCGGTTAACCACACGCGCTCCACTAACGACTTTTGAAAATGCAAATAACACAATTGATATCTACGTAAAATCTACTTAGTGAAAGCGTTTCCTCACCATCATTTTCATGAATCGGAGAGAAACCTTATGACACTTAGATTTTATAGTGTATGAGTTCCTATCCATGTGAATTTGTCAAAACCATAATCACAAGATAATGTTAGTGACAAATTCAACCTTACATGGATTAAACTTGTTTAATCTTAGTTTCTTGTCACCTTGGTAGCACAAGGCCCACCAATGCTTCCAAGTTGAACTCTGATAACTCACATGCAAATTCAACTTATTTGAAGTAGGTACAGAAATAAGAATTATGTCAACACGATAGGTTGCAAACCTTAAGTCGTGTGCTAGTGACAAATTACAGGTTTTACTCTTGATTAAATCTTGAAACTCTTTCAGGATCTTTAAGGCTCCCACTGTCCCCTTGACATATAAGTTTCCCCAGTCAAGAACCATTCCTTGACAAAACAAATATTCAATGGATAGTGTGGATTCTTATCAAGACTAACACTTCACACAATTGGTCTTAGTTGGTCTTTGTCTCATCCAAGACATCACACCTTTCCAATCTCAAATGTACAAGAGTAGAAAACATTTTACTCTTACATTTGACTAGTGTTAATAAATCTTCCTTTATGTCACTCAAAGTTACAATCTTGGAGTATGACTCTAAGAATTGTTTTGGAACGAAGTATGACTCATCTTCTCGATCTTAACCAATCCAACAATTCATGACCTCTCTTCTTAGCCATAACAATGCACTAAGATGTCCTTAGAGTATGAATTTGTGATATGGTTTCATAATCATTAAGATGATCATGAAATACGATACTAAAGTACTCTCCCATCCTTTCAGATTTGAGAAACTTTTATCTTTCTGCCTAATTTGATTCTTCTCATTTGTTTTGTCATACATTGTAACCTTTCCAATGTTACAGAATTATACTTAACCTCATAAGTATAATCATATTTACTAATCTTTAGTAAATCATGACAAATCAATCTTTGTGGTGGACCTTGACCAGCGCACACCCAGTGTACCTAATTCCTTAGTCCTTCAATTGACTCACATATACATGTGATCAAAGAATTAGTCTTAATTTTCAAAGATGAAAATTCTCATTCATCATACAATACAACTTGTATGATTCCAAGTTTCTGTCCAATTGAAACTTGGGTGATGAAAAACTTTCTTCATTTGGTAAATTCAGACACTACCACAAATGAAAGAATCAAATCCAATTTCCAATATTGCTATTACTGGAAACATATAAGCAACAATTTTCCACAGATGCCATTGTAAGGATATTTTTAAAATAAATAAAATTAAAAACCTTTTTTTCTTTTATTTTAAAACTTTGCGGAAAAACTTATCCTTACAATCCACATGAAAACCTTGTTGTTATCTATTCATAAGGAATATATTATAACTCTTAAGCAACAGCTCAAAATTCTGATTACCGAACCATGCGATCGAAACCCACCTTCGCAATCAGAATCAACATATATTTACTTTAAGCTTCCTATCTTTTCTTTGATTCTTAAAAACATCATCATGTGACCCATTCACATTATGTAATAAGAATCTCCAAATAGGAACTTAATAGAGTTAGACAGTGGACTTTACCCGAAGTAGAGTCAAACCTCTTGACTTGATCAACCTTATGACCTTTCACGTGAATAGGGCAGCTTCGCAACCAATGCCCCTTCCTTTGGCAACAAAACACATGGACCCTTTGGTAATGGCACATGGGACTATCTCAGACTTAGCCTTTCTCTTTACTATTTGTTCAACCGAGTTGACTATAGTCGATCCCTTTCCATTGGGAAGAGAAATGCTTTTCTAGATATCCAATGCTACCATTGTCAATGTCCATTTAAGACTTGGGAAGTTGTTCTTTTAATAAAATTTGCTTTACTGGTGTTCCGAATCATTGCTGATTCCACAACACCAAGCAAAAAGATAACATCATTAAGGGTCATATCATAGTCTGTCTCATAGTAGTCCCAAAGAGACTCACTATGTTACTAAGAAAGTGATTGAACATCCAACTTTCACGAGACTTTGACACCCAACTCTCCCGGCTTGTCAATATGTGACTTTATCTCCAAGATGTGAGCACACATAGACTATGCTTGCCAATAGGGATTGAGTGACTTTAAACTTTTCAAGAACTTGTGGGTGAAGGAGAATAATTGGAGGAGGTGGAGGAAGTGAAGCATGATGTTGAGGGACACCATCTTCAAGAGATTTGGGAAGATCATAGTTGTCTGAACCAGACATCTATAATGGGAGAAAATCAAGTTAGTTGATTCAAAGTCCTTAATATAACACCCAATAGAAATATTAAGGCTAGGACCCAACACAATATTTTATAATTTGGAAGAGGGATGCCGTAATCCAAGCTATAAAATATTTGAAGGTAGGCGAATGACGATTCACCAATTTCCACCATGAAAAACGAAATAATTTATTAGGTTTTAATTGGATTTGAAATTCCTAGATCTTTTGAGATTCATTGAACTTTTCAATGGCATGTTTCAATCTCGAGTGTGCCCTCTCAAATTTTGTGACTGGGATGCCGAGGATCACAAAACAAGGTGTGAATAACCATACCAATTCACTTGGTACCCTTAATATTATCACCCAATCAATGTGCCGGTTAACCACACACACTCCATTGATCTATGACAAACATTAAGTTACCCTTCGTGATCCTTACTAGTCCAAGTTAGTGTGTCGGTTAACCACACACGCTCCACCAACGACTTGGTAAGGTACAAAGTGTGAATTCCATGGGCTAGCACCAAATTCACATTTTTCCTAAAGTAACTAAGATTGGGAATTAAATAAAACATTTAGTTACTTTATAATAATCATTATACTTTTAATGAGAATTTAAAATCATTGTCCTACCCGTTCGGCTAACGACCCTCCACCGATCAAGCAAGCGGTGGGTGAGAGTGGACACCCATTAAGTTGCCATTTTATAGGCAACAACCTTATATCCACCTTATAGACCGGCTTCGTGAATGAGGCCTACTAACGGTAAAACGACTTGTTCTTATACATATATATATATATATATATATATATATATATATATATAATAATTAACCATTAATCTTATAATAGTATAAGGGTAGAATTTTAACTTTTAAAACTTCTAGGGTATGAAATTAAAGTTTGTGTGAGACTTTAGAAATTCCAAAACTTGAGGGCAAGTTTTGAACAATTCATAAACTTTTGGATATTCATAACTTATGAGTTTTAATTAAGTGGTTTAAAGCTTTTAATGAAGAGTCTCTTGGAAATCCATAACTTGAGGACAAGTTATGGAGTCCATAAAAGCATTTATTAGAAAACTCTTCAAGAAAATGTAACTTATGACTTCTTAAAAAACATTTAAAAGAAAAAACTTTTGGAATTCCATAACTTGAGGACAAATTATGAATTCCATTAAAACACATTAAGATCAAGAATTAACTAACAAACAATTTGCAAATAATTCCTATGATCTAACAAAACTCATATGAACATGAACATCCACATCAACAATTTCAAGAATCATATGAACACATATAAACTTGAAATTTGATTATAACTTTGAAATTGGTCCACCATCATCATTACCACATCAAAAACAGGTTTTATGAGTCTAAAACAGTTTAAGGTAATGATTCTAGACCAATTCCAGCACCAAAACTCGAAGATATGCTGTCTGGGGTTCCAACTCGTCAAGTGCATGAACCAACTCGCCGAGTTGGATGAGTTTTGCCTTGGACTCGTCGAGTCCCTTCATGGACTCGGCGATTCAGCTGTGCAGACAGCATAAAATCTTCGATTTTCAGCAATTTGCATCAAGTATTCAAGAAAACAAGCCTAGGCTCTGATACCACTGTTGGGTTTTGAGCAATCTAACACTTCCTAAGTGTGCATGCTACCCTAATAAACCTTGGATCTATGTTTTCTTCTAAAATACATGCAAATAATAATTTCCAAGGTTTCTTCCTAACTAGCATAGCATAAGGATTATGAATCATAAAACTACTAGTAGAAATACATACCTTTTGATGATGGTTGATTGTTTGGAGTTTGAGAGCCAAACACCAATAGTGTGAATGCCTCAAATGGAATCACAAATCACCACAAACACTTGGAAAACTTTGAGAGAGTGTATACACACATAGAAAATCGGCCACACACACAAGACCACACTAGTGGCTATTTCATGCAACATAAGCATGCTTATATAGTGTGCATGGTTAGGGTGAAACCCTAATAACCCATGACCTTTCCTTTTCCAAGGATCCATGGGTTAAAAGCTCCATGGATCATCCATGAACTTCCATATAAGCCTAGCCCATTAACAAATGAGTGTTAGCCCACACTATATAAAACCAATAGCCCACAATCTAATTAGTCTTCCTTTTAATCTCTAAATTAATTCATAATTAATTTAAGACTAAGACTAATTAAATAACATGACTTCATATTAATATATTATAACTTATAATATATTAATAAACATATGTGTATAACTCTGATAAAATTATCCATAAATAGTTCGGGTGAAGTGCAACCCAAATGGACCATGCCGGGTCGGGTCAAGTATGTACCAAATAAGTTATGGACTTAGACACCTTATCCAACATCTAAGGCATACCCCCAGAAAGAGATTGGTAACGAAGCTCGACTCATCATGGAACGAACCATATCCAACAAGGTTCGATTGCGCCTCTCAGCCACACCATTCAACTGTGGTGTCCTGGGAGGTGTCAATTGTGAGACAATCCCACATTCATTAAGATAGTCAAGGAACTCAATGCTAAGATCCTCCCCGATCGGATCGGAGCATCTTGATGTTCTTGCCCAATTGATTCTCAACTTCCTGCTTAAACTCTTTGAACTTTTCAAAGGTTTCTGACTTATGCTTGATTAAGTAAATATATCCATATCTACTGTAATCATCAGTAAAAGTCACATAATAACGATTAGCATCCCTTGTAGCAACTCTGAAGGGCCCACACACATTCGTGTGTACAAGGTCCAACAAACCTTCACCCCTATCACAAGTACCTGTGAAGGGTGACTTTGTCATTTTTCCAAGTAAACAAGACTCGCAACTATCATCTGACTTGAGGTCAAATGATTCCAAGACTCCAACCTTTTGGAGTTGGCCTATGCGCTTCTTGTTAACATGTCCAAGACGACAATGCACACATGGATGCTTTATCCAAGCTATCAGAAGAATCAATATACAACACATTATTTCCTAAATTGTCTACAACATTCACAGCTTCATATACACCATTACAAGGTATTGCTTTAAAGTAAAATGCATCATTGTAATAAACATTAATAGCACCATTTTTATTATCAAATGAAAATGAAAAACCTTGTTTGTACAAGCCATGAAAATAAATAATATTTCTCGCCATTTCGGGCGAGTAACAACACTTATTCAAATCTAACATTAACCAATTATTAAGCAATAAAGAATAAACTCCTATCTTGGTAACATATGATGCTTTCCTGTTGCCCATGACTAAGTTTATCTTCCCGTGCTCCACTTGCTCACTTTTTCTTAGTGCCTGCAAATCAGTACAAATGTGAATACCACAACCTGTATCAAGCACCCAAGAATTAGCATTAGATGATTTGTTAGACAATATTGTGTAATTACCTGCATGGTTGGGTTTAACCTTCCCATCCTTTAGATCTTGCAGATATTTGGCGCAGCTTCGCTTGAAGTGTCCCTTTTCCTGGAAATAGAAGCACTGTGCTTTCTTTGGGTTTGAAGAAGGAGAAATGGGACCTTTCTTTGTCCCACTTGAAGAGGAACCATCAAGAGTCTTACCCTTGGTACCCTTCGAAGGGATTTTCCTCTTCTTACCCTTTCCCTGCCCAATAGCCAGAACAGGGGCTATTGTAAGAGTAGAAGTAGCAACCGATTTACCCTTAAGGCCATTTTCAGCTGTCCTTAAGAGTCCTTGAAGTTTGCTATGTGTGACTTCCTCCTTCTTCATATGATAAGTCATACGAAACTGATCATAACTTGAAGGTAAGGAATGAAGAATGATGTCAATCGCCAATTCCTCAGGGAAGTCAACATTGAGCTTTAGCAACCGGTCAACGAACCTCTGCATCTTCTGCAAGTGACCGGTGATAGGTTCACCATCCTTCATCCTTGTGGTTATCATGGAGGAAATGATTTCATACCTCTCTTGACGCGCGCTCTGATGGTACCTTTCCATCAGATCCAGGTGCATCTCATAGGGGTAGAAATCTTCATAAGATTTTTGGAGTTCCGGAGTCATTGTGGCCATCATGATGCAGGACACCTTGGTGGCATCCTTCTCATGTGCAATGAACTCCGCAAGCTCTTCTGGAGTAGCAGTGGCTTCATTAACAACCTTAAGCTCCCTGTCAATGACATATTCTTTGTCCTCATAGCGGGTAATCATCCTGATGTTTCTGATCCACTCATTGAAGTTGGGTCCATCAAAGATGACCTTACCACACAAGTTCATTAGGGAAAAGGAGCCTGTAGGATTTGAGCCAACAACGTTATTGGAAGACATCTGGAATAAAAGGAAGATAAGTTTCATTAGATTAAGAATCCTTAATAAGTTACCCAAATGAAATATTAAGGCTATGATCCAACAAACTATTTATAGGTGGAAGAGGGATGCCGTAATCCACACTATAAAATATTTGAGGGTAGGTAAATGACGATTTACCAATTTCCACCATAAGAACGATATATTTTATTATTAGGTTTTATTGGTTTTGAAACTCCTAGATCTTTTGAGATACATTGAACTTTTCAATGGCATGTTTGAATCTCGATTGTGCCCTCTCAAGTTTGTGACTGGGATGCCGAGGATCACAAACAATAGGGGTGTTCGTTTGGATGGATCGGTTTGATCCGATCCAATCAAGTGAATCCAAATTGATTTCGGTTTTCAAAACATGGATCCGAATAGTCCAAACTAAATTTAAATCCAATCCGATCCGATCCAATTACAATTCGGTTGGATCGGTTTTTATAATTCGGTTTTCAAAAATAGAAACATTTTAAATTGACAAATAATTATAATATTACTAAACATTACACAAGAAGCAAAAACAAATTACTTAGTTGTGATTGAAATTTATAAACAACTAATAAGAAGATACATTATAGTTAAATATTTTATAGATAAATTTTTTTTTGACTGAAAATGCATATTCATGTTTTTCTATCGGGTGAAACGTTCCTATTTGAAAAAATAAATTATAAAATTGATAAATAACTATAGATATATATTATAAATAGATAAATAATAAATGTTTATTCGGTTTTTTTGTACTATTCGGTTCTTATTTTATAAACCAAAACCAAGCTGAAATCCAAAATAATAATTCGGTTTTGTTGAAAACCAATCTAAAAATCCGAATATCCGAACCAAATCGTCTAATCCAAATTGTCCAACTGGATAATTCGGTTTTATCCGAATAGTGAACAGTCCTAACAAACAAGGTGTGAATAACCATACAAATTGACTTGGTACCCTTAACGATATTACCTAATCGATGTGCCGGTTAACTACACACGCTCCACCGATCTATAATAAAGTCAAGTTACCCTTTGCCACTCTTACTAGTCCATGTTAGTGTGCCGGTTAAACACACACGCTCCACTAACGACTTGGTAAGGTACAAAGTGTAATTTTATGGGTTAGCACCAATTTCACATTTTCCTAAAGTAACTAAGATTGGGAATTTATAATGTATAGTTACTTTATAATTCATTATACTTTTAATGAGAATTTAAAGTCGTATCCTACCCGTTCGGCAAACAACCCTCTACCGATCAATGAAGCGGTGGGTGAGAGTGGACACCCATTAAGTCACCATTTTATAGGCAACAACCTTATACCCCCCTTATAGACCGACTTCGTGAATAAGGCCTATTAACGGTAAGAATGACTTATTCTTATACATATCTATATAATAAAATTAGAATAATAGTATAAGTGTTGATTTTTAAACCTTTTAAAAATCTAAGGTTTAATTTGGAATTAAAGTATTAAAGTGTAGGACTTTTCAAATTCCAAAACTTGAGGGCAAGAATTGAAACTATTCCAAGTCTCTTCAGTTTGTAACTTATGAGCTTTAATGGTTCATAAAAATGAAGACTCTTCATTTTATGAAACCTCTTTAGTTCTTTAATCACAATTTAAAGAAGTGACTTTTGGTTATCCATAACTTGAGGACAAGTTATGGACACCATCATTGCCATTAAGATCATGAATTAGACATACATGGAGGTTACATATAATTCCTATGATCTTCTAAAAACTCATAAGAACACAAATTCATGTCAAGCAATTTCAAGAAATCATATAACCATATACAATACTTGAAAATTGATAAAAGTCATGCAAAAATGGGTTAACATAATCATTATCATTTTGAAAAATAGATTTTACAAGTCGAAAACAGATTGGGATATTGATTTTAATCCATTTCTAGCAACAAAACACGAAAAAGCTGCCCAGCATGCTCCTACTCGTCGAGTGCATTATCCTAGTCAATGAGTAGGATGAATTTGTTCATGGACTCAGCGAGTCCTCCCCATGAACTCAGCGAGTCCAGTCGACAGTGAGCAGAATTTTCGATTTTCAAGCAGTTTTGCATCAAGTATACAGAAAACAAACATGGCTCTGATACCACTGATGGGTTTTGAGCATTCTAACACTTCCTAAGTGTACATACAACCCTAATGACCTTGAATCTATGTTTTCACTGTATACATGCAAATTTCTTTTTAAAGGTTATTTCCTAACTAGCATGGCATGGGGATTACATAAAACATAAAACTAGTAGAAATACATACCTTGTTGTTGCTTGGATTCCTTCAAGACTTTGTGAGCCTAGCACCCCAAATGTTGTGCCTCAAATGCTTCACACAACACCACAAAACTTGGAATAACTTGAGAGAATACTTGTAGCACTCAAAAATCGGTTATGCCCTCTCTAGTAACACTAGGTGCCGATTTTGCTAGCCAAAGGGTCCCTTTTATAGTGGTGTCACAATTAGGGTTTCATCATGAAGACCCATAATTGTCATGACTCTTCATTTCTCATGACCCATGAGTTTGTAACTCCTATGGACTATCCATGGAGCTCCAAATGGTTACATCCATAACCCATAAACCATGGATCATTAATCCACCATAAAAGAATTGATGATTGTCATAATCAACCCTATATATTTAATTAGTCTCACTTTGATCACCAAATTAATACTAGATTAATACTTGATCAATACTAATTAAATAATACTATTATTAATATATTAGAACTTATAATATATTAATAATCATAAGTGCCTTATTCTCTCATTTAGTCTATCCAAGTATTGCAATGCCATGCAACCCAAATGGACCATGTCGGGTCGGGTCAAGTACATACCAAATAAAGTTATGGAATTAGACACTATATCCAACAAATACCTCATACCATACATATCAAACATACAATGGGTCATGCCCCACAACCATCGGGCCCCGCCTGGCATTAGGCCTCTCCCGAAACAAATATGTTAGTAGCATGTGATAGGCCCTAGCCAACACAATCATCAGGCCTCGCCTGGCATCGGACCCCGCCCGGTATACATACAAACACACACAATTCATGCAAGAGTCAAAAAGACAATTAGCATACTATAACATAACCCACTGGGTCAGCATTGGTGCCTTTGACCCGCAAGTAAAGCGACAACTACCATACTATAACACACTCATCAGGACCCGCCTAGTATACATATAACACATGCAAGGTCACACACACAACTAACTAACCAATAACCACAAATCATGGGCCGACATTGAGTTGCAGTTGCGTGAGCTGAGGCAGGCTCCGGTACAGTTGCAGCCGGCGCCAAAACGGTCCAAGACCGTTGATTCTAGAATGGGAGACCTGAGTAGCCACACTTGTAGGAAGTGTGGGAGGAGCCACACCGGAGTTTGTAGGTCCAGTGGTGCATGCCGCAAGTGCGGAAATGAGGGGCACTATGCGAGGGATTGTCGGCAGTCAGCGCCAGTTCGAGATTTGAGGATTTGTTATCATCGTCATCAGCTTGGACATTTGAGGGTCAACTGTCCACAGCTCGCTGCAGGACCGGTGCAGGCTCCAGCACCGGCCACTTTGAGGATCACGGGTGGAGGTCAGGGTGGAGCGGAGCCCCCAAGGGCTCAGGGTCGTGCTTTTCAGCTTACAGCAGAGGAGGTCAGAGCAGTACCGGAGGCAGTCGCGGGTATGTTTCTTTCTTGATGTCTTGATTATCTTGTGATTATTGTGAGTATTGTTTATCTGCTAGTATCATTGTGTGGTTTTCGGTGTGGTATTCGTTGTTCTTAGAGAATTATGGTATGGTTATGGGTTAGTGTTGGGAATTTCGTTGGTTATCATTCATGGGGTTTTTAGTGGGAATCCGGCGTTGGTCTGAATGTCGGGTAGCATCTGCCTTCTGAGGAGTGGTTAGTTGCAGATTGAGTTTCTTTCGAGCGGGATGATCAATGTGGAAAGGGGATTTTTGTGCAGTTTGTTTATGCTTGCGGGGCGCAGTTCGCGGGTAAGTGATTGTGTTGTGCAGGGTTGTTTTGGGAGGTCGGTGATAGCGCCCGGTGGTTGATAGTCAGTGCCCTAAGCGGGGGAGAATTGGAAAATTCTCCGGAAGATCGATGAGCATGTGAGGTTGTTTAGTTGTTTGGGATTCAGCAGTGTTCTGTCAGCCAAGAGCGTAGGCTGGTATAAGTAAGTGGTAGGCATGCGGGGCGGGATACAGACCAAGGGTACTTAATTGCGGAGGGCCTGGGATCAGGCCGTGATTGAGTTGTGTGATGGAGATAGAGTTCGGAACCCCTAGAGGGCTAGAACAGTATGCATGGGAGGATTTCCTAGAGAGATAGCTCGGAATGATG
Source organism: Lactuca serriola (assembly GCF_051521515.1). Taxonomy (NCBI): domain Eukaryota; kingdom Viridiplantae; phylum Streptophyta; class Magnoliopsida; order Asterales; family Asteraceae; genus Lactuca; species Lactuca serriola. The sequence goes on from NC_136409.1 coordinate 215,539,263, forward strand.
AACGTTAGTTGAGCGGTCCGGATAGACTGAAGGCCAGTAGGCGTACCAGTCAGGCCGAAGGCTCGGAGAACGGTCCAGCTAGACTGAAGGCACTGGAGAGCGGTCCAGATTGGCTGAAGGTTCTAAGAGTGGTCCAGATTGGCTGAAGGCCTGTTAAGGCGGTCCAGTCATGCTGAAGACTCTGCAGGTATTGATAGATCGGTTCGAGGAAATGGATTGAGTATGTTGCGATGTGTTAGCATTAGAAGGTCTGGCCCCGGGTATTGATCTTGATTAGTGGAGATGGTGCACGGACTCGAGAGTCCTTGCGAGTAGAGTCAGAGCATGTGTGTTGGATGGATAACGGTTACACTATGAAGGAGTGGTGTAGCATTGGGCGAGCACCGTGGCACTTGTCGTAGTGACAAGGCGGCCAAGTGGATTTCCCTGGTAAAGGAAAGAGAGAGGAGTGTAACTCCGAGAAGGAGTGCAAATTCACGGAAGTGAAAGCAGCAGCGTAGAGTTATGTTTGGAGTAATCCAAGTATGGTCATTGAGCAGCGTGTTTGCGGCAGTGGAATGGAATCACATCCGGTTTGGGATGTCTACTGAGGTCGCGGAAGGAATTCCGCGAGTGTAGAGCCAAGAGACTCGGAAGGGATGCAGGGAGGGAGTCTTGGGCTCTCAGTGTGATTCTGATCAGGGAATTTTGTATGTAGTAGTGGTTCATCCTGGGGGGATGGTTGGAGATGTCGTCAGTGTAACGGGTTTTCCCAACCCGAGGGTGCTAGAGCTAGTTCAGTATGTGTATGTGATTGCAAGAGGAGAACTCATGGGAGTTGCTCTGAAGGATGTGTCTTTCTGTCAGCGGAATGGATAGAGTTGGACTCGGATCAGGAATCCGGTGGTGCATGGTTATTTCTAGCTCATATGGGTCGAGTGATGGTTGCGATTTGGAGCAGTGTTGCATCATGAGTAGTACTCAGTTGTTAAGTGGGGTTATCAGAGGGTGAAGCCGGTGGCCAGCTTGAGACGGTGGTCAGGACACCGTAAGAAAGGAGAAAGTGAGTTTGAGTTTCGATGGTTGTGCTTTGAGGAACCTGGTCTGGTTAATTCCAGGTGGCGCATTGCGGGAGTATTTCTAGAGTTGAATTGCCGCAGGCTTCGAGGACGAAGCCTAATTTAAGTGGGGGAGAATTGTAACATCCCGGAATATCAAGAGTAAAGTTGAAGGGCTAAAAGAGTAAATTGGGAAGGGGAACTCGGCGAGTCCATGGGTGGACTCGGCGAGTAAGGTCGCGACTTTTGTCGCGTGTTAAGTGGCCGACTCGGCGAGTTAGCGGATGGACTCGGCGAGTAAGCGCTGAGTGGAGAAAACCCTAAATTCGGAGGATGAGCCCTATATAAAGAACATTATACCCTCTCCCCAGCCTCTTTACCCTCTTTTGAAGTCCAAATAGCACTAAGCCGTGATTGTGAGGGATTAGAGTGCAATTGGAGCTTGGAGAAGTGGTTGTTAAAGAAATCTTGAAGGAGAAGAGACTTGGATCAAAGGGCTTTGCAAGGATCCGGATTAATCTTCTCTTGGAGCTTCCTTTTGAGGTATTATTTCATTGTTTGAGCTGCTATTATCTAGATTCATCATTTTTGGAGGTGTTAGAGATCATATCCTATGGTGTATTGGAGTTTAGAGGTTAGATCTGAGGTTGCTACCTCATATCTGGAATGCAGAAGAGTTGGAATGCATAAAAGTCCCTGTTTGTGAGTGATTGAAGGAGCTATCTTGTCCCAAACCCAAACCCTAGAGTGAAAATGCCTAGATCTCCTTGGATTCACGTAAAGTTTGCCACTTTACGTGATAGATGGCCTTAGGAAGGGTATATCTATGGTTTGGATCATCTGCATGGCTTGGAAAGCCTCGGTATGGATTCATACCCGGTGGTACTCGGCGAGTCACATGGGTAGACTCGGCGAGTTGCTTGAAGATAGGCTGGAACTCGACGAGTTGGATGAAGATGGCCTGGAACTCGACGAGTTGGAAGAACAACTCGGTGAGTAGGTTAAAGATAGCCTTAAACTCGACGAGTCTGTTCTTGGACTCGGCGAATCTTGTCGAGAAGTCCCAATCTTTTCTGGTTGAACCGAGAATCGGTGAGTCAAGGGATGACTCGGTGAGTTATGTGCGAGTGGACTCGGAGTTGTTGGACTCGGCGAGTTGGGTCGCGGATTGAAGGAAATGCTGGGCATGGGGACTCGTCGAGTCATCGAGTTGACTCGGCGAGTAGAGTCAGTCAGGGGTTGACTTTGACTTTGACCAAGGGTTGACCTGTTGTCTTCCAGGGGTATTTTGGTAATTATTGAGTTCAGTGCTTTGGTGTTGTTCAGTGGAGGAGTTCGTGTTTGGAGCAGCTTGGGTTATCTGTTTAGTCGGCAGTTTCGAGGTGAGTTATCCTCACTATATCAACAGGGTCTAAGGCACCAAGGTCGGCCCTTTATCGGATTGAGATCGGGTATTTGTTGTATGTTATTGCTTTGATATGTTGCATCCTGGTGGCTAGGATGGTATATGTTAGAGACCTGGTTGAGGTCGGTATCCTGAGATGTAGGGTGATGCTATGCTAGTGACCGGTTAGGTCGGTATCCTGGTTAGGATGACGATATGTTATGTGATCTGTTTGATCGGTTGTTGACTGTGAATTGTTATATGATTGTATGTTTATGTGCACATGGTTGTTTGGATTGGAGTTGGGTTGAGGCAGGTCCTGCTTTGTGCTGTAGGCCAAGATACCCAGGGCGGACCAGTTGTCCCGAAGGCCCGACGAGCGGTCCGGAAAGGCTATAGGCCCCAAGAGGGCGGACCAGACGTGCTGAGGCTCGGAGAGTGGACCAGGCCGACTGAAGGCCCGACGCGGGCGGACCAGTCATACTGTAGACTCAGAGAGTGGACCGGGTGGATTGAAGGCCCAGTGCGGGCGGACGAATCACACTGTAGACTCGATGTATATGGCTAGACTCGGAGGGTGGACCAGGTGGACTGTTGGCCGGTGCGGCGGACCAGTCACACAGTAGACCCTAAGTGCATGGTTGTTCTGTGAACGGATATGTTATGGCATGTTATGCGTGTATGGTATATGTGGTTGGTATTTTGGGGATATCTCACTAAGCTTTCGGGCTTACAGTTGTGGTTTAATGTTTTTCAGGTTCTTCAGGAGACCGTGGCAAGGCGAAGGCGTGATCGTACCGCTCCTCATGTTTTTGTCATGATGTGATTCTGGGAATACTTTAAATAAATTGTATTGAGACCCTTTTTGTAATAACTTTAATGGAATCGGGTTGTTTTTGAAAAATTTAAATTGGTTGGAATTTTTCGGTCGTTACATAGATAACCGGAACGTATGCGTTGCTGCTATCGGAATCCTCACACCGAACATAACCAAAATATCCCTAATCAATAATTTAATACAGTTTCCCGAAATTTAAGGTCCCAAACCATAATCTATACTTCCAATGGGTAAAAGACCATTTTACTCTTCTCATATCTGATCCAATAACCCATGGCCTAAACTCCAAAAACCCAAGGCCCAAAAGAAAACCTCGAGAGTACGCTCCGCATACAGCCCACTGAAGCACAATGTACAACTCGCTAAAGCTCAAGGACGGGGACTTCATTCATTTCGCTGAGTGTACTTATACATACGCCCAACGTACTCATCAGATGACCAAAACTTCATATTAAGCACTTAATGCATAAGACCAAAACATCCAAACTCAGATCGAACCTCTAAATAAGGTCTTAATCCATAAAGTTGACAACTTTACTCATTTGCATGACTTAATGGGACCCAAAACCCATTTTTATCTGTCTAAACCTATAATATGAACATCAACTTAAGCATGATTCATCAAACGCATCAAGATGATATTTTTATGGTTCTTAATAACTCTATAATGGATAAAGTCTCTAAATGTATTCATTAAAATGGTCCAACCAACCAAGATCTAGTAAGTCTCAAAGGAACCAAAAGTGCATCTTATAGGACACCACTTAGCCTTAGAAATATCAAATGTATATGGGCTAACTTTCTACATGTTACCTTTGCTCGTTTATCTATACTCCTTAGTTAGTAAATATAACATATCTAACCCCCCCCCCCCCCCCCCCCCCCTCTTCTTGAGAACCCCAGACGACGAAGTCTACTTTGTCGGTGTGAAAGTCATTGGTCACCAACGAGTAAAAATGTGTTTTATAACATTATAGTTACATACTTTTTAATTTAGTGGTTATCATATAAATTACTATAAATGGTTGGTTGCCGTTAAAAAAAAAGATAAGACTAATGCAATTTGTTGATGAAACATTAAGAATCTCAACCATAACTGATTATTTATTTTAGATTAGTTGACTAAAGTTTAATAAAGAACATATCGAAAACTAACATATCTAAACATTTAATTGATAGTATAATATTTTTGCGGGAGTCATACTATGTTTAATTTATTCTAGACAAATCAAGTAAACCCATAAAAATATTCATTGATCACGTAAATTATTGTCTATTTCATTTTTATATATGCTTTAACAACTTGCTTTCCAACACACAAGCATACAAAGATTATAAGATAAAAAGTTGTAGATGGACCAACTTAAGACAATGACATGTGACTCACCAATGGTACTAACATTATAAGTGCTTAAAGGACAAAATGAATAATATCTCCGAACTCATTTTGTCTAAATTAATTCCAATATATCATATCCTCAAATAGGTATGTTTAAATTCAACTTTGCCCAAAAAAGAAAAAAATTGTTTTATTATATAAGATGATATCGATTTAGTTATAAGAAAATTATCATATTTTAGAAGATAAAAGGATAATATATGTATATCTACGGAACAGTTGTTGGAAAATTATTGATTTTTTAAAAATTTTAATATTTGTTATTATAAAAAAAAACAATCAAATATATCAAGACTGATAATTATATATGTTGGTGATTTTATATCATTAATATTATTTAAGTGTAATGAAGTTAATTTGTTAATGAATGTCGATTTTACAATTATTGAACAAATTAGTATGATGCGGAGTGCAAATTTGTTTAATTTTAGACAAAATTGCAAAAATAGTCCCTGTGGTTGGCAAATTTATGTTTTTTTGGTCCAAAATGAAATGTTGGTGCACCATTGGTCCAAAATTGGATCTTTCTATTGTTTTTGGTCCCTATCAACATAAAAGGACTATTATACCCTTATATTTGTTTTTTTATATTTATTCAAATGTTTTTTATTAGTTAAAATTGAGAAAGATGCCCCCTCTCTCTCTCTCTCTCTCTCTCTCTACACATGTGTAACCCACAGAAAGAAAAGCGTCGACTTCCTTATCCATCCAAAGCTTTATCATCTTCCTCACTCCCTTGACGGTTACTACCATTGCCATCCCTTGTTACCTGCAAATCAAAAATCAAGGTAGAAGCCCATGAAGTTGGGGTCAAAGTTGTTCTCCATTTTTGAAGAACACTAGAAGTCAAGGTTCAGATTACGCAATTTTCCCTTTTTTCTATCCTGTTTGTATGTCTCATTCATTCTTCATCTTGATTAACGATTAATTATTCAAGTTCCGGATTTGATGTGATCTCTTTTTGGATCGTAATCGGTACTATCACCACCATACACCACCAACCTTGAACTCCATTACAGCCATCCCGTTGTCACCCCTTCTAATCAGCTATCCTCACCTTCTTCTCCCCTGTTCATCAATGTGATCATCACCTCTAACGTCACCCACATCACACACCACCAGACCACCATAACCCACCATACCCGCAAGCCAACACACATCTGCCATCAAAAAAGATAAAAAAAAAAGTAAAATAAGATTAATTCAGAAGAGAGAAAGAAGAAGGGGTTGTGATCGAGTTTAATAAAAAAAGAAAAAAAAATGAAATACACGCCTTAACCTCTTCTTGATTTACCACAAAAATCCGATTAGCACCACCAGACTCACCATCCCAACCTCATGCGATCTGAATCGAAGAAGGTGTGGTGAGAATCGAATCAGAACAGAAAATAAGGAAGGGAGGGTCGTGGTTTTTGTCGATTGAAGCTAGAACAAGAAGGAGAGTACATGCGATTGTGAGAGAAGGAGGGGGTGCATCGATTTCAGATCTGAGCTACCTGTGATCTGAAAAATTTGTTGATGAGCACAGATGGTTTTTTGGGGTGAACGTTTGATCTGAAAAGTTGAGTTCTTTGTTAATGTGTGTGTGTATGTGTGAGAGAGAGGGATAAGTGGGGTGATATATATTTTCTGGTTTTTAATTAACAGAATTACAATTCAATTAAAAGAAATAGAAAAAAACAATTTTAAGGGCATATTAGTCATTTTAGGTGGGGTATAAACCAAAACCACATAAAAATGCTAACCATAAGGACCAAACTCACACAAAGTATCCGAAATTGGACCACCGATGCACCACCAAACGTTTTTGGACCAAAACCATATAATTTTGACAAGCACATGGGCCATTTTTACAATTTTGTCTTAATTTTATTAAATTTTGTTTTTATTGAAATTATACTGCTATTTAGGGGTGAGACCCCTAAACTGACATGAGTCCGGAGGCAACGCCCCTGGGAGCGAGGTGCAAGGGATAGCCCCTAGCTCACTGGCTGGGGTCTGTTATGTTGTTATATAAAATGTCTCAGAAATCCATATTTTCTATAAATACACCCGGTTTTGTTATCCATATTTCAGACCCGGTTTTAGGTTAGGTTATGACCGTTGTGGACAATTTTGGGACATAAAACTGTTATTTGACAGTTTTAAGACATAAGTTTTATCCGATTAGAAGACGATGAATTTTATCTGATTAGAGATTTTCGAATATACCCTTGAAATGCTTTAATCTAAAAGTTTTCACAACTCTTATTGATCCAAACAATTCTATACCCTGATATATATATATATATATATATATATATATATATATATATATATATATATATATATATTACGATTACAAATCAAGATCTCTATGTGCGTCGTAATGTAATTATTTTGTTCTATAAATAAATTAATTTTGATATCTTATTGTAAAGAAAAAATAAATCTTTAAGTTTTAGATATTAATCAAACGTTCAAAAATAGAAAAACATACATATAATCATTCAATAAATGACGGGATTTTTACCTTTGCCAACTTTCTTGTTTTGGGTTTGATGTGAGCACTTTAGATCAGGATCAAATGAGTGGCCACGGTTTGGCTGTGGTTTTGCCACATTGGCAGTGGGGTTTGGGGAACACCACTTCCACATTGGCAGTGGCGTTTTGCCAAATTTGGCCGTATGTGGCTAAATTTGACTGCATCTCACTCGTCTCTCCTTACTCTCTTCTTCTACCATCTCTCATCTATTTTTCTCTTCTTCATTTCTTCTCCACCACACCCACCTCATGGTTTTACTGCACCCCAATCCTATGTGGAATTGAGGTGGAGTATTTTGTCATGGTAAAACCATGGTACCATTCTCTTCGGCCTTAATTCATTTTACCTTTTTTATGTATTATTATACTATGTGAGACTCGTGTATTACATATGTTTATTAAAAAAAATCATATTAATCATTGTAATTAGACCGTGTAAATTTCTATAAATAGCTCCTTACATTTAGCAAAATAAAGAATGAATGAACAGATTTACATTTTCAAGTGTGTTGCCGTTAATAAATATAATGATAATGATAATTAAATGAAAATGAAAAACACAAGAAAATGAAAAAAAAATACTAAAAATCTATAAAAATTTGTTAAATTCAATGAGAAGTTGATATTTGGTAAAAATGATCTTTATTTATTAAGATAGATAATTTTATTAAATATAATTATAGATTGTGTATTATGTAACTGTTTTTTAAAAACAATTGTATAAATTTTAATTAGAAAAGAAAAGATACTTGAAATCTCATACATAAAAAATAGATAATTTAAAAGTAATGGTTTAAATGATTTGAGTAGAAAGAATCCATTGCCCATAATTTTAAAGTAGATATCATGAAGTTTGAGTTAAGTTCGGAGGGCAACATCGGACCCCCTCCACGATTATTCTTAGTTTCTTTCATCTTTTGTTGTCTAAAGACTACTTGACTTTCTAAGCACATTTTTAATACAAAAACAATATTTTATATTTAGCTTATGTAGCCTTGTATGTCGATAAACCATTAATTTTTGAGTAAATTACACGAATCGTCCTTCGTTCAGGTGTCAAAAGACACGTTCAGTCTATATTTTTAAAAATTAACTCGGATCGTCCCTCGTTAGTTTTAAACTTACACGTTGCATCCATCCGGACATAAAAAGACCATTTTGCCCTTATTTATTTCCTTTTTGATTTATTTTTTTAATTATTTGTTATTTATTAATTATATATTGATTTATTTATTATAAAATAATTATTATTTCCTTTTAAAAAAAGAAATAGCCTATAAATACGTTGATAACTCGTCCGGTCATCCCCTCACCCCTTTTCTTCTTCGGTGCATTTCTTATCCACAATCAACACCCCGTCGGCGACTTTTGCAACATCTCCGACCGACTCCAATATTCCGATCGTGAACCAACCAAATCAAAACACCACTAATCGCCTCTTCAGAATTCTAATCGGGGGTGTTGCAGATCCAGAAGGCGACAAGGTGTAGAAGGCGACAAGGTGTAGTACCTGGGTGAGGGTTTTCTTGAAGCACGTTGGGGACAACATCGGTGTTCTGATGGTTCGATTTCACCACATTCACCTCCGCTGAACAACACCTCTCCCCCTCTTCTTCTTTGATACTTTGAATCTAAAGCTCTGGTGCCGATTTTCATTTCCAATCTCGTCTTTTTGAATAAGGTTCGTTTTTGAAAGTGAAAACAAAAAGTTCTTGCTGGAGGTAAACGGTGGTTCTTTAAGGAGATATGGACTGGAGAAGAATGGTAACGATGACAGCCTAGAGGTTACCGACGACCATCTGCTTGATGGTGAAGGAGGTGGCGATGACGGTGCTAGGGTTTCATGAAGGTGAAGGCTTGAAGAGTTAGTACTCAGATCAGAGAAAAAAAGGAGAGATAGGGAGAAAGAAAGGGTTGTGGTCCATTGATGGCGGTAGGCGCTGATACGATGTCGGAGGTGGTCGTCAGTGGTGGTGGTTCGGTAGGTGGCGGTGAGGATGTTTCATGATGAGAGGAAGAGGAAAAGGGTGATAGATATAGGAGCTGTAATTTCTATTTTCTAAATATAAAATGAATTATAAATAAATTAAAATAGAATAGTAAGGGTAGTATAGTCATTTTAAATATGGTAAGGGATGAAGTGTGCAAATTTAATCCAACGAGGGATCAAGCGTGCAAGTTTAAAACATCCAAGGGATGGTCCGAGTTAATTTTTAAAAATAGAGACTGAACGTGCACTTTAGTACATGCACGAAGGACGATTCATGTAATTTACTCTTAATTTTTTTGGCAGAGAAGAAACGAGTTTCACAGTGAGTATCAATAATTATTGGTTTAGCCATGAAAGTTGCATTTGATGTTAATACTGAAATTTAAGGGGCTTTGGATTATTGACGTGACGTTTGACCAAAGGTGGACCCTCGTTTTATTTTCACATTTTTTTTTCTATAAATACGGTGAGAGATGAGGTCTAACATTTTGACAAAAATTTTGTGCCAATACCACCATCAAAATATAATAAAGTTGACAATAATCAATATATCTTATTTACTAAAAATGTAATTTTTTAGAATGGTGGAGATTTTATAGAAAAGATAAAAGGGCTAGCAAGAAGAAACGAGTTTCACAGTCAGAAATAAGGCAACACCACCAATCTTAAGTATCATAGAGGTAGCCCTTTTTTCTTACTACTATTCACCAAAAGAAACACCAAAGCTTAAATATCTCCTACTAATTTATCATGAGTAGCAAGCGGATCATAAATTAGTCGAGCCAAATTGTTTTTAGTATTTGCTAAAAATATAAATTAGTCGAGCCAAATCGTTTGGAGTATTTGCAAAAAAAAATATAAAAACGAGTCCAGCCAAATGTAATACTATGAAAATTATATGACACAACAACATTATATTTAGAAAATCCACAAAATAGCCTAATTTTCTAATAACCTAGCAAAAAAAGCAGTCAAAATAGACATTTCTTCAACTCGTTAGTGGAATCATCCAAGCACTTGCGATTTCGTGTTGTCTATGAAACTTTTTTTTACTTTGCCCATTTCCGAAGACATTAAATCGTAGATGGCATGTAACATAAAAAAAGTTTTATGATGTTTAAGTATTTTTTATGCATTTTTATGATTTTTAGGGTTTTTTGTTTTCATAGAACCTTATATATATATATATATATATATATATATATATATATATATATATATATATATATATATATATATATATATAGAAAAGTGAATATACCCTTAAGGGTATATAAGCTTAGATACCCAAAGACACCATAATACGTTGTTTTGTTTGATATATTCGTTTTAATGTTCTTTAACTTCAACCTATAAATTGAGTTACTTTCAAGATTTTTGAAATTTCACGATTATCTTTCTCTTACATCACATTTTTTTGTCGAACACCTACTAGGCTATATATATTGTAGTTGAAAATGAAAATTATGTAAGATGAAGATAAATGTGTAATTTATAAAAATTATGAACGTAAATCAAGTTAGAAGTTAAATTATAAGAACATCGGACAATTACAACGTATTATATGATAAAAAACGACGTAGTATAGTGTATTTGGGTACCTAAGCTTATATATCCTTAAGGGTATATTCACTTTTCCCATATATATATATATATATATATATATATATATATATATATATATATATATATATATATATATATATATTCTTTTAATTTAGATTTAATTAACTAATTAATATGTTAATTTATTATTCATAATATACTTCTAGTCAAAAATTTTAAATGATTAAGTGATATTATAATCACACAATACATTTAATATAGATAAATTACATATGATCAAGGTTTTAAAAAGCTCGTCATAAGTCCAAAAACTTATATTCATCGCAAAATTTTAACAAAATATCTCTTTAAGTTATATATATATATATATATATATATATATATATATATATATATATATATATATATATATATATATATATAATAATCATTTTAAGTCACACCTTACAAACGATGTGTCTCCTTACGACTAAAAAACTTAAGGTTTTACATCGATAGAGTCAAGGTCTAACGTTATTTATAGTAAAGGGGCCTAGATCAAGAATGACATACTTGCAAGGACCATTATTGCAATTAACACAAAAGTTACATTTTTAATTATTCCATTAAAACTAGAAGTGCATGCTTACACTTTATGTTATATCGGGATTTAATGTTGCAAAGCATGCCTATTACACCCACTTAATATTAAGCCATATTGATTGGACCTCTTTATCAATATCATGCCCTTTAACTTTGGGGTCACTTCTTATCTTATCAAATCTAATGATTACGATTATCATCCTTAGATCTTCAAATCACTGAGTATTGTAATTTTTTCAAATAGGAAACAAAATGTCAACAAAATCATGCAATTATTAAGGAATATATAAGCGCACTAAAGAATCTCTATCCAAAATATGAGAATATAGTATGAACAAAAGGGGATTAAGATATTTTAATATATATAATTTATAAGAGCCTAGTGAAAGATTATTTTAAAATTTATTACTATTTGTTTTAAATTATTGAAAAAACATCATAAATGGTCCTTGTGGTTTCTCAAAATCTGAAGTTTAGTCTCCGTGGTTTGAAAACGTCATAGATGGTCCCTATACTTTCAAAACTTTTGACGATTGGTCCTTATTGCTAACTCTGTTTACTTTTGTCCGTTAACTGAAGGGCATTTTCGTCATTTCAATACCATAGGGACCATTTATGATGTTTTTTCTTATTTAAAAAAAAAGAAAATAATTAAATAAAAGGTCTCTCTCTCTCTCCCCCCTCTCTCTCCCTCTTTCTCTCTCCGACGGAGACTGGGGGGGGGGGATTCTCCTCCTTTTTCTTCCATTGCCCTTTTCTATGTAATAGAAGAACTTGATCCCTTACTATGGCAACATCTTCATCTGATTAATAGTAAAAGTTCAAGTACAGATTTATAAAAAAATTAGTCCTGATTCCCAATTCATTTACCTTTCAATTCTGACAGAACAACCATATCATTCATTTTTGCTTCACTTTCATATTTGTCGACAGACCCAGACCGTGTTGATTTGCAATTAAAAAGCAGAAGGGTGGTTAATAATTTTAAGATGTAATGGATAATCATATTGCTTGGATTTCTGTCTACTACAATGGTCATGATTGCTCTAGCTCCTTCTCTCTAATCTTTTCATCTTGCTGAAGCCATATGATTTTCTCATGCTCATATTGATGGACCCATTCGTCTTCCCAATGGTCATAATCCAGGCAGCGTATCCTCCTTTCGTAGAGCTTCTACATTCCGTAATGTCGTTGGATGTGAACCAAAGTTAGGTTCAAGGAATGTATGCGATCCGTCTCTAGTCTATGTTGCGATTACTCTGGATTTCAAGTATTTAAGAGGGTCAATTGTTGTGGTTCATTCGATATTGCAACACTCATCATGCCCGAAAGGAATAGCACCAGAGATTTCACAAGAACTAAGATCAAGAAACTTAAGGGTTGGAAGATGAAGCCCTGACCAATTCAGTATTGAACTTGGAAGTGAGAATCCTGAGGCATTAAACAAAATCAATTTGGTGAAATTGGCAAGAGCATCAACTGAAATTTAGGGTGTCGACTCCAAAATGGGGTTCTCTTAAATGGGATAGGCTGGTGTTGATGTTAAAATGTACTTCGAAAGAACAAAAAGAAGAACAGTAGAAGCAAATTACACTTCATGATTATGGTCTCAACTGAACAACCAATTTTTTGCTCATCTACATTAAGCTTTTTCTTGAATGTAATACACACATAAATGGCAAAATTGAGTAGGGAAATTAGCGATTCCCCATGATTATGCTCCCAAACGCATTGCTCTTACCTTGAATTATTCGAAATACGAATCTACGATTCTTTTGGGAAGAATGGAAGAACCACAATCGCTTCACTGTTTCTATGGCTGACAAAAATGAGTGTTTTATGAACTATAGAATCGAGAGAGAGAGAGAGAGAGAGAGAGAGAGACCTTTTATTTAATTATTTTTTTTTAAATAAGAAAAAACATCATAAATGGTCCCTATGGTAGTGAAATGACAAAAATGTCCTTCAGTTAACGGACAAAAGTTAACGGACTTAGCAATAAGGACCAACCGTCAAAAGTTTTGAAAACACAGAGACCATCTATGGCGTTTTTAAACCACGGGGACTAAACTTCAGATTTTGGAAAACCACATGGACCATTTATGATGTTTTTTCTAAATTATTTATAACTTGTTATCATCGGAGTTATAAGCTTATTTAATTTTTTCTTCTTCATCACTCAATATTTATTGAATGGTCGATATATTTTCATTTTAGTTTATTTAACCTTCTCATCTTCTAATCATATTTCTTTTTACCCCGTTAATTGTTTTTTAGTTTTAAATATTTTCATTTATTTACAAGTTAATTATTTCTATCAATTATTTAATGAAATTTTATTTATGAAATATAAATTTATAATGACTATATAGTATTTATAATCTTTTTTTATTACTATGTCGTTATTCTTTCATATTTTACGGTTATAAAATAATATCCTGATATACTTTTATTTCTATTTCCGTTTGTTTGTGGCATTCAACATCTATAGAATATAATAAATGCTTAAAAATGACTAATTGAATTGATGAGATTTTAAAATCCATTTTAAATAGATTATGTAAAATTAATGAAAAAAATTATCGGTAGAGGTTAACAATTGAAGATGTTATATAATTATAGGTTAAAGTTAAAGGAATTATGAAGTGATAATAATTAAAGTGATAATATATGTTAACCATTGGAGATGCTCTTATAAAAATATGTTTTATAATTATGACAAAATTATAAAATCATATATTGTGGAAACAACAAGTTTGATCCAACATCTATTTTCTTTACAAGGATGATACCTTTAATTTCATTTTTTTTTCAAAAATGTTGTAGTTTGTAGTGGTGGTGGGTTTTCGTCAATGTACACGTACACCGTAGAGGACGATCGAAAAGGAAGTAAGAGAGGAAAGACATGGAATGGGTAGGGTTATTGTAGGGGAGGGGTGGTGGTTTCAAATTGGGATGAACATTTGGACCAGATCGGACCAACTTTTTGACTGAAACGGTTTTGCAGAAGTTTGTGGACCTTGGACCAGACCTGTTAAGGCATACCAAGTCCAAGTCCAGTTCTCGGTTCTTAGACGTAGGGTGAGCATTTGGACCAAACCGGAGTGGTTCTTGGACCAGACATGTTTTGCAAAAATTGGTGGACCTTTGATCGAACTTGTTGAGGCTTACCAGCTCCATGTCTAGGTCCATATCCCGGTCCAGTCCGGTCTGAAAGTCTAAACGTTCTCCTTAGTTTCACATGACTTAACAACTTTTAATAATAATAATAATAATAATAACAATAATAATAATAATAATAATAATATAGAAAGTAATTAAAAGTTAAATAGGATAAATATGCTATTTCACATTACTTAAAAGGTTTTTTTAGATTTAGTCAAAATGACGTTTTTTGAAAAGAAAAAAAAATCACATGTACCAACCTTGTGAAGAAAATGAAAGTTTGACCATACATTTTGTTTCCACTATAAGTCCATCCACAATACCCACCATTAACCACGATAGTCGTGGTTGCCACCTCATTACCACACACAATCACTAAAAGGTTGGTATACACACCACTGTATCCTTCTTATTTCTTGATTTTCAAATAAGATATATATATATATATATATATATATATATATATATATATATATATATATATATTATTGTAGAGATAGTTAGAAAGAGAGAGAGAGAGAGAGAAATTGCATTGGCTGTTGTCCTTCTTTGTATAGCGTACATGATCGATCCTATAGCCTCAACATAAGGGACTCGACTCATATCAACTATCTCTTCATCCGTACTTGGGTTTTAAGTCTTACTCAATTTGGCATTGCTCTGAATAAGTAGCTCTCATTTCTTGAAAATTTACATACTAAATCGTTTCAGTACTTTGTCCAAGTATGCACTTTGACTAAGTCCAATTAGTCTTTTCTTTCTATCTCTCAAAATTCTTATCCCGAGAATATAGGCTGCCTCTCCTAGATCCTTCATAGCGGAACACTTTCCAATCCAAGATTTTACTTCTTGCAAGGTTGGAACGTCATTTCCTATAAGTAGTATGTCACCAACATACAACACTAGAAATGTTACTATACTCCCACTAGCCTTGACATACACACATGACTCATCCTCACTTCTAGAGAAACCAAATTTATTGACTTTCTCATGGAGGCAAAGATTCCAGCTACAAAACCTTTGTTTCTATCCATAGATGGATTTCTCAAGAACTCTATTGGGAAATTTGCATCAACAAAACCATCTGGCTGAGTCATGTAAACATCTTCAACCAACTTCCCATTAAGGAAAGCAGTTTTGACATCCATCTGTCGAATTTCATAATCATGAAAGGCAGTTGTGGCGAGCATTATCCTAATAGACTTTATCTTGGCCACTGGTGAGAAGGTATCATCATAGTCAATCATTGGGGTTTGAGTAAAGCCCTTCGCAACCCATCGTGCCTTGAATGTGTGCACATTTCCATCTATGTCGGTCTTCTTCTTGAAGATCCATTTGCACCCAACTGTCTTCCGACCAGGTAAATTATCAACCGAATTCCAAACTTGGTTATCATACATGTACTTTATCTCATTGTGCATTGCCTATTTCCACTTCGTAGCATCCGGGCCTGCCATTGCTTCCTTGTAGTTGGCTGGTTCTTCCAAATTTACCAACGTACGATCACTGATAAATGTATCACCATATGCAGTTATATGAGAACCATAAAACTGAGGTAGCATGCACACTCTATAAGAATGACGAAGAGGTAATGAATTGTTAACTGACTCAACTGGAATTCCTTCGTTTAGTTGAGTCTAAGTGTCTTCTAAGGTTCTTTCATTGGTTGACTCTTGAATCTCTTCAAGATCAATTGTTCTCCTACTGTCCTCTTTTCAAATGAGCTCTCTCTCGCGAAAGACTCCTCTTTGTGCTACAAAAACCATGTTTTCACTAGGTTTGTAGAACAAGTATCCAAAAGACTTTTGTAGGTAGCCGATGAAAATACACTTCTCACTTCTGGCCTCTAGCCTGTCATGAGTCTCTCGTCTAACAAACGCTTCACAACTCCAAACTTTCATATGTGCTAACGAGGGAACTTTCCCTGTCCATACCTCGTGAGGTGTTTTAGCAACCTTATTAGGAAGGACATGATAGAGGATATGGGCGGCTGTCTCTAAGGCATACCCCCTAGAAGGAGATGGGAAGAGTGGCTCGACTCATCATGGAACGAACCATGTCCATCAAGGTTCGATTGCGCCTCTCAACCACACCATTAAGTTGTGGTGTCCTATGAGGAGTCAATCGTGAAACTAGTCCACATTCATTGAGGTAGTCATGGAACTCAATACTAAGATAGTCTCCTCCTCTATCCGATCGAAGCATCTTTATCTTCCTGCCTAATTGATTCTCGACTTTATGTTTAAACTATTTGAACTTTTCAAAGGTTTCTGATTTATGTTTGATCAAGTAGATATAACCATACATGCTATAATCATTTGTAAATGTTACATAAAACCGATGACCATCTCTTGTGGTGGATCTAAAAGGTACACACACATCTATATGTATGAGGTCCAACAAACCTTCACCTTGAAACATCCCAAAAATACGACCCGAAAATTTCATTTTTAATATAACCAAAAATCATAAAACTGAGTATCATATAATAAAACCATACGCTACGTATCTCAAACCATACTAAAATACTGTGAGAAAGCTGTGTCACAATTGTATCAAAACATATCTAAAAAAACTGTATCAACTCCCAGGACAAAAACTGAAGTTGTGGTGTGTGCAATGCCATCATCCCGAGCTCTTCCCTTTACTTGCGGAAGTACCTGAAACCAAAAACTGAAACTGTAAGCACGAAGCTTAGTGAGCTCCCCCAAACTACCACATACCACACAATAACAAATAAAGCACATACTGGGCCTTGCCCACTGCATCAGACCGAAGTCTGGAACTAGCTGCATCGGACCGAAGTCCGGAACTGACTCGGACCTTGTCCCCTGCATCGGACCGGAGTCCGGAACTAACTGCATTGGACCGAAGTCCAGAACTGACTGCATCGGGCCGAAGTCCGGAACTGCCTGGGACCTTGTCCCCTGCATCGGACCGGAGTCCGGAACTAACTGCATCGGACCGAAGTCCGGGACTATCTGAACATAGCATATCATAAACACATATTTGCTAACATAACACATATATTGCATCGGGCCGAAGTCCGGAACACATAACACAAAACATGCTTGAATCACAAAGACATCAAGCACTCTAACTACTGCATCGGACTGAAGTCCGGAACTACTGCTAACTAAACGGGCCAGCATTATGGCCGTAGACCCGTTCCTACTGGAAGGAAACTCACCTCGTGAACTGGTTGTTGCGTGTATGGCTCTGGAAACTATTTGTTGCTGCTCCGGTATCTCCCCGGCTACAATTCCATAAACACACTCAATCAACTACTAATAACTGAATTGGGGTAAAATGACTCTTTTACCCATGGTCAAAGTCAACTCTCTCGGTCAAAGTCATCCTACAGTTGACCTGACTCGCCGATTTGGGCCGCCAACTCGCCGAGTCTTTATTCTCACTTCTCAACCCTACTCGTGGCTACTCGTCGAGTATGGCAACAACTCGACGAGTTCCCTTTCGATTCTAAAACTCAGGCCATCTGCATCCGACTCGCCGAGTCGTATGAACAACTCGACGAGTTGTTCTTCGAGCTAAGAAGATTGCCTTGGACTCACCGAGTTGTATGAACAACTCGTCGAGTCCCTCCATTACTGAGTCTGACCTCCAACTCACTGAGTCCAATCTACTACTCACTAGTCCCCACTCGGCATCACTCAAAAAAAGGGGAAATCGGGGATTCGCGACTCGACTCGCCGAGTCGTTCTTCCGAGTCGCCGAGTCACTTGCATGCAGCTACTCTAAACTCGATTATGCTTGAATCCAGCATATAAAACTTATAGATATGGGCTCCCTTAGCTCGATTAGCACGTAAAGATTCTGTCTTTACGTGCTCATAAGCATCCATGAAGATTATAAGGCTCAAAAAGCATAATAAAGGCTAGATCTAGGGTTCTCATGCAAAGCATCTTCAAAAAGGCAATAGATCCGGGCTCTACAACTCCTAAATGAACAGATCTAGGGATATCTCGACCTATTAAGGCATCCACACAACTATAAGGTTTGGAAACTACATCAAACTAGCCCTAGAAGTGTTCTAATGGAGGTTTAAAGCATAAAACAGAAGGAATCCGAGAATACCTCAATGAACTCTGATTTTGACCTTGGATCTTTGCTCTACACCTCTTCTCTTTGGTTCTTTCTTCTTTTTCTTCTTCAAACCTTCAAAATTCCACACAAAAACACTTTAATCAATCAAGGGATGGATTAGGGTTTATCACAGCTCTCTGAGGGTGAAGGAGGCGAGTTTGGGGCACATAACATTGCTTAAATAGTGAGCAACCTGGGGATTTAGGGTTTCTTCCTGGCAGGCAGACTCGTCGAGTCCCGAATATGGACTCGCCGAGTCGCCGACTTACACGTGCTCGAAATCTCGTCCCTACTCGACGAGTCGGGCTATAGACTCGCCGAGTCCCTCTTGAAAACTTCTAAATAAATATCATGGAAGCAACATACCAGAGACGGGTCATTATAATTCTCCCCCACTTGACTCAGACTTCGTCCTTGAAGTCTGCTACGGCTGAATCTGCAAATAACTCCGGGTAGTGCTCTCTCATCTCCTCCTCAGCCTCCCACGTCCACTCAGACCCTTTCCGGTGCTGCCACTGCACCTTCACTAACTGAATTACCTTGTTCCTCAAGGTCTTTGTCTTCCGGTCCAGAATCGTGACCGGCCTCTCAATATAATTTAGGCTGCTATCAACCTAAATATCTTCTAAGGGAACAACTGCTGAATCGTCCACCAAACACTTCCTCAACTGAGACACATGGAAAGTGTTGTGGATCTGGCTAAGCTCTGCTGGAAGATCCAACCGATAAGCAACCCAACCTACTCGGGCCAAAACCCTAAAAGGACCAATGAACCTGGGACCCAGCTTGCCCCTCTTCCGAAACCTGATGACACCCTTCCAAGGTGAGACCTTCAGAAGGACCATATCGCCCACCCGGAACTCCAAGTCTGAACGCCTCCTGTCAGTGTAGCTCTTCTACCGACTCTGCGCAATCTGCAGCCTACTACGAACCTGCTGAATCAACTTGGTCGTACACTTCCTCCCATAAAGCATCTCAAAGGGAGGTCGATCAATGCTCGCATGATAACTGTTGTTATTCGAAAATTCCGCTAACGGAAGATACGTATCCCAACTGCCACCGAAGTCTAGGACACATGCCCGGAGCATGTCCTTGAGAGTCTGAATCGTCCTCTCGCTCTGCCCGTCCGTCTGAGGGTGGAAAGCGGTGCTGAAATGGAGACGAGTACCCATCTCATCGTGAAACCGCTTTCAGAATCTGGATGTAAAACGGACGTCTCGGTCTGACACCACCGATACCGACACTCCATGACGTGTCGCTACCTCCCGCACATAGATATCGGCTAACTTTTCTGCCGATATGCTCTCCTGGATCGGTATGAAATGAGCACTCTTTGTCAACCGATCCACTATTTACCCAAATCGAATCTACCCCACGTACGGTCCTGGGAAGCTTGGTGATAAAATCCATGGTGATGTCCTCCTATTTCCACACGGGAATGTCTAACGGCTGCATCTTTCCGTGAGGCCTCTGGTGTTCTGCCTTGACCTTCCTGCAGGTCAGGCACCTCTCTACATACCAGGCGACATCCCGCTTCATGCAGGGCCACCAGTAATCGGGTCGAAGATCTCTATACATCTTCGTCGCCCCTGGGTGGATAGAAAATCGAGACTTATGAGCCTCGTCCATCAACACCTGCCGTACTCCGCCCCAGTACGGTACCCATACTCTCCCATGAAGGGTCGACAACCCCCGACTATCATAATCAAACGAAGCTACTCGGCCCACTATCCTCTCACACTTTTGTCTCTCCTCCTTGAGGCCCTCAACCTGAGCCTCCCTGATCCGTTCCAACAACGGAGTAATCACTGTCATCCTCAGACATAAGTCTCTGATAGGGGTTGCTGACACCTTGCGGCTTAGGGCGTCGACCACTACGTTGGCCTTCCCTGGATGGTAAAGGATTTCACAATCATAATCCTTCAGCACATTCAACCACCTCCTCTGTCTCATGTTCAGATTCGGCTGATCCATTAGGTACCTCAAACTCTTGTGATCCGTGTAGATGGTACAACGGACCCCATAAAGGTAATGTCTCCAAATCTTGAGGGCAAACACAACCGCCCCCAGCTCTAAATCATGGGTAGGATAGTTAGCCTCGTGAGGCTTCAACTGTCTCGAGGCGTAAGCTATCACATGGCCTCGCTGCATCAATACTGCTCCCATACCTGCGATTGAGGCATCACAGTAGACTACAAAATCCTCTACTCCCTCTGGCAGGGTAAGGATCGGTGCCTCGCACAACCTCCGCCTGAGGGTCTCAAATGCTGCCTGCTGCTCAGGCCCCCAACGAAACACCACCGACTTCTTGGTCAGTCGGGTGAGTGGCACTGCTATCATGGAGAAATCCTGAATGAATCTCCGGTAATACCCTACCAACCCTAGGAAGCTCCGAATCTCGGATGGAGACTTCGGGACCTCCCACTGCATCACGGCCTCTATCTTGGCCGGATCTACTAAAATGCCTCTCTGGTTGACGAGGTGTCCAAGGAACTGCACCTCGCGCAACCAGAACTCGCACTTGGAGAAATTTGCAAAAAGTCTCTCCCTCCTCAGAACTTCTAGCACCTCTCTCAGGTGCTCCTCATGCTGCTCCCGCGTCTTGGAATACACCAAGATATCATCTATGAATACTATCACAGACCGGTCCAACATCGGCCTGCACACACGGTTCATGAGGTCCATGAACGCGGCTGGAGCGTTGGTGAGCCCAAATGGCATCACCACAAACTCATAATGACCATACCTGGTCCTGAAAGCAGTCTTCTGCACATCCTCATCTCTGACTCGCATCTGATGATAACCGGAACGTAAATCGATCTTTGAAAACCAAGACTCTCCCTGAAGCTGGTCAAACAAATCATCTATCCTCGGAAGTGGATAACGGTTCTTCACCGTTACCTTATTCAACTCCTGGTAATCTATACACATACGGTGCGACCCGTCCTTTTTCTTCACAAACAAAATTGGAGCTCCCCAAGGCGAACTACTCGGTCTGATGAAACCTTTGTATAGCAGCTCCTGCAACTGCGTAGACAACTCCTGCATCTCAGGGGGAGCTAACCGATATGGTGCCTTAGCTATCGGCGTCGCACCCGGAATCAGATCAATTCCGAACTCGACCTGTCTCTCTGAAGGTATCCCAGGCAAATCCTCTGGGAATACATCAGGGTAGTCTCGCACTACCGGAACATCATCTACTGCCACCTTACCCTTCTCCTGGGCATCTACAACATAAGCTATATATCCGGCGCAACCCTGCTGAAAATAGCGCCTCGCTCTCACGGCTGAACAAAAAGTTGGTCCGCGCTGTGGCCTCTCGCCCTGAATCACTAACTCTCCCCCACTGGGAGTGCGAACTCTCACTAGCTGCAGCTCGCAATCAATCACTGCCCCATTGGGACTCAACCAATCCATGCCTACTATAACCTTATTCCCTCGCAGGGGAATAGGGACCAAGTCCACCGAAAACTGCTCGTCGAACAACTGAAGAGAACATCCTCTATGCACTCTGGCGACCATCACGGTCCTGTCATCTGCTATCTCAACCTCTAGTGGACAATCCAGCTCCCCTGGAGCTCTACTAAATCTCTTGCTAAGCGCTAGCGATACAAACGATTGGGTAGCCCCCGAATCAAATAATATTGTAGCAGAAATGCCGTTCACAGAGAACGACCCTATACAAAACATATAATCATAAGAAATAATCAATCAATAATAATATAGACATGAGGGGAAGATACATACTCGTCACCACATCAGGAGTCGCTCGTGCCTCCTCTGCTGTCATCTGAAAAGCTCTACTCTTCGCCACTGGCGCCTCGGCTCGGCCCTGCCGGCCATCTGTAATCCTCAAAGTAGCAGGGCCAGGTGTAGCCACCTTCCCTGCTGCAGCTAAACTCAGACACTGGAACTTTTTATGTCCCCTCTGATTGCACTGAAAGCAAATCAGATCTGATGCTGCAATGGCGGTAGCAGGGGCCGTACAATCCCTGCTCAAATGCCTAGTCCGACCGCACTTGTAGCAGCCGGAACTCCCTGCCTTGCACACCCCATCGTGCAATCTCGCACACTTTCCACATCGACCGTGGCTCTGCTGACTCCTGGATCTGTGATCTGAAACCTTGGGCTTTTTGCCCGAACTACCTGTACCCAAAACCACCTCCGGTTTCCTCTTCTTCTCCATCTCAAGGTCAATATCCCTCTCCCGAGCCCTAGCAATCATGTCATCCAGCGTTTTACAGCTGGACCGGCTCACAAACTGGCGGATATCGCTCTGCAACATCTCATGATAACGGGCCTTCTTCATCTCCTCATCGGCTGCATACTGAGGAACGAGAAGAGCCCTCTCCCTGAACTTGGCGGTGATCTCCGCCACGGTCTCTGTAGTCTGGGTGAGGTCCTGAAACTCTCTAGCTAACTGCTGCACCTCAATAACCGGTGAAAACTCTGCCTTGAACCTGGTAGAGAAATCAGCCCAGGTCATGGCATCTAGCGCTGCATCATCTCCAATGGTATGTCCGACCTCTTCCCACCAATCCCGTGCCCTGTCCTTCAGAAGACAGGACGCCAATCTAACCTTGTCCTCCTCGGGACACCTGCTCGTGCGGAAAGCGTTGGCCACATCCGCCAACCATCTAGTACTCGCTATGGGGTCCCGCGCCCTGTGGTAATCTGGAGCTCCACATGCCCTGAACTCCCTGAAAGTAAGTGTGCGCGACCCCATCATGGCCGCCACCTCGGCACGGAAGGTGCCCAACCTCTCATCCATCAGCTCTAGGATACCCTCCTTGATCGAACCGAATATCACAGGAGTCTGCTCCAGTATGATATGAGTAATCTCTGAAGAAAGAAACTCTTTGGTCTGCTCATCCATATGCTCGGCCCCCGAGCCTGATCCTGATCCCTCCCCGGCACCGGTACTGCCGTCTGCTAGCCTCGAACATAAAACCACCATTCTGAAACACATCATGGCAACATCAGAAAACTGAAATATCTCAAGGGATCATTGATACTACTACTAGCTTCCTGGTCTTGCCTCAGCCTTCCTTGATTCGAGTACGGATCCTCTGCTTTCAGTAGTACGGGCCCATACTACCTTCCACATCTATCCGTACTTTCCTCAAGAACTGCCTTGACTCCACCAAGTCACTACTACTACTACTACTGATCTCTGCTACTCTCATCCTAGGCTTGCCCTAGGGAAATCTCTGACTCCACTCAAACCAGTCCTCAGCTACTGAAGGCCTCCTTATAATGCTAATTAGCCATCACCTGAATACCATCACATGTGATGAGGCTCAGATAATCCTTCGAGTAGAAAGCTTGTCCCTACAACGGTTGGACTCAAACAAGAGCTGCGCAATAGGGCCAAATCCAACACTCTGAGATTATTCAACCCTGATCACATGTGACGTGACGTATTCACCTAATGGCTAACTCCCATCACTCGGAGTCCCACAAAGCACAAAGCAAGCAGCATTCGGACACAAGAAACTACTCAAGCAATTCTATCCTCATAACGAGAAAACTGTACGAGCATACAATGCTAAGCTCATACTATCAGGCATAACCTAAAAAGGCTATCCTACTGCTGTCTACTCAATACTAGCATGCAATTCTCATAAAGCTGAAACACATATAGCAGGCACATAAGGCATCCTCCTAGATCCTTAGTCCTATACTAGCATGCTGTTCTACTGAAACTGAAACTGAACTGGAACTAAAACTGAAACTGAACTAATAAACTTGTATGGGTAATTTGGGAGTACTTACTTGAGCTCGGCTGATCGCATGCACCACACCCTTATCTCGTTTAAAAATTCTTTTCTTTCTAAGTGCTTTTCAAAATTCTTTCAAAAACATTTTCCTTTTGAAAATCTTTTTATTTTTCCCTTAGTTTGAGTTCAGATACACCCGGAAGTGTATCAGAATCCCTCAAACCAAGACTCTGATACCAACTTGAAACATCCCAAAAATACGACCTGAAAATTTCATTTTTAATATAACCAAAAATCATAAAATAGAGTATCATATAATAAAACCATACGCTACGTATCTCAAACCATACTAAAATACTGTGAGAAAGCTATGTCACAACTGTATCAAAACATATCTAAGAAAACTGTATCAACTCCCAGGACAAAAACTGAAGCTGTGGTGTGTGCGATGCCATCATCCCGAGCTCTTCCCTTTACTTGCGGAAGTACCTGAAACCAAAAACTGAAACCGTAAGCACAAAGCTTAGTGAGCTCCCCCAAACTACCACATACCACATAATAACAAATAAAACACATACTGGGCCTTGCCCACTGCATCAGACCGAAGTCTAGAACTAGCTGCATCGGACCGAAGTTCGGAACTGACTGGGACCTTGTCCCCTGCATCAGACCGGAGTCCGGAACAAACTGCATCGGACCGAAGTCCGGAACTGACTGCATCGGACCGAAGTCCGGAACTAGCTGCATCGGACTGAAGTCCGGAACTGCCTGGGACCTTGTCCCCTGCATCGGACCGGAGTCCAGAACTAACTGCATCGGACCGAATTCCGGGACTGTCTGAACATAGCATATCATAAACACGTATTTGCTAACATAACACATATACTGCATCGGGCCGAAGTCCGGAACGCATAACACAAAACATGCTTGAATCACAAAGACATCAAGCACTCTAACTACTGCATCGGACTGAAGTCCGGAACTACTGCTAACTAAACGGGCCGACATTGTGGCCGTAGACCCGTTCCTACTGGAAGGAAACTCACCTCGTGAACTGGCTGCTGCGTGTATGGCTCTGGAAGCTATCTGCTGCTGCTCTGGTATCTCCCCGGCTACAATTACATAAACACACTCAATCAACTACTAATAACTGAATTGGGGTAAAATGACTCTTTTACCCCTGGTCAAAGTCAACTCTCTCGGTCAAAGTCATCCTATAGTTGACCTGACTCGCCGAGTTGGGCCGCCAACTCACCGAGTCTTTATTCTCACTTCTCAACCCTACTCGTGGCTACTCGTCGAGTATGGCAACAACTCGACGAGTTCCCTTTCGATTCTAAAACTCAGGCCATCTGCATCCGACTCGCCGAGTCGTATGAACAACTCGACGAGTTGTTCTTCGAGCTAAGAAGATTGCCTTGGACTCGCCGAGTTGTATGAACAACTCGTCGAGTCCCTCCATTACTGAGTCTGACCTCCAACTTACTGAGTCCACTCTACTACTCACTGGTCCCCACTCGACATCACTCAAAAAGGGGAAAATCGGGGACTCGCGACTCGAGTCGCCGAGTCGTTCTTCCGACTCGCCGAGTCGCTTGCATGCAACTACTCTAAACTCGATTATGCTTGAATCCAGCATATAAAACTTATATATCTGGGATCCCTTAGCTCGATTAGCACGTAAAGATTCTATCTTTACGTGCCCATAAGCATCCATGAAGATTATAAGGCTCAAAAAGCATAATAAAGGCTAGATCTAGGGTTCTCATGCAAAGCATCTTCAAAAAGGCAATAGATCCGGGCTCTACAACTCCTAAATGAACAGATCTAGGGATATCTCGACCTATTACGGCATCCATACAACTATAAGGTTTGGAAACTACATCAAACTAGCCCTAGAAGTGTTCTAATGGAGGTTTAAAGCATAAAACAGAAGGAATCTGAGAATACCTCAATGAACTCTGATTTTGACCTTGGATCTTTGCTCTACACCTCTTCTCTTTGGTTCTTTCTTCTTTTTCTTCTTCAAACCTTCAAGATTCCACATAAAAACACTTTAATCAATCAAGGGATGGATTAGGGTTTCTCACAGCTCTCTGAGGGTGAAGGAGGCGAGTTTGGGGCACATAACATTGCTTAAATAGTGAGCAACCCGGGGATTTAAGGTTTCTTCCTGGCAGGCAGACTCGTCGAGTCCCGAATATGGACTCGTCGAGTCGCCGACTTACACGTGCTTGAAATCCCGTCCCTACTCGATGAGTTGGGCTATAGACTCGTCGAGTCCCTCTTGAAAACTTCTAAATAAATATCATGGAAGCAACATACCAGAGACGAGTCGTTACACACCTCTTTCACAAGATCGAGTGAAAGGTGATTTTGTCATCTTGCCTAAAAGACAAGATTCACACTCATCATATGGCCTTAGGTCAAATGATTCCGACACTTCGCCTTTTAGATTTTTGTTATGCATTTCTTGTTAATATGCCCAAGACGACAATGCCACAAGCATGCCTTGTCTATACCATTAGACGAATCAATGTGAAATACACTATTGCCTAAGCTATTAACACAAGTCACTATTTCATACACACCAATGCAAGGTAAAGATTCAAATATAAAAACTCCATTTTTATAAACTAGAATGGAACCATTCAAATCATTAAACGAGTAATGAAAACCTTGTCTGAACAATGCATGAAATAAAATAATGTTTCACGTCATTTCTAAAGAATAGCAACAATCAATAAAATCTAAACTAACATCACTACTAAGCATAAGATGATAAGTCCCAATCTTGGTAACATGAGAATATCACCTATTCCCCATGATCAAATTCATCTTCCCATGCTCCACCTCTTAACTTTCTTTTAGTCCCTGCAAATAAGAACAAATATGAAAACCACATCCTGTATCAAGGACTCAAGAACAAGTAGATTGTGATTTGTTAGATTGAATATTGTATATACCTATTGACGATGGCTTCACTATCAATCCTTGATGTCTTGAATTTACTTGGGTTATCTCCTATTCCAATAGCCATTGTCATTACAATAGTAACAAGTGGCCTCTTTGGGGTCAATAACAACTGGAAAGTCTGAACCGAGCCTTGCTTTTGGTCCATTGCTAGATGACCCAACATAGGCCTTGCCCCTTCCAGTTTGCTTTGGGAGCAACCTATAACACTCCAAGTCATGTATTAATTTTAAACCCTCAAAGTTGAATTAATTAGCTAATGGTATCCTGTGGGTACGCGAGGCGTAACTACGGGTACGCTCAACGTACTCGGATGGAAGGATATCGAAGGAACTGGGCGTATGCGGGGGGTACGCAGAAGGTACGCGGGGCGTACACAACAGAGGACCAAAACCCCAATGTGCGGTCTTGCCACCTATTTAAACACCTTTAAGCCTTTGGACCCGACCTTATTCGCCCCTAGAGCCTCATTTTCGACCCTTGTCACCTAAGAATCTTTGTGAGAGAGTTTTTGTGCCTAAGGAGTGGGTTTTGTGGTCTTGGTAGAGTTCATTCAAGAATAAGCAGATGCTAAGAAAGCTTGGAGTGGATTGGAGCGTCAAGTTTCTACATTAAGTTCGCCTTGGAAGGCTTCTGGAGGTATAAATTCGTGACCTTTCCATCTTGTTCTTTAGATCTAGTTAGGGTTTTCATTTTGTCCCTTTAGTGAGATCTAGACCTTCTCTTGGATGTGAAGCAACTCCAGAGGTTGAGATGTCCAGATCTGAGCTTTGTAAGCATGCTAAGTGCATAAAGTTACGAGCTTGGTGGGTTCTAAGACTCCATGCATGATTTGAGAGCTCTTACTTAAGGTCTTAGAGTGATAAATGAGGTTTTGAGGTCCTTCATAGCATGCAAGGTCATAAAGTCGCCAACTTTATGACCTAGGTCGTTAAAATGTGCTCAGATCTGATTTTGGAACGTTGAACCATCGAGTATTAAGCACTTAATGGAAAGAGTGCTTAATATGTTCCTACGCTAGGGGTAACTGGGAGAACGCCACGAGTAATGCACAGAAGCCCGGTACGCTGCGCGTACCCTGGTGGTACGCATGGCGTACGCACCCCTGATGGACTTGGACGCGTTTTGGGCCATAAACTGTTTGGGCCTTAAACCATTTTTGGGTGTTACCATAATTCGACTTAATGGGCCAATTGATCAATCTTGGGACGGAAGTATTATAATCGGGCCTTGATGGGCCATGTGGCCCATCTATAAATTTGGAACATGGATCTTGGGGCCCATTAGCTAAGGATGACTTTTGGGCCATTAAGAAAGAACTTTGGGGTTGAGTTTTCAGTTTGGCCATGATCAACTCTAATCTTGGGTTAATACTGATTTTATTCAGCGCTAGTAGTTGTGGATTTCTAGGAGGACGACATTCGTATTCATCGGACGGAGGTGAGTCTCCTCACCATGCCAATGGGTCTAAGGCACCAAGGCCGACCCGTTATGTGTTTATGATATATGCGTTAGCCATTCCGTGAATTTATATGTTTTGTGATTGTGCTTGCATGAAAGACCACGGGGGGTTCCGGAGGCACTTTGGTGTAAGACCTTGGAGGGTTTCCTTGGCATCCTAGGTCGAAGACCTCGGGGGTTCCCGAGGCACTTAGGTGTAAGACCTTGGAGGGTTTCCTTGGCATCCTAGGTCAAAGACATCAGGGGTTCTCGAGGCATTGGGCTAAGACCATTAGGGGGTTCCCCTGGCACCCGGAGTAAGACCCTGGAGGGTTTCCAGGGCTTCCCTATGTGGCTAGTATGCATGGTTTGTCTGATGTGTTTTAGTTGATATGTTTGGTGTGTTTGTGTGAGGGTGTGCTCTGGGGAACTCACTAAGCTTCCAAGCTTACCGTTTGTGGATTTGTTTCAGGTACAAGGCGTGATGGCACGACGCACACTCTATCTCTCTTTTATTACTACGTTTGTGACGTTCGGGTAATTTTAAACATTATGTAATAATTATGGATTTGAAAACAATTATGATGGAATTTCTTGGTTTATGCAATTATGTTTATTAATTAAAAATGAAAAATTTATTTTAAAAAAAATGGGTTGTTACACTGCCTTTCGCTTCTTCCCTTTGCTTTGCCTAATGGCGAGAGTGGGAGTACTAGTTGTGCTAGGGGCTTGATTCTTTCCTTTCATTCCTAAATCAACAATTTGTAGCAAGTTATGGAGTTGGGCCAATGTGGTTTCTGTGTTGTACAAATGATAGGCCAAAATGAAATGATCATAACAACTTGGTAAAGAGTTCAAGGGCCAAATCCTCGTCGAACTTCACATTGAGCCTAACAAGGCATTCCACGTACCTTTTCATTCTCTATACGTGGTTGCACAAAGACTCTCCTTCTTTCATCTTGCAAGCCATGAGAGCTTTGACCACTTCATATTTCTCTTTATGAGCTCTCTTGTGGTACTTTTCCACAAGGTCATTGTTCATCTCATATGGCCAATAGTCCTCATAGAACCTTTTCAATTCGAGGACCATAATAGCGACCATGATGCAAGAAACTTTTTTTTGAATCGTCATAGTGTTTCTTGTAGGAGGATAGTTATTCTAGAGTAGCAGTCGCTTCATTGATTTCAAAAGGTTCCTTTTCAAGGAGATACTCTTTGCCCTCGAATCGAAGAACCATATTTATGTTACACATCCAATCGTTGTATTTGGTGCCATCAAATGTCACCTTGGACACGATCGAGAGTAGGGAGAAACTCGAGTTGTGGGTAGATGACGAAGGAGCAGAAGCATCACCAAGAGTAGACATCTATAGAAAAAGAAACGCAATTTTAGATAGGTGATAAAATAATCTTTAATATTTAACCCATAATAAATATTTAAGGCTAGGATCCAACTATGCAATTCACAATCTAGAAGAGGATATTGTAATCTAATTGTAAATTTTATAAAGGTAGGTAGAAGCAATTTACCAATTTCAATCAAAAATGAAATTCCTAGATCTTTTGAGATTCATTGAATCTTATCAATGGCATGCTTAATCTCAGATTATGCTCTTTCTATTTGTGACTGGGATACCGATGATCACAAACAAGATGTGAATAACCATGCGAATGTGCTTGGCAACATCAATGTCATTTATCATCTCTAATTGATGTGTTGCTTAACCTCACATGATCCATCAATAATGATAATTCTCGAGATGCCCATTAATACTCTTTATAGTCTCTATTAGTGTGTTGGTTAACCACACACGCTCCACTAAAAACATATAAAGCATTATGTGCAATTTCATGGATTGGCATACTTTTCACATTATTCCTAAAGTAGATAGAGCGAGATTTTATAAAAGAGTTCTAGTACTTTAATAACATTATACTTTTACGGAGGTTAATGTCCTATCCGATCCATTCTACTAATGACTCTCCACCAAACAAGGAAGCGGTAGGTGATAGTGGACACCAATTCAACTACCATTTTATTGGCAGTTTTCTTATACCCCCTTATAGTTCAGCACTTCAGCTTCATGAATAAGGCATACCAGCGATCTGACTGACTTAGTCTTATACATATAATAACTAACATTTAATGATATATATATATATATATATATATATATATATATATATACGTGTATTTTAAATCTTTTCTAAAATACTAGGTTTAATTTAAATTTTCAAAATTAAAAAAATAATTTAATTTAAAATAAACCTATTAAAATTTAATCTTTATCTTTTAAATAACAATTAAATTAATTTAAATCTTGATGTGGATTATGAGCATTGATTTGGTATGTAGAATTAAAGAACACACAAAGAACACGGTGATTTGGGTGTTTAAGAGATGTATTCGATCATTAAGGATGTTACAAAAAAGTATAAACTAGATCTAGACAAATAAATAACTCACACTAACACTCTCAATGTTACATCTCTTAAGCACACCTCTACAAGTGGTATGGAATCCACTTTATATAGAGGTGTTTACATGTCTCTCTCTATATCTATCTATCTATTTATCTATCTATCTATCTATCTATCTATCTATCTATCTATCTATCTATCTCATGTCACAAGGCTACTCTACCACATCCAAGTGTGTCTACATGACTCAAACCATTACAAAGTCATACATGGATAACTTTGCATCCCAACATTCTCCCCCTCAAAGTTAGGAATGGATGATACGCTTCAAAATTTTCCAAAATCGAGCAACTTCACGAACCAAGCCTCAAGCGTGACACATGTAGAAATGAACTTCAGATCTTTAATTCTCCAATGACTTTCCAATCTGGGTTCTAAAGTGTGAGACCTTCCAAACCGAGCATTATAATGTAATTAGGGGTATCCAAACCTCTATAAGATTACCCAATTTTGAGCATAAAAACACACTCCAAAAATATTCAATAAATCCAAACCCATCATGAACCGAGAAAACCTAAATCACTTCCAAATCTCCAATCAAATCACTTCTTAAAATTTGTTGCTCAAAGTCACTTCGGTCTTCAAGTACGCGTAATATGAAAAATTCAACTTTCGAATTCCCATATTTAAAGCTCTCCCCCTTTTTATAACCGAAAAATGATTATAAAACCAAGAAAGAATGAGAAAGCACTCAAATTCAGAATTTTTCTATCCAAAACTTCCTCTTAACACATGACATAAACATTTCACAAAAATCTAGAAAATCCAAAAAAAAATCACAATTTTTAAATTCGATTTAATCACGGACCGCCTTTAGGAAAATTTCACAAATTTGGATAGAAATAGTCAATTCCAAAACAACCTAAGATGTGAACTTTACCCCAATTGCGAAATGGGGCATAAAATTCAAATTTGCATTAACTGCAGGGGCCTGTTTCGAAAATAATCTCATTTCTCAGAATTTTCAGACTAATGTCGAAACTGGATAAATTCTGCCATTTCTCACGAACTACAAGCATTTGAAACAAAACTTCAGCTTTAAACAGTAACAGCACCTTTGTTCCCATTTCTAATTTGGGTAATTTTTGCCACTTCGTTAAAAGATCAGAGATATAAGTCAAAACTGTTTGTTTTCTTCCCAATTTTTTGTACCAGTTGACTATTCTCTTTTCATCTAGATCCCTCGCTAACGAATCACGTTTGGTAATCGACAACGAAGTACTTACGGGTCCTCGACAACGAATCCATAGCCTTCCTTTTACATATCGATGCTCAACTCCATCCCTTCGAAATCAAACATACACCCATCGATATCAATCCAAAGTCAACAATCCTTCGAAATTAAACCCATCGACCATCGACATTAGCCCATTTTATTCCCATTCGATTTCTAACACGTTACAGCCAACCCTCAATATCGATATACACTTCGTTCTCAAAACGTCAGTTCGACTCCAAACCTTGATCCTTGATTTCGAACCCGTCAACTTCAAAATAATTCGACTCCTAGGCTTCGCTTTTAACAAATGGCCATCGACATTGGATACTAACTCTAACCCATGTCTTCACTTTTCAATTCAACCATTCGATCCTTGGCCTTTAATCATTCGAAATCAACAATCAAACTTCGTTTTCACAGCCTTCGTTTTCAACTTTGCCCAAAACCATTTCTTGTTCGACATCGACACAGTACATACACATAGGGGTAGGGGTGTTTGGATAAATTTATCTCCAATACCATTTGATTCCAAATCAACACTAAGTATCGAACGTCATTCACTTCTCAGCCTTTGATGTCAAGAATAAGAACACAACCCATTTCAAAATTAAACCGCAAATCAGACTTGATTTTGACATTCACAACCCAATTTCAACTTGTATCTATCGATTTCAGCCTTCAATTCACGACTTAAAAATGACGTTTGACTTTTTACAATGTTTGACTTTTTGAAATCAAATGTCAACAAACATGAATTGATGATTCTAACATCAAATTTCAGATCAAAAAGTGTTTGTTACACTGTTCTTCATCATATTCAAGTTTCTTGGTCAAGTTCATCAAAATCAAAGGACTAATTTCCGATTTCTTCACTTGAACTTGAACAAAATTGATTTTGTCATAAAGCAAATCATATGAAATCAATTCCCACTTGTAGATTAACAAACAACAACCATCGATTATTAGAAAAGATGAGATGAAAACGAAATTCAAGAACAATCGATTAAGAAATGCGATATTTGGAACTGATAGTACAACTAAGTAAAGCATGCGTATAAGTGGATTGATGAACAACTATTTTTAGAATAATACCAAATGATATTAGATCAAAACAAATATGAATAGGCTTAAGGTAATATGATTATGAACAATATTGGATTGCAACTTAGGCTTAAAACGATTTGTGAACAGTAAAGATTCGAAAAATGGATCATAAAATGACTTTTGGGCTAAATCAAGCATAATGAACAATAATAAACCTATAGAATCGAATCATATGTAAAATTCTTTTTGAACTCAATTTTGATTTAAAATAACAATTGTGAATTTAGAATCGAATCGAACAAAAGAATATGAGATTGGATTGGGCTTATCAATGAAAAAAATCATTTGATCAGGACAAATGGGTTTTTCAAAAAACAAATTGATCCAATGAGTCAAAATGATCAAAAAATTCAAGAATGTAAGCACGGATCAAAGATATTTAGAGAGATCATCGAGAGACTCACCATAAACATTTCAATTGTGTTGAATGTAGCCAAACTGAGAACTGTTTCTTCAAAAAAATTGCTTTGATCTTCAAAGACCCGCTCTGATACCAATTGATGTGAATTATGATCATTGATTTGACATGCGGAATTAAAGAACACACAGAACACAGTGATTTAGGTGTTTAAGAGATGTATTCGATCATGAAAGGTGTTACAAAAACGTAATAGCTCACACTAACACTCTCAATGTTACATCTCTCAAGCACATCTCTACAAGTGGTATGGACCCCACTTTATATAGAGGTGTTTAGATGTCTCTCTTCTCTCTCTCTCTCTCTCTCTCTCTATCTATCTATCTATCTCTATCTCATGTCACAAGTCTACTTTATCACATGCAAGTCGGTCTACATGAGTCATACCATTACAAAGTCATACATAGATAACTTTGCACCCCAACAAATCTTATGAGGATTAAATAATTATTTACCATTAATTATTAATCAAAAAATTTAAATCCAATCTTAATCCTTTTCCATCTATATGTTCGCAAATGAAGGGATAAGAGGTTATCCAAATATATTTATCCTATTTGAAACAATTTAAAAGTAATAATTATCAAATAAGGAAACCTTGGAAATTTCGAAAATAAGGGTGGAGGCTAGGGTTTCAAGAACCGTAACATCTTATTCTTCAAGGTATTTACGTTTTACTCCCCTTAGTATGCGAATTGTTTGCAAGTAGGTCCTCAATGACATTTTTGTATTTTTGGGGGCAACATGGGTACGCGGGCGTACATGCTAGTATGTTGGGCGTACCTAATCTTACGCGAGTATGCTGATCGTACACTAGTATGCAGGGTGTACGTGGCCTGGACCAAACCCTAATATTTAGGGTTTATGCACTATTTAAACACCCTTATAACCCTAAAACCCTTCCTCATATCAGCCTTCATACCTCATATCGATCCACTTGCAAACCTTAAGCCATTTTGAGCATTTTTTAGATTTTAAGTTAGCTGTCTGCATTCTTATTTGTGAAGGGAGATTATCAAAGAAGTGGTTTTTCTCTCAAGTCCTTGCATCCAACATTTTCTCTTCATTGTGCACCTTTGGAGGTATAAAGCTCCAACCTTGATGCATATTTCTCTAGATCTTCTTTAAGCTTAGATTTTTACCTTTTTGTCCCAAAACCTAGGTCTTTGTGAGTTTGAGGTACTCCAAAGCCTTTAAGTTGTCCTTTCAGATATTCAGGGTATTTCAAGTAAAAAAAATGCAAGCTTTGGATCTTAGTTTTCTCCCATGCAAGAGTTATGGGTGGTAAATGATTGAATAAGTTAGGTTTTTAGTGTTAGGCTCCTTGTAGCTATGCAACGACATAAAGATTGCAACTGTATGGCCTTAGATGTTTTATTAAGCTTAAATGTAAAGTTTGGACGTAAGGTCTTAAGGAAGTACGACCTTAATGAGCGATTTGATCCAAGGTACATATGTTGCGCGTAAAAAGAAGTATGTTTCGTGTACTGCACCTCGATCCCGACTCCCCTCTTACATCAGTCGCTTGTACGTGGGGCGTACGGCTCAGTTCCAACTTTTGAGCCGTTCTTTTGGGCCTTATACCATTTGGAGTTGTACCTTTTAGGTTGGGCCGAATGGGTAGGAAAATGACCTTTTTGCCCCTAATTAGGATAATAAGATTATTTAACCATTTATTATGGGTTTAAAACCCAAATTATTAACTAGGGTTATTTTGGGATATAAATAGTGTGAAGAGTCGTGTTAGCAGCAGCTCGAGTGTGTGGTTCAGTTATCTTCTTTTGGATGTGGTCTTCTTACCACACTACTGGGTCGACGACACCAATGTAGGCCTGCTGATTGATATGTGCTAGATGTATGTCATTATGTTTGATACGGTTGAATGATATATATATATATATATATATATATATATATATATATATATATATATATATAGCCAAACTGGGCTCGGAGTCATTATGGATTCAGGGGTTGATAAGGTCCCGACACAGATACATGTTGTTATATGGGTTGATACGGACTCGAGGGTTGATACGGACCCGAAACAACTACATGTTGTCATATGGGGTTGATACGGACCTGACACTAAGCTTTGTGCTTATAATTCTGTTTATGGTTTTGCGTAGTTCCGATACAAAAGGGAAGGGTCCGACATGATCGCATCACATCCACCCGTGTTCCGCATTATCTCTATGATTTGAATTTGCACTCTGATGATTACTCTCTTTTTACATACTTTGTTTAGGAATGTTATGAATACCACTGTTTTCAAAACCGAAACAGTTCAACCGGGAACCGGTTATTGTCGGAAAAAAAAAACCCGCCTAAAAGCAAACCAGTAAGAACCACTGGTTCAACCGAAAAATGATAGCGAACCGGACTGGTTAAACCGGAGAAAATCGGCCCGACAAAAAAATTATAAAATTTATATTTGATAAAAAGAAATAGGGCACGCTTTTAATGGGAGGTCCATGCTCTAGTTTGTGAACCATTTAGGCTTTTAGCCTCCGTTCCTTTTATAGAGCTTTCAAGGCTTCAAAGTTAAGTTTTTAGGCGTTGTGGGATATAGCATAAACAATCATCTCGCTTCATCCCTCAATTTCAAATGACTATCTATATTCTTTTATTTTATTTTTTTGTTCAAATGTTTCAAAATTACCTAATATATTTCTTTTTTAGTTTTTACGTTACCTTCATAATATATTTTAAAAAAACTCAAATATAAATTATTATAACTTGGTTTTTGTTTTTTATTTTAAAAGTTTAAAATTCATTTATATATATATATATATATATATATATATATATATATATATATATATATATATATATATATATATATATAACGTCGTCCAGTTTTTTTGACCGGTTCAACCGGTCGACGTCGAACCACTTGAACCATCGACCCAGTAAGACGACCAGTTCAATGTCCGGTCCGATTTACAAAACATTTATGAATACTTGTTAGTTTTCGATTAAATTAAAATGATAATTTTTATCCATGAGTTTTGGGATGTTACAAGTCCTAACCCAGGTTGAAATTTGCATCCTTTAGGGTTTAATTTCTATAAACCCTGATCTTGATCTATTCAACTATTATGCATATTTAATTGAAAACAAACGCTCTGATACCACTGATGGGTTTTATAGGTTACAAAAACCATATTTTGGCAGAAGAGTTAAACCTTAGGTTTGCATGCTGTAACGCCCCGACTCCTAGGTATAAATTTCAAAGATTTTATATTCATAATTATAGACCTACTCGACAAGTTGGCTGCCCCAACTCATCGTGTAGAAATTGATAAAGCCGCACGGATTCTAAAACCTACTCGACGAGTTGGAGGACCTAACTCGACGAGTTGAAGCTGGACATGAAAACCCTAATTTTAGGGTTTGCACCCTATTTAAAGAACCTTAAGTCCTCCTTCCAGCCTCCTTACCACCTTTCACGTCCAGAAGCAAACCCTAATCGAGCTAACCTCCTATTTTGAGTGTGTGTGTGTGCGTGAGGCTAAAAGTGTGTGTTTGGTGCCTTTCTTGAAGAGAATTGAAGATTGAGAAGCTTAGAACGAGAAGGAGCTTGTAGATCCAACATCTACCTCGTCTTGGAATTCATTTGAAGGTAAAAAGCCATTACGTTGATCATTTTCTTGATAGATCTCTCCATTCAAGAGTTTAGGGTCATTTCTAGCTTATTCTTGAGGCATTTCTGGTGTTGGGCACGTTTTGAAGTTATGAGTTCGGATCTGGACTCCTCTAGGCCCTCATGGACATAAAGACTCAATCTTTAGGAAGATTTGACCCTTCTCCACGCCCTAAACCTCTTCCTAAGGCTATTTTTAGTGTTTTACTCCCTTTGAGGCCTTGCATGCATGTAAAGTTGGCAACTTTACGTGGTATCTCAGTTCCATGAAGCTAGATATGTAGTTTGGGGCCTTGGAATCGATTGCAAAGGGTTGAACATGTTAAGACAGGACGAACTCGACGACTTGCATAGCCAACTCATCGACTTCGTTAGTGTTTACCCATTTTCTAGATCCTGAGTGAACTCGACGAGTTAGTGAGATAACTCAACGAGTTGGTTAGGGTTTTCCCGATACTCTGGATGTTGCATGGACTCGACAAGTTACTTGGTAACTCGGCGAGTTGACTCAGGTTTTCGTGGTTTTTTGAGTTCTGAAGGAACTCGACGAGTTGGGTCAACATGGACTGTTGACCTTGACCGGTGACTTTGACTTTGACAAATGGTTGACCAAGTTTGACTTATGAGGGCATTTTGGTATTTTGGGAATTTTTGGAATGGGATCAATGGTGATCGTAGGTGTTTGTGCTGGGAGCCGTGTTTCGGGAGTTTGATATTTTCAGTTCAGTTCGACATTGTGAGGTGAGTTCTTCTCACTATATCAACTGGGTCGAAGGCACCAATGTCGGCCCTTCTTTTTGGATTGTTATCCTGGTTATTGCATGATGATATGCTTAGTGACCTGTTAGGTCGGTATCCTGGTATATAGGATGATGCTATGTTAAGTGACCTGTTAGGTCGGTATGCTGGAATATAGGATGATACTATGATTAGTGATCTGTTAGATCGATATGACTGCTTGTACATGCTAGCATTGTTATCTACGAGTTGATTGTATGTTTGGGGGTGGGTTGAGGGGGACCAGCTTTGTGTTGCAGGCCAACATACCCAAGGTGTCCCGGATAGACTGCAGGACCAATGGGTCATATCATTTAGGACGAAGGCCCGTAGAATGGTCCAGACATGCTGAAGGCCCGGTAGGTCAGACCAGACATGCTGAAGGTTCTAAGAGTGGACCAGATAGACTGAAGGCCCGATGAGGGCAGTCTAGTCATACTGTAGACTCTATATGCATGTTGTTTGTTATGATATGGTTGTGGTTTATATGGCTTTGGTATTTTGGTGAAAACTCACTAAGCTTTGGGCTTATAGTTTTGGAATTGTTTCAGGTACTTCGGATGATCACTAGAAGGCAAAGGCTTGATCGTGCACCTCCTCGCATTTTATGATTTTGATTCTGGGAAACTTTGATATGAAACTATGTTGAAAACGATTTGTAATAAATAATGGTTTTTGAATGCTCGAAAAAGTTTTAAATTTGTATGAATTTTATGGATGTTACAAGTTGGCATCAGAGCCTTAGTTTCAGTGAATTGGAGGAACACTCGTGTGAATCCAGTTTCAAACTAAGGAAAAGATTTTAAAAATGATTTTCACATGGTTTTCAAAATACTAAAGTAGGATGCAGAGTGTATGATCAACCGGAGCCAGTAAGTAGACCCCAAAATACCATACGGATATTCGATATTGTGATAAGTTAGAACGACATGCTAGTGATAGGTTAGGGATCTTCAGGGATTGCATGATAGAATTGGCAGATTATATGATGTATGATAGCCTCGAGTTTTCCTTATATGAAATTGACATCATTACCGTAGTTGCTTAGTGTATGCATCATAGTTGTACATAATTAAGATCTTATAGCCTGAGATTGTTTGGTTGGCCATATTTCCTATTCTTGTTTGATGAAGGGCTTATGTTAGGATCATATATTCGAATGTCTATAGGGTCTAGCGTTATGTATGGCTAATATTCACGAGTGCTGCAGGGCTAGTGGAAGTTTCATGGATGAGTTGTGCGGGGTTAGTCGGCCAGTTATGAGATATTAGCTTTCCTCTAGGAATGAGGATTAAGCGCTTGACATGCTTATGTATATTGTTAAGGCGTTGTGATGATACTTCAGAAAAATATGGGTAGGTGTGGAAGGTAGTATGGGCCCGTACTACTGAAAGCACAATACACATAAGCGTAGCAAGGAAGTCACAACCCCAAGGGCCTTGTTGGGGGTTGGTTCCCCGATTATTATATAGAATGTCTGATATCTTCCTGGTATATTTTCAGCATGGTGGTTACGAGGCAATTTGTGACCGGATCCGGATCCGGATCAGGAGATGGTGGTCAGGGTACAACAGCAGAGCCCGAGACTATTGATCAGATGAGGCCATATGAGTTGGACACCGGGATACGGGAGATCCTGCATAATGAGGTTGCTACACTATTCCGAGCACAATTGTCGGAGATGTTTGGGTCTATCAAGACCTCTATGGTCGCGTATTTTGATGAGCGTTATGCAGCCACTGCTGAGACGGCTGGCGTTGCAGCCTCCGTAGCCGTAGCAACCGGTGGTGGTGGTACCAGTCGGGCTTTTTAATATCGAGACTTTGATAACACGAAGCCCCTGACTTTTGATGGGATTTAGGACCCGATCATAACCATGAGGTGTCTATCTGACGTCGAGGGATGATTTTTCACATGATCATGTCCTACTGACCAGAAGGTCAGGTGTGCTCTAAACCTACTGAGGTCCGGAGCAAAGGATTAGTGGAGATTGATGACAGGGTCGTATTCTGATGATCAGAGAGCTGCGGTTACTTCGGATCATTTAGGGAGATGTTCCGTGTTTGCTACATTCCACTGGTTGAGCAAGAGCAGCTATCACAATAGTTTTTAGAGTTGAGACACGGTGTAGAGTCGGTGACAGAGATCACCCATATGTTCACTGAGAGGGCGATGTTTTGACCGAAGTTTGCCTCTAAGCAGGCTCATATGGCACGTTATCTGAGCATGCTCAAGACCAACATCTGTCAGTTTGTTTCCACCCAACATTGTGATACATTGTTGGAGTTACAGGAGGCCGCTAGGTGGCGTGAGCTTGAGATTAAGTTATAGTTACAGGAGCAGAGGCAGGCCCCGACGCAGTCACAGCCTGCGCCAAAGCGGTCAAAGACCACTGATTCTAGGTCTGGGGGCCAACACAACCGCACTTGTGGGAAGTGTGGGAAGGGTCATTTAGGAGTTTAGTGTTGGATTAGGTGTCTAAGCCCATAACTATAATTTGTATGTACTTGAATTGATAGCAGCACAGTCCTTTTGGGTTGCCCTCAAACCTAGCAACCGGACAAGGAAATTATGAAAGGACAGATACTGATTTATTTTTAGATTGAT
The DNA here is from genome assembly GCF_051521515.1 of Lactuca serriola. Lineage (NCBI taxonomy): Eukaryota > Viridiplantae > Streptophyta > Magnoliopsida > Asterales > Asteraceae > Lactuca > Lactuca serriola. The sequence goes on from NC_136409.1 coordinate 215,580,236, forward strand.
AAATCAATATAAATGATTTATTAATATGTTAAAAGATTAATATATTAATCAGAAATCATAATGTTTAATTAATAGTTAGCCAGAAATTAATTAGAATTAATTTTGGGGTTAACTGTATTAATTATAAACTGCAAGGACTAGTTTGCAATTATCTAATAGTTGAGTGGAAGGCTCCAGAACCCCTTGGAAGAGGGTGGACGAAATCTATAGGGGAAACCCTAATAATTTCGTCTATGGGGGCTTGGATAAAGCCCTTGGGTTTGCTTAGGCCCTAAGCAATGAGCATTAAGGTTTTTCCCTAAACCCTAGATCCCTCAGCTATATAAGGAGCCTCTTGGCTCACATTTTGATTGAGAAAAATAAGGAAGTTATCCTATCCCCATATTTTTGAAATTTAGAGTAAGGATTAGGATTAAATTAATTGTTTAATTTGATTAGATAATCCTTACAAGATTTAATAAATTAATTAAAAGTTAATTAATAGATAAATATTAAATCTAGTTATTTGGTTTATTTTAAATTTAAAATTAATGGCTTAATTTTCGAAATTTACATATAAACCCTGAAGTTTTGAAAGTTTAAAACACACCTTATATATATATATATATATATATATATATATATATATATATATATATATATATATTATAATTAAAAGTTAAATATTATATATGTATAAGACTATGGTCGGTCAAATCGCTAGTATGCCTCATTCACGAAGCTAATCTATAAGGGGGGTATAAGGAAACTGCCTATAAAATGGTAGTTGAATGGGTGTCCACTCTTACCCACCGCTTCCTTGATTAGTGGAGGGTCGCTTGCAGAACGGAATTGATAGGACAACTACATCTCATTAAAAGTATAATGTTATTAAAGAAAGTATTAGAACATTACTTTACTAAATCCCAACTCTAGTTACTTTAGAAAAAAATGTGAAAAAGTGTGTTAATCCATGAAATTTCACATTATGCTTTATTGGTCGTTAGTGGAGCGTGTGTGGTTAACCGGCACACTAAAAGGCACTAATAAAGAGTTGTAATGGGTATCTCATGATTGTCATGTTGATGGAGCGTGTGTGGTTTACCGGCACATCAATAGTTAATGATAAAGACAATGAGGTTACCAAGCACATTTGCATGGTTATTCACATCTTGTTTGTGATCCTCGACATCCCAGTCATAAATAGAAGAGCATAATCCGAGATTAAAACGTGCCATTGAATAGTGTCAATGTATCTCAAAAGATCTAGGAGTTTCCAATACATTTAAAACTTAACCTTCTTTTTCGTTTTTCATGGTGGAAATTGGTAAATCGTCATTTACCTACCTTCAAATATTCTGCAAATTGGATTACGGCATCCCTCTTCCAATTTGTGGAATCTTGTGTTGGATCCTAGCCTTAATATCTATTTTGGGTGTTTTATTAAGGATTCAATCAACTAACTTGATTTCTCCCGTTGTGTAGATGTCTGAATCTAACCATGGTATTCACAAATCCAAAGGAAAAGATATTCCTGCTCAAAGTGAAAGTATGTTCCACAATGAAGGTGAAAGATCAATCCCTGTCATGTGGACTAGCTTGATTTCACTTCCTCCACCTCCTCCCGTTGTTCTGCCAAACCCACAAGACCAAAGGATTGAAAAGTTCAATATCACTCAAGCCTTTTTGGCAAGTAAACACGAAGATGAGAAACCTGTGTGTGCACACGTCTTAGATATGAAGTCACACATTGATAGGTTAAGCATTTTTGGTGTCGAGATTTCAAGTGAGTTAGCTGTTGACTGGGTTCTTCAGTCACTTCCTGAATCATATAGTGAGTTCGTTGGAGGGTACTATATGATGGATCACGACGTAACCCTCATTGATCTCACTGATTTGCTTATAGCTATTGAATCAGCAATGATTTGGCGTGCTGGTCAAGCAAATTTGTCTGGTGAATCAAACTCCCAAACTTCAATGGACATTGAAAATGATGACATTGAAGATCCAGAAAAGTTAAACTCTGAGATAGTTCCTTGTGTCATTCCAAAAGAGTCCATTTGTTTTTATTTCCAAGAGAAGGGGCATTGGAGACGAAGCTGCCCTATCTACCTAAGAGATCTAAGAGATGGGATAGTCTAGTGTTATGACTACTCTTCAAGTATGAAATCCACTATCTAACTCTTTTAAGTTCCTATTCCAGATTCTTAATTCATGATGTGATAAGTTTACATTTTGATGTTTTGTAGGAACGAAGAAAAGAGAGGAAGCTTAAGGGAAGAAGTAAGCTGAATCTAATCTTGAAGAAATGGATTTCGATCGCATTGCTTGAAGATTGGGTTCTTGAGCTACTACTTGGAGTTAGAATAGATTGCTAATAACATAGTTTTTCAATTGATTTTGCATTGTAAGGACATGTTTTCCACTGCTTTTATGAATAAAATAAAATTTTTGGTTTGAATAACTTTATATATCCTTGCAATGAAATCGTTATGAAAAATTGATGTTTGTGTATCAATAATAGATTTGATTCTTAATTATGTCATTTGTGGAAATGTCGAGAATTTGCCAAATAAAGGAAGATTCTCATCGCCCAAGTTTCAGTTGGACAGAAACTTGGAGTCATGTAACTTGGTTGCGTGATGAAAGAGATACTTCATATTAGGAAATTAGACTAATTCTTTGACAAAGTGTCAAGAGAAGGACTAGGAGATCGAGTACACTAGGTTGTACATTGATCAAGTCCACCACGAGAGTGATAAAGATATTCATCATGATTTACTAAAGTTTAGTGAATATGGTTATGCTTATAAGATTAAATATAATTCTGAGTTGATTGAAAGAGTTTCAATCAATAGGAGAACGCATAAGAAGAATCAAGAAGGCAGAAAGATAAAAGTTTCTCTATTCTAAAAAGAAGGGAGAGTACCTTTTATTGTATTTTATGATAAGTATTAATGATTAAAAAACCACATCTCAATCGATCCTCCAAGTGAGTCTTAGTGCATTTGTATGACCAAGAAGAGGAATCGAGAATGGTAGAAATGGTTAAAATCAAGAAGTCAATCATACTTCGTTCCAATATCAGGTCTTAGAGATACATTCCAAGATTGTGAATTGAGTGACAAGTCTTAAGTAGGTTTATAACACTCATCAAATGTGGAGTTTGGAAAAGGCTTTCTTATTCTTGCACATTTGAAATTGGTAAGTTGTGCTGTCTTGGATAAGACAAAGACCAACTAGGACCATTTATGTGAAGTGTTTTGTCTTGATAAGAACTACACTAACTCTTGAATGTTTATTTTGTCTAGGAAAGGTTCCTGACGAGAGAATCATATATGTCAAGAGGTCAGTGGGAGTCTCAATTGTCTTAAAAAGTTTCAAGAACAAATCAAGAATAAACTGATAGTTAATCACTAGCACACAACTTGAGGTTTCTAACCTATCGTGTTCACATATTGTTGTTTTTGTGCCATTCCAGGTTAGTCAACTATGCATGTGAGTTCTATGAGATCTCAATGGGTTGCATAGGGGAAAGACACCTTGATCAATGGAAAGTACATTGAAAGGTAGGGGTGAGTTGCTAAATAACTTGGAAGCAAAGATGGGACCCTTGATGGCAAGAAATTAAGAATGGACATGTTCGATCCATAAGAGTTTGGATTTGTCACAATTGTTGTCTTATGATTATGGTTATGAAAATTCACATGGATAGGAACACATACACCACAAAATCTGAGTGTTATAAGGTTTCTCTCCTTCATGAAAATGATTGTGAGGAAACGCTTTCGCTAAGAAAGATTTTGAAGATAGCATTATGTAATTTGTATTTCTCAAATTCGATTATGATTACGACATCCCTCTTCATAGTTCGAATTGTGGGAAATGGCAAATGGGTTCGAGCATTTTAGACTTATCCTAGAAATGTTTAAACACACATATAGGTTATCTAAGGAAAAGTGTATGAGTTCGAGAAGCTTGAATAAAGGCTTATCAAAGTGTCTCGGTTTCGTAAATCTAAACTTTGGAAAAGAAAGTCAATAAGTAATTGGTTTCTAGAAGTCCAACTAATTTCTGAATACGTGTCAAAGCTAGTGGGAGCATAAATGTTATGCTAGGATAGATATAATCATCATGTTAGTGGGAGCATGATTATTTTTATTTTAAGTATTGCAAGTTGGCAATATTAACTATACAAAAACAAAAAGTTTCAATTTGCAAAGTTGCATGAGTTAATAAGTTATTTTTTCTATAATTAAGGGAGAGAATATTATACTTCGTTTCAAAATCTAAAGCTTAGATTGAGAAATTTTAATAAATTTAGTCAAAGGATGCATAGTGTGTTCTTAAATTTCGATTATGATTACGGCATCCCTCTTCATAGTTCGAATTGTGAGAATGTGACACATAAAATATCATGGCAGAAGATTGATAAAGTATCATATCTTTATGTAAGAATATTATGCATCGTGTCCCATACTCTTCGGGTATAGGATCGATTGCAAACGCTATAATATTTGACCATTTTAAAATTTTCCAAATGTCTAGCGCATTAAGAGGGAAAAAGGACTAGAATCGGTTTTGACTAAAATAATTAAAAAACTATCAAAGGACAATCCAAAGTTCGCTGAGGATTGGTCGCTTGTGAGTAGTTGGAAGTATGGTATTGGATGGACCATATCGACATTATTATGAATAGATAAGATTCTATTAAGAATAAGTTATCATATGACAAATATGAAAATGTTTCCATATTAGGAGTTGGATGTTGAGACTCTGTGCCTAGATTAGAAACTTTTATGCAAAAGGATGTTCAAAGGAATGTACTTTGAATGTGAGACTTCACGTCTATGGAATTTTCTTGTAAAAATTTCCAATAGAGTACTTTGTAATTTCATTGGCCAAGTCTTGGTGACTTTTGTGCTATGACTTTGCAAAAGGATCGTTGCATAAAATGTTAGAATCTAGCATATTCTAGTAGTAGCAAGAACCTTGTGTTCTAACACTAATAAAAAGGATTGGAAATTGTGAAATGAGCATTATTGGAAAAAGTTTTTCAATTGATCTATTTCACAAAGTAAGGACCATGGGAAACAAAGTGTGCATGCTTGGAGCATGGGACAATTATTGTTATAATTCAAGTGATAGGTTGATTACTCGAAACATTATACAATGAATAATGTGTAATTAATATGGTGACTAAAGAAAAGGAGTTTTATTTACACTCAAAAGTTTGGGGCCATATTGGATTCGATTATTATTGTGTTTCATATTTTGCATGTTTTACTTCCCAAATAATATGATTGTTCAAACTCCACAGTCGCTCGTACTTTTGGAAGTAAGTAGTGAATTAAGACTGTCATGAATTGGATTGCAGATTATCTAAGGATAGACATAGCAATAGAATTGTTGCAATGTTCATGAGTAGTCAGAGAGTCAGATTTGAGTATTGGATAAACCAACGCTCGGAGTATTACTTCATGGAATTCATCACGAGTAATACTAAGACGATAATATCTATGATCTTGAAATAAAGATATGTGAGTTGTAATTTGCAAGTCGGCTATACATTGGTGATACGAAAATGCATCAGTAACTTGGTGTTATAAAACGTATTGTCATGTATGGTTTGATGAGTAAAAGATACAAGCATGTGAGTCAATGTTTATTTGTTCCTTTTGCCCTAATGGGAAAAGCGATATATGTGGGCCCTCGATGATTTGGTGTTGACTTTTGTGCTAGGCCCAGCCTGGACTAAATTGATGTGTTCGATTAGAAGTCCTATATCATCACAAATCAGAAATTGGGAAACATAGATTTTGGACAAAGAGATTGATTGTATTCCATGTCTTATGTCTAGGGATATCTAGTAGAACGAAGGGTCATGTGATCACTTATCTCAGGACTAAATTGATGTGTTCGATTAGAAGTCCTATATGGTATCGAGTCCACCCGTCGTCTTGGGCAACTTGGTTACGAAATCCATAGTAATCCGTTCCTATTTCCATTCCGGTATCTCCGGCTGTTGCAGTAATCCTGACGGTTTCTGATACTCGACCTTAACCTTAGCGCAAGTAAGGCATTTACTTACGAAGGTAGAAATTTATGCTTTCATGTTAGGCTACCAGTACAGTTTCTTAAGATCCAGATACATTTTATCTGAACCTGGGTGGACGGAATATCTCGTATTGTGTGCTTCGGCCATGACCACGTCTCTGAAACCACTATGTTTCGGTGTCCAGATATGGTCCATGAGATAATATGCTCTGCCACCCTTGATTTCTAGATTTTTCTCCATTCCTCTCAGGGATTCACCCGCCACATTTTCAGGTTGCAAAGCTCCAAGTTGAGCCTCCTTAATTTGGGTGGATAAGTGGGAATGGATAGTCATAGTCAGAGACTTGACTCTCCGACCAGTGTATTCTTTTCAACTGAGGGCGTCAGCTACCACATTGGCCTTGCCAGGATGATAATGAATTTCACATTCGTAGTCATTGAGTAACTCGACCCATCGCCGTTGTCGCATGTTGAGCTCCTTCTGATTGAAAATGTGTTGAAGGCTCTTGTGATCGGTGAAAATAGTACTCTTTGTTCCATACAAGTAGTGTCTCCAGATCTTTAGAGCAAATATTACTGCTCCTAACTCAAGATCATGTGTTGTATAGTTTACTTCGTGTGTCTTAAGCTGACGGGAGGCATAAGCAATAACCTTCCCTCTTGGCATAAGAACACAACCAAGTCCTTGGTTTGATGCATCGCAATACACTACGAAATCTTCTATCCCTTCAGGGAGGGATAGTATTGGCACGGTGCACAAAGCCTATTTCAGAGTTTGGAACGCCTTCTCTTTTTTGCTTCCCAGTCAAAGGCCACACCTTTCTGGGTCAATGAAGTGAGAGGTTTCGCAATGCTAGAGAAGTTCTTTATGAATCTGCGATAATAGCCAGCGAGACCTAGAAATTGACGAATCTCTGTAGGTGTTTTTGGTGCCGACCAGTTCTCAATGGCCTTAATTTTGGAGGGGTCCACGTGTATTCCCTTCTCGCTAACAACGTGGCCTAAGAATTCGACTCTTCGAATCCAAAATTTGCATTTAGAGAACTTCGCATAGAGCTTCTCCGATCGTAATGTTTCTAAGAATTTTCGTAAGTGCTGACTATGCTCTTCCTTACTTCGGGAGTAGATAAGTATATCATCGATGAAGACGATGACGAACTGATCCAAGTAAAGACGGAACACCCTATTCATTAAGTCCATGAATACTGTTGGTGCGTTGGTTAATCCGAACGGCATCACTACAAATTCGTAATGTCCATAACGGGTTCAGAAGGTTGTCTTGGGAATATCCCCCTCGAGTACTCGTAATTGGTGATATCCGGATCGTAGATCTATCTTCGAGAAGTAGTTTGCTCCCTGAAGTTGATCAAAAAGGTCGTCAATGTGGGGCAGAGGATAACGATTTTTGACTGTAAGTTTGTTCAGTTCTCTGTAGTCGATGCACATGCGGAACGATTCGTCTTTCTTCTTTACAAACAAGACCGGTGCTCCCCAAGGTGAGAAACTTGGTCTAATAAATCCCTTTTGGTGGAGTTCGTTAAGTTGGCTGGAAAGTTCTTGCATCTCAGATGGTGCCAGACAATAAGGCGATTTTGCTACTGGGGTAGCCCCTGGAATTAAGTCGATTCTGAACTCGACTTGGCGTTGCGGTGGTAATCCCGGTAGTTCTTCTGAGAAGATATCGGGAAAGTCGCGTTCTACTGGAATGCTCTTAATATCCTTTACTTCCTGACTCGTATCGACGATGTGTGCAAGAAATGCATGATAATCCTTTCGTAAACACTTTCGAGCTTGGATGCACGAAATGATGTGAAGGTTTGTACTTGATTTGTCGCCGTAAATCACTAACGTTTCGTCGTTAGGAAGACTAAGACGAACTGCTTTCTCAAAGCACATGATGTTGGCGCGAAGAAGACTTAACCAATCCATGCAGACTATGACGTCGAAACTTTTAATTTGTACCGGCATGAGGTTGATTGGGAAAGAATGACCGTCTAAAGTTAATGTACAGTCCATGTATATGCAGTTAGTGTTTTCCGTTTTTCCATTTTCCATCTCTACAGTGAATGATTTTTCTAACTTGCTATGTTTATGTTTAAGTAAGTGAATAAAGTTTTGACTCACGAAGCTTCTCTCCGTTCCACTATCAAACAGTATGCATGCATATGAATTATCGAGAAGAAACGTACCAGCAACTACTGGAGGATCAGCTACGGCTTCTTCGTGGCCTATAGTCAACACTCGTCCCACCCCGCCGGTATTTGCTGCCTTTGGGCAGTTTCTCTTGTAGTGGCCCACCTCGCCACAATCGTAGCAAGCTCAGCCTACACCAACATTGGGAACTTGAGTGGTTGGCTTTATGGGGTCTTTGCAGAAACGGACAGTGTGTCCCTTTTTGTTGCAGTTGGAGCTCTGCATTTCCCGATAAGGTCCATGGTGGTGGTAAGTGCATTTGGCGCACTTAGGAAAGTTACCCGCATATGGCTTTGTCGGGTAGGGGTTTGCAGGAACGGTAGTAGGTACAGTAGCAGCATTCACTGTAACTAGTTGTTGTTTCTTCGAGGATTCTTGGGAAGACCCACCCTTCCCTTTACTCCATCCTCTCTTCCTGTTATTGTTGTTGTTGTTTCCCTTTTGTGGTTCTGGTGTAGCAATTGTCGAGTTCTGATGACTTCCGTGATCAATGAGAGATTGTGCCAGCTCTTTGGCACTTTCAAAAGTGTCAGGATTTGAAGCTAACACGCTCGATTGAATTTGGGGTGACAGTCCCCAAATGAATCTCTCTATTTTCTTGCTCTCAGGAGCAATCATATCCGGGAAAAGGATTGCCATATCACAGAATCTGTTGGTATAAGTTGATATGTCGGTACCAATCATTCCGAGCGTCTAGAGTTCGTGCTCGAGTTTTTGAATTTCTCCTCGTGGACAGTACTCTCTCATCAGCATGGTTTTTAAGCTCTCCCAGCTTATTGAATTTGCCACTGTCAGAGTAAGTACCTTAACGTGGCCATTCCACCAAGTTAAAGCTCTATCGGTAAGCGTGTAGGTTGCAAACTTGACTTTGCTGTGTTCGGGACAGGAGCAGATTTCAAAGACTGATTCTGTCCTTTCGATCCACTGCCTCAGAGTCATCACACCACCAGTTCCATTAAACATCCGGGGTTTGGCGTTAGTAAAGTCCTTATAGGTACATTCTCGGGATTGCCTATGACTCTTGCCCTGGTTGGATGGATGTGTGCCAGTTCCCGAGCCAGTAGTAACCGGGTTATTGATCTGTGACATGGCAGCTGCTACAGCTACGGTGACTGCTGCTTGGAACATGACAGCATCAAATTGAGGAGGTGGAGGTGGTGGTGGTAGAGGTGCTTCCCCACCGTTGTTTCGTCTCGGATTTCTACGCAGAGGCATCCTTCAACTATAGGTTGAAAAGGCAAAGATAAGAATTCCATAGAAAATGAATATGTCTCATGAACTAAATTGCTATAGTTCAACAACAGATGATAGTATGAGTCTCAAAGATTGAAGAATGAAAGTTATTTGTAAGCCTGGAATACGAAACAAGCATATGGTTTTTCATCACATTTTAAGGATCGAACAAAATACTCAACGTAGTAATAATAGTGCCACTTATATTAATATAATAGTTGATACAACGATCACGGAAATTTGACCCCTATAAGGGTCTCCGGTTACAAAGTTTAAGGAAAAATAAAAACTTTTAGCCGAGGTCCTAAGTTATAACAAAATTTGAAATTTTGGCAAGCACTACTTGCGACGTAGGTTGCGCTTGGAGCTTGACTCCGCATCCGATTGCTTCGATTCCATAAGACGCCTATCTAAGGCGGCTTGTTATTCCCTCAATTCGACGAGGACTGCAATCATTTGTGCTTGGAATGCCTCAGTTTGGAGTTGGGCATTGTCCTGAGCTCTGTCCAGCCTACGGATGTCGGAAGTGCGAACCTGTACTTCCACGTTGACTTCCCGAATCCGGCTAGCTTGAACTTCGGATTGGTAGGACTGGTTGGCTAGTTTGCCCACCATGACTGGGAGTGCCCGATCGGCTGAACCTCCGTCGCGGACATCGTAGAAGTCTCGGCACATGCCGTGGGGAGGGTGTAGACTTTGTTGCTGGCTCCAATGGTGTAGGTGACTTCCCCAAACGGGAGTCGGTCCTTGAAAGTTCCTTACGAAGGTGGGAGGTTGTGCGGGTGGTGGATTGATCACTTCCGGCTCTGAGTCGGTACCGGAGTCATCCTCTTCGTCCAATTCAATGGGTTCTTCGTCCTCCTCGGGATCGTCTTCGATCCATCCCCCGTTGCCTTGGTTGGGATAGTTGGGGTCACCGGGGTGGTGAAATCCAGCCATTTGACTGTACGAGAATAGGGTTATAAGAATCAAATAATGTTTGGAACATGTAAGACAAAGCATGTATGTTAAGGTATTCTAATTATAACTACTCCTATAGTATTTAAATTTGTGTGTTTGATTCTCGTGATGTTTTGATAAGTTTTGACTTGTTGCTCACTACGAGCATTCCTCAATATACATTGGTCCGATCTCGGACAAATATAGTTGATCATGCTATATTTGTCCCAAATCTGATTACATATATCGAGTCTTAATCATAGTGTCCAACTTGTCTAAATACTTCTTGTATAGTTATGATCATGAAAACAAGTTGTTGTATGCATGTATTTGTACTTAATTGAAATAATAATTTAAGTTAAACGAAACGCGGCTTAGGCGTAAAACAAGAAAATGTTTTATCAGAGAGTATTAGTCCCTTAAGCATTTATAGCTTGTACATCTTATGTGGTTCGATATACTTAGTTCACTATAAACATTGCTTTGATACCAATCTGTCACACCCCCAAACCAGAACGGTGGAAACGTTCGGGGGCGGATGACTTCATGTGGTAACGCAACAAATGAATACATAGTAAAGAAAGCAATACAACCATCATATATATAATTGAAAGTTTACATTGTTAAAAGGTACATGTTCAAAACCAATTACAATATGATGCCAAAATATGAATTTAAACTGGCGTCGCAGCGTCCCTTCTTCAAAAGCTGTTTGTTACTTGTAATTACTGTATCCCTGGGACATACAAGTAGTTTTGAAAGAGTAGATCAGCATTTAAGCTGGTGAGTTTCATAAGTATTAAATGACAATGTTTGTATGAAATGAAATGTTTTGTTCTTGTTTGTTTGTTCCTAGAAAATCCTATATTTTCTACTAGCATAAATGTAGCCTTCTTTCAAGACCAATGTTTGTTTCTAGAAAATGTATGTACGTATAAAATTTCCAATACGTCTGAAAAACCCTGTAAATCAATGTATTTTTAATACCCCCATGTGAGTTTTATAACCATGCTATTGACTCAGATTGCCTATACACAACATTCTTCAGGCGTTGGAATGTTCTGACAATTGTCACCCCAAATGGTGTACTGTAGCTAACAGTCAGGGCGCGGGGTTGTCAAGCCCGTATAGATCTACACACAAACACCAGGCTCCCCCTCCAAGGGATTTTGGTATATAATACAGGACTTGAAATGTGTACTCGAACGTACGTGAAGTTAATGTCTCACAAAACTTAGTATAAAAACAAATTTACATGTTAAAATGTTCGTTTGTTCTTGTATGTGAAAGTGACTTCTTGAAAATCGTATTTCTAGTATGTAAAAGTGTGACATCCCCAAAATCTCGGCCAGAAAAGACCGATTTTCATTTATGCTTTTAAAATATTTTCAGAGTAAATCCTTTTGATTTGAAAGAGTTGCGGAATTTGTTCCCAAAAACAAAACATGATAAAACAATGTTTACCAAAGCATTTCATAAAAGAAATGTATTTTCATTATAATCAAAACTCGGGGTGTCATGTTCCGATACAGACCAATAAGCATAAACGAATACATTACAAGTCATTCAACAAATATAAACATATACCGACTTGCAATCAAAACAACTGATGGTTCATCCATCTCATGCCCTCGCGCCACTTCCTGTAATACAATTAAAACTGAGTGGGTCAGGCTTGGGAGCCTGGTGAGCATATAGGGTTTTCAACCCAAAATAAATAATCATATTTAATTTTCACCAACCAACAATAACCCAATTACCCATTCCCGTTATTCTCACTTTATGTCCCTAAAACAGCTAACACAAGGGACCTAGTCTAAGAATATTTCATCGGGGCGACAACACATGCTTCGGGGGTACCTCAGCAATATAAGTCAAATAAGGCAACCATGAGGGGGATGGAGTACAGCAAATGAACACCCGAGTTCATTAACACCTACAGGTGGCGAACCCATAGCAATGTCTTCCCACTTACCCATAGGCACAGGCAATGGTTCTAAACTCCCGTAAAGTTTCTGATGTTGTGTCTTGACTCTCGCACAAGTCACACACTCAGCCACATACTTTGCAACATCAAGCTTCATCGTCGGCCACCAGTAGTAGGGTTTCAGGTCCCTATACATTTTAGTGCTACCAGGATGAATTGAGTACATGGTTTTGTGAGCTTCTTCCATCAGAAGATCCCTAATTCCTCCTGACTTAGGTACCCAAATACGATCTTGGAATACCTTCAGTCCATGACCGTTTGTACCAAACACCAACGTTTTGCCCAAACATTCCTCCTTTCGGTCATTCTTTTCAGAAGCTTCCTCTTGAGCTTTCTTTATACTTTCCACAATGGTCGAGACAACTTCAATTCTCAACGCTCTTGGCCTTTTCCTTTCAAGATTGACCTTCTGACTGAGAGCATCAGCAACAACATTAGCTTTACCGGGGTGGTAAAGTATCTCACAGTCGTAGTCTTTAAGTAATTCTAGCCAGCGTCGTTGCCTCATATTCAATTCCTTCTGATTAAAGAGATATTGGAGACTCTTATGATCAGTAAAAAGTTTGCACTTCGTGCCATAGAGGTAATGCCTCCATATTTTCAGAGCGAAAACTACCGCTGCCAACTCCAAATCATGAGTCGGGTAATTCTTTTCATGCTCTTTCAGCTGTCGAGACGCATATGCTATCACCTTTTCTCTTTGGGTCAAAACACAACCCAATCCAACCCCAGACGCATCGCTATAAACAGCAAAGTCTTCAACTCCATCGGGTAGAGAAAGTATCGGTGCCTCGCATAGCTTCTTCTTTAACTTCTCGAATGCTTCTTTATGCTTATCACTCCAAGCATAAGTAGCTCCTTTGTGGGTCAAAGCTGTCAATGGAATAGCGATCGAAGAAAAGCCTTGGATAAACCTTCGGTAATATCCGGCTAATCCTAAAAAGCTGCGAACCTCCGTGGGACTTTTCAGTTGTTCCCACTTCATCACAGCTTCGATCTTCGCTGGATCAACCATTATCCCTTCTTGGTTGACCACGTGACCCAAGAATTGGACTTCACGAATCCAAAAATCACATTTGGAGAACTTTGCATACAGCTTCTCCTGCTTCAAAACTTCTAACACTTCTCGCAAGTGTCTGCCATGCTCCTCCTGGCTTTTCGAGTAAATCAGAATGTCGTCTATGAACACTATCACAGATTTATCAAGGAACGGATTACAAACCCTATTCATCAAATCCATGAACGGTGCAGGAGCATTGGTTAGTCCAAACGACATAACCAAGAACTCGTAGTGTCCATATCTAGTTCTGAATGCAGTCTTCTCGATATCTTGCTCTCTTACTTTCAGCTGATGATATCCTGACCTCAGATCGATCTTCGAGAAATAGCTCGAACCTTGCAATTGATCAAACAGGTCATCAATCCTCGGCAACGGATATCTATTCTTTATTGTTGCCTTGTTCAGCTCTCTGTAATCGATGCACATTCTCATACTTCCATCTTTCTTCTTCACGAACAACACCGGAGCTCCCCAGGGCGATGAACTAGGTCTAATGAAACCTTTGTCCAATAACTCCTGAAGTTGCATCATTAGCTCCTTCATCTCCGTCGGTGCTAATCGGTAAGGTGCTTTTGCTATTGGCGTGGTTCCTGGTAACAAGTCTATTCTGAACTCCACTTGTCTATCAGGTGGCAATCCAGGAAGATCTTCGGGAAATACTTCCGGATAATCACACACCACTGGAATGCTCCGCATCACCTTCTTTTCTTTCTTAGCATCAATCACGAATGCTAAATATGATGTACATCCCTTGGTCAAACACTTTCTGGCTTTCATTAGAGAAATGATTCCAGAATTCACTCTGCGTTTGTCCCCATACACCATAAACGAATCTTTCCCAGGCGGGTTTACTTTAACTATCTTCTTCTTGCACAAAATTTCGGCATCATTGGCGCTAAGCCAATCCATTCCCAACACGATGTCGAAACCATTTAGTTCGATAGGCAATAATTCCTCGTGAAACTTATTCCCATTAAGGTCGATTAAGATGTCTTTCATACGATGGCTAACAGGTACAAACTTGCCACTAGCTACTTCGACTAATAAAGCATTATCTAGTCTATCAATAGGCAAAGCTAGCTTTCTACCAAACTCATGCGAAATAAAGGAGTAGTTGGCTCCAGAATCAAACAAAATTTGAGCAGGTAATTCGTTTACGAGAAAGGTACCTGAAGCGACATCAGCTTCATCTTTCGCAGCTTCGAGTGTCATCTGGAAGGCTCTCGCCTTCGGCTTTGGTGGAATGTTGGGCCTAGCTGCCTCCTTCTTCTTCGGACAGTCTTTCAAAATATGCCCCTCTTCATTGCAACCAAAACACATCCTTTTGTTGTTCGGGCATTCATTGGCAAAATGTCCAACATTTCCACACTTGTAGCAGGTCACATCCTCGCTACATTTCCCAAAGTGCTTTTTCTTACACTTATCACACCACTTCGCTTCACCTCCTTTTCCTCCAAACATTTTCGAATCAGATTTCGAAAATTTGCTTCTTTTACCGGAACCAAATGTTCCCTCAAACTTTCTTTTCTCACCAACCTCAATCTTGACGGTGGTTCTCCCCTTAATCATGCTCTCAACAGACTTGGCAGCCCAGATAACTGCCTCTAGAGTAAGTGTCTGACGTACTGGCACCTCGTACTCCCATGGGAGTCCCTTTGCATACCGATCCACCTTTGTCAGCTCATCTGGAACGATACGCAAGGCAAAATCCATCTTATCGGTGAAGCTATTGGTGTATTCATCAACTGACATGCTGCCTTTCGTCAATGTCAGGAACTTGTTCTCCAACTCCAACAAATTTTGAGCCGAACAAAACTTGCGCTTGAACTGCACCAAGAACTCTACCCATGACAATTGCAGTGGCTCATTAGGGCTCAAAGTCTTCCCTAGCGTGTTCCACTAACGAACGGCTCCACCTCGGAATTGTCGCACGACATAGATAGTCTGCAACTTGCCTCTGCAGCCACATGTCATAAAGGCTAACTCCATTTCGGAGATCCAATCCATAACCCCAATCGGATCCTCCTTTCCATTGAAGGTCGATGGTTTGCAAGTTAGAAAATCCTTGTACTTGCATCCCATTCCATCATTCCTTCCATCATGGTTAACTTGCCTAACTATTGGTGGGTTGGCTTGACCAATAGACCCACTAAAGTTTCCTCCTTCCGAGTGCCCTTCATTTAATTCAGGCTCCTCCACACGAATTGACAGTTCTTCACGATTCTGTTGAAGCAACCGTCTAGTTTCGTCCATTTGACGATCCAACATCGTCTGAATCATCATTTGCACACCAGCCATGGTTATTGGCCCAGGTGTTGCTGCTACGACAGGTACTTGTTCAATCACTGGTGGTTGATTCCTGTTTTCGTCAGCATTTCCAACTTCACTTCTGGTTCTCACCATTTTGATCTACACACCGAATAAGGTGAAATTAGATCCTCAATCATGGTAGATAATCAAATCGTCCTTATCACTCCGAAACGTTTACATGCTAGTTCTAATATCGTAAACGCACGCTTAGAATCCTACACACATAAAGTTTCTAGATCCGGTCGGCAACAGACCATAATCCGAACAAATAATATCATATATGGCAACATCTAACATTTAGCACATAAAGCATTTTAGGCAACTTTCCTAAAATAAACTAGTGCTCGTGTCTAAAACACAACAGACACACATCTCAAAATTTCACTTAGCATTCTAAGTTTAAGTCTAAAAATCCTACAAATTCCTAGTTCGCTTAAACTAATGCTCTGATACCAACTGTGACATCCCCAAAATCTCGGCCAGAAAAGACCGATTTTCATTTATGCTTTTAAAATATTTTCAGAGTAAATCCTTTTGATTTGAAAGAGTTGCGGAATTTGTTCCCAAAAACAAAACATGATAAAACAATGTTTACCAAAGCATTTCATAAAAGAAATGTATTTTCATTATAATCAAAACTCGGGGTGTCATGTTCCGATACAGACCAATAAGCATAAATGAATACATTACAAGTCATTCAACAAATATGAACATATACAGACTTGCAATCAAAACAACTGATGGTTCATCCATCTCATGCCCTCGCGCCACTTCCTGTAATACAATTAAAACTGAGTGGGTCGGGCTTGGGAGCCTGGTGAGCATATAGGGTTTTCAACCCACAATAAATAATCATATTTAATTTGCACCAACCAACAATAACCCAATTACCCATTCCCGTTATTCTCACTTTATGTCCCTAAAACAACTAACACAAGGGACCTAGTCTAAGAATATTTCATCGGGGCGACAACACATGCTTCGGGGGTACCTCAGCAATATAAGTCAAATAAGGCAACCATGAGGGGGATGGAGTACAGCAAATGAACACCCGAGTTCATTAACACCGACAGGTGGCGAACCTGTTAATGTTTCCACATGACTGTCTAGAATAGCCAGTGGTCGTCATCTAAACTCCGCTAGATGACTTAATCAAACAACAACGAGGCCTCTCATCTGTTTATTACACACCAACTATCTACCCATGTTCTACCCAACATATTAGTAGATAAAATATACATTTTTATACATAGTTTTGAAAACCTATATAGCATGCTTTAATCAACACATAATCTACATAACAGATGAGGCACACACACACATAGCACATATCTCATAGAGAATAAATCATATCTATGAGATAGAAGATAGTGAATACACCTTCACACATAACACAACCAAATATATACACATAGCACGTATTTTATTTAAACTACTTCATATTATTGTATTTGGAAGAAGGTAACTACACACTCACACTTATAAACAACAATATACTTAATACACTCGAACCAAACTTGTATTATTATCATGTTTATGAAAGGTAGTATACACTCAATTGATCAGAAGATGATCGGACAGTACTACGACTTGCAGAAGTAGTAATCCTCAGCAGATCTGGAAGATCTTCACAAAAATCGAACTTCTCGCGGGCAGAGCTTTGGCTCGGGAACCGCACTTCTCGGGATCTTTGGGATCTCGGGACTTGCCTCGGGGCTTGAGAATGATACCGGGGCTTCGGGATATTTCTGGCACGCAAAACGATGCAAAATGGGAGAGAGAAGAGAAGAAATTGGCAAAAGACTCGGCTGCCTTCGGATCCTATTTATAGGAGGCTGGAGCCTCGGAGTACGCTGGGCGTACTGCAGTACGCAGCGCGTACTGCTTCCGAAATCGTCACTGCATGCGTCATCCGAAATGTCGACACTCTTCGGAGTACGTAGGGCGTACGTCGGATCGGACCGGTGACTCGCCTTCGGATAATGCCTCCGAATTTCCATTTAAATTTAAATACAAAATAATTAATAAACTTCGGAAATTCATATCTTCTTCATACGAACTCCGTTTTCGACGTTCTTTATATCCACGCGAAGGTGAGACTACGCTCTACAACTTTCGTTTAGACTCCGTCGGCTAATTTCGAATTTATTTTTATTATTTATTTTTAATAGGCCGCGACAGAAAAACTTCGTTATAAATTCATAACTTCTTCGTTTGACGTCCGTTCTCGCCTAACTTTTTATCGCTTCGATACCAACAATGAGATCTTCGATTCTCATTTAGATTGCTTCGGCTAAAAACTCCTCGATCTCAAATCGAGTAAAACAGGCTGCACACCGCTAAGCCGAAACTTCGATAAATCATAACTTCCTCATACGAAGTCAGATTTGGGCGTTCTATATATATTCGGAAACCTCGTTTCAACTACTACAACATTATCCAAAGATATTAAGTTTATTTTACACTTAAATTTTGACGCTTATTTTTATTCTTAATTAATCAAACCACATAATTAAGCAATTAAGCACAAAACACATAATACTCAAATAACAAAATCTTATTATTTCAAAACGGGTTACAAAGGTTAACCTAGACTATTACATTGCTAAAAATGACAAGCCTGGAAACACAGGCGTTACAAAAAGTTAGTAATGTTCTCGTAAAACTATACCTATTATAGTTGTCTAAAAGTGTGTCTCGTTTTTTAAGAAATCCCTAGAAAATGAATCACTTGTTATGAAAGTATAAATTTTTATAGTGTCTAAGTTGGACACATATACATGCAGTCTAAGCAGAGTGTTTGATTTATACATATATAACAACATTTTTCATTTCAAAAGATATAATGTTATCGTGATATATTTTGCATACGAAAGTTTTCCTATAAAGGTTATAAATCACATATGATTCTATTGATAAATAGTGTAAAGTGAAACTTTATATAACACACGATAATAATCGTGTGTTTTACTTGTATTCCCCCCTTGAAAGCATATAAAAGCATCTATCGAATATTTAAAAGGTTAATTAAGGGGTATGAACTCACTTGAAAAATCGGAAAGAGGCGAGATGAAAACCGAGCAGAACTTCGACTCGAGAAAGCAAATTTTCTCGGGATTCTCGGGAATCTCGGGAGCCCAAACGACCTTCGGGACTTGAGCAAAGTGACTGGGGCTTCGGGTTAGCACGGGCACGGAAAACGAGGCAAGAACGCAAGAAAGTTGGGAGAAATGGAGCTCTTTCTTCGGAACCCTCGCATCCCTTTTATAGGGGTTGGGAACCGCCTCCGTACGCTGGGCGTACTCGTGCGTCACGCATGAGCGCATCCTCGACTGCTTCGGACTCCGGATGGGACTAGACATAGGCTCGCATAGAGCGCGACGTGGACGATCCGAGGCCTAGGCCTCGAGTACGTTGGGCGTAACTCGGATAGACTTGCTGACTCTTCCTTCGGATAATACCGAGTTTTAATAATAAAATTTATATTTTATTTATTTAATAAACTTCTAAAATTCATATCCTCTTCATACGAACTCCGTTTTCGACGTTCTTTATATCCACGCGTAGGTGAGAGTACGCTCTACAACTTTCGTTTAGATTCCGTCGGCAAATTTTGAAATTATTTTTATTATTTAGTTTTAAAAGGTCGCGGTAAGAAAATTTCGATAGAAATTCATAACTTCTTCGTCTGACGTCCGATTTTGCCAGAATTTTTTACCGCTGAAATACCATTGTCGAGACCTTCGATTCTCGTTTTGGTCATTCCGGCAAACAGTCGCTCGATCTTCGTTTCGAGTTTTTCGCTGACTGCCGCTAAGCTGAACTTGGAAAAATCATAACTTTATCATACGAAGTCAGATTTGGGCGTTCTTTTTACGTATGATCACGGTTTAATGACATCAAACATAGTAGGTAATTATTTTAGAGACTTTTTGGACTTTTTATTTTCGAAGTTAATTTCATTATATCAAAAGTGGTTACAATACTCGACTTTTTAGGTCATTACATAGAGTTGAAATATCGGGTTGTCACATATAAGGAGCCTCCTGGCTCACATTTTGGGCACTCCTTCTTTTGAAGAAACCCTAGGCCGAGAATTGAATACTCCCTCCCTCTCTCTCCTTTTAGTTTCCTTCTTGCTAGTTCTTGGGTGTGATTCCATTAGAGGCATTACATTTGTGGTGCTAAGCTTCCAAGAAGATCAAGATCAAGATCAAGAGGATTATTAATTGTTTACTATAACAATTGAAAGGTATGTAAATCTTAAACCCTAGTTTGTTAATTTTGAAATTAGCCTCTCTCCTCTAGGGTTCTTGTTTTTCTATTCAAAGTTGTATGTTTAATAGTTAAAACATAGATCCAAAGTAGGTTGCATGTGAACTTAGGAATTGTTTTCTAGTTTATTTGTTTTACCTAAAACCCATCGTTTAGTGTGTGCCGCAAATGTAGCAAGAAGGGGCACTATCCGAGGTATTGCCGCTAGCCAACCCCAGTTCAGGATATGAGGATCTGCTATCACTATGATCAGGTTGGTCACGTGAAGACCAACTGTCCATTGCTCGCTGCGAGGCCGGTGTAGGCTCCAACGTTGGATACACTAAGGATTACTGATAGGAGTCAGGGTAGAGCAGAGCACCCAAGGGCTCGGGGACGCACCTTTCAGCTAACAGCCAAGGAGGCCAAGACAACACTGGATGTGGTGGCTGGTATGTTTCTATTCTTTTTCTTATTCATTATATATGTTTTATGCTTATGTGTTTGTAACTATGTTGGGTACATTTTTAGTGAACTCCTTACATGCGTTGGTATTATTTGACTCCGGTGCGAGTCAGTCATTTGTCTCTCGATCATTCAGTAAGGAGTTCGATTTTCCTGTAGGAGAGCTTGAGTGTCCGTTGTGAGTCTGTATCGCCAATGAACACAAGATTTCTACTTCTTCAGTCTATCGGGGTTGGGTTCTGGAGATCTTTGGGGTATCCTTCCTGATAGACTTGATTCCGGTTCCCATGGGGGATGTATGTGTGATTGTGGGTATGGAATGGTTGAGTCACTTTGGTGCCATGATCGACTGCGAGGGTCAACGGGTGGTAGTTTGAACCCCAAGTGCGGGAGAACTGATTATCTACGGCAAGGGCACCAATTGGGTTCAAGGTTTTGCTCAGCTATCAGGGCTCGACAGTATATTCAGCATTACTATGCGAGTTATTTGGTGTATATAGAGGATATGTGGGTCAGGGATCAGGTTTCGGTTTCGAATGTTCCAGTTGTCAAAGAGTTCATCAATGTGTTTCCGGAGGAGTTGCCTGAAGTGCCTCCATAGTACCAAGTTGAGTTCAGGATCGACCTAGTACCACGTGTGGCCCCTACCGCCAAGGCTCCATACCGATTGGCACCACCTGAGATGCAAGAGTTGTAAACTCAGCTGCAGGAACTGTTGGGCAAGCAGTTCATCCGTCAAAGCAGTTCTCCGTTGGGGAGTGTCGATTCTCTTCGTTGGGAAGAATGATGATTCACACTAGATGTGCATTGAATACCGAGAGTTGAACAGGTTAACGGTGAAGAATCGTTATCCACTACCGAAGATAGATGATCTTTTCGATCAGTTGCAGGGAGCATCTTGGTTCTCCAAGATAGACCTGAGGTCCGGATACCATCAGGTCATGGTTAGGGAGGAGGACGTGGAGAAGACCGCGTTCCGGACTCGTTGTGGACATTACGAGTTCGTGGTGATGTTGTTTGGGCTCACCAATGCGCCGACAATATTTATGGACCTGATGAATTGGGTATGCAGATCGATGCTCGATTACTCGGTCATCATGTTTATAGATGACATATTGGTGTACACCAACACTAGAGAGCAACATAAGGAGCATTTCCGTGAGCTATTGGGAGTTTTAAGGCGAGAACGGTTGGATGCCAAGTTATCGAAGTGTGAGTTTTAGTTACGAGAGGTTAGGTTCCTTGGGCACCTCATTAACCAGGAGGGGATTTTGGTTGACCCGGCCAATATCGAGGCGGTTATCCAGTGGGAGGTTCCAAAATCTCCCTCGAATATCAGGAGCTTATTGGGATTGGCAGGGTACTATCGGAGATTCAAATATGATTTCTCCAAGATTGCAGTACCGCTCACTCGTCTAACAAGGAAGGGGGTGGATTTCCGGTGGGGACCTGAGCAGCAGATTGCATTTGCTACTCTACGACAGCGGCTCTGCGAGGTGCCAATTTTGGCACTCCCTGAGGGAGTTGAGGATTTCGTGGTGTTCTGTGATGTATCGATCGCCGGATTGGGAGCAGTGCTTATACAGAGAGGACGGGTGATAGCTTATGCATCATAGTAGTTGAAGCCGCATGAGATGAGATATCCCACACACGATCTGGAGTTGGGAGCGGTGGTATTTGCTCTTAGGATTTAGAGACATTATCTCTATGGGGTCCATTGTACCATATACACAGACCACAAGAGTCTGAGACACATCATGGATCAGTCGAACCTGAACATGAGCCAGTGCAGGTGGATGGACGTAGTCAAGGATTATGAATACGATATCCTTTACCATCTAGGTAAAGCGAATGTGGTTGCAGACGCCCTGAGCCACAAGTCGGTTGGATCTTATGTTCCAGCTGCATGTATGAGGATATCTATGGATTCTCCACTCGTGAGCTTGATTGGGGAAGCTCAGGTCGAGGGTATGCGACAGGAGAACTGGAAGCTTGAGAGGATCAAGGCGAGAACACCTGATTTGTGCAGGATAGTCACATATTATTGACCCGTTATGGTCGGATATGGGTTCCGATGTATGGTGGGGTTAGACAGATTGTACTGGAGGAGGCTCATAAGTCTCACTTCTCTATTCACCCGGGGGCCACCATGACGTACTGAGATCTGAGACTTAACTACTGGTGGTCGTGCATGAAGAAAGAGATTGCATGGTATGTCGAGAGGTGCTTGACCTGCAGGATGGTCAAGGTCGAGCATAAGAGGCCACATGGCAAGCTGCAACCTCTAGAGGTTCCCATATGGAAGTGAGAGCATATCACGATGGATTTTATCACCAAGCTATCGAGGACGGAAAGGGGCTTCGACACTATTTGGATCGTCGTGGGTCGATTGACCAAGAGCACCCATTTTATAGCGATACGGGAGAGTTCGTCGGCCGAGAAGTTGGTCGGCGTATATATCCGCGAGATCGTTGCTCGGCATGGGGTACTGGTCTCTATTGTCTCCGACCCTGATGTTCGATTCACCTCCCATTTTTGGTTGAAGGTCCATAAGGAACTGGGCACGCGACTACATTTCAGTACAGCTTATCATCCATAGACAGAAGGCCAGAGTCCGCGGACCATACAGACTCTCAAGGATATGCTGAGAGCCTGCGTTATTGACTTTGGTGGGAGCTAGGACTCCTACCTACACCTTTCATAGTTCTCCTACAACAAAAACTTTCATTCCAATATTGGTGCTCCACCATTCGAGCTGTTGTATGGACGGAGATGTTGTACCCCAGTATGTTGGGGTGAGGTCGGTCACAGGGTGATGGTCCGGACCGAGGTAGTTCTGCAGACCACTGTGAAGATTCAGCATATCAGACAGCGGTTGCAGAATGCTCAGAGTCAACAGAAGAGTTACGCCGATCGACGCCGATCTGAGTTGGAGTTTCAGGTTGGTGACATGGTACTGTTGAAGGTCTCACCCAGGAAGGGTTTGATACGCTTCAGAAAGCGGGGGAAGTTGGGTCCCCGATACATTGGACCTTTTCGGGTTATTGCGAGGGTTGGCAAGGTGGCATATAGACTGGATCTTCCGGAGGAGCTCAGTCAGATTCACAACACTTTTCACATCTCGCAATTACATAATTGCATACTAAATGAGGTGGCAGTGGTGTCATTAGATGATATTCAGGTAGATAAGCACCTGAATAATGTGGAGAGGTCAGTGGCCGTTCTGGATAGGAAAGTGAAGGTTTTGCGGAACAAGGAGGTACCTTTGGTAAAGGTATAATGGGAGCACCGGAGAGGATCTGAGTGGACTTGGGAGCTGCAAGATGATATGCGGGAGCATTACCCGGATCTGTTTACTACATCAGACTTCGAGGAAGGAGTCTAGTTCAAGTGGGTGAGAATTGTAACACCCCAACTCTCAGGTATAAATTTCAAAGCTTTATATTCATAATTATAGACCTACTCGACGAGTTGGCTACCCAACTCGTCGTGTAGAAACTGATAAATCCGCGTGGATTCTAAAAGCTACTCGACGAGTTGGAGGACCCAACTCGACGAGTTGAAGCTGGACATGAAAACCCTGATTTTTAGGGTTTGCACCCTATTTAAAGGACCTTAAGTCCTCCTTCCAACCTCCTTACCACCTTTCACATCGATAAGCAAACCCTAATCGAGCTAACCTCCTATTTTGAGTGTGTGAGGCTAAAAGTGTGTGTTTGGTGCCTTTCCTGAAGAGACTTGAAGATTGAGAAGCTTGGAACGAGAAGGAGCTTGTAGATCCAGCATCTACCTCGTCTTGGCATTCATTTGAATGTAAAAAGTCATTACCTTGATCATTTTCTTGCTAGATCTCTCCATTCAAGAGTTTAGGGTAATTTTTTAGCTTAGTCACGGCTTGGACAATCATCGAGGGGCACACAGATATCGCTTTTATCCAACTTTGGGTAAAATGAATGTATAAACTTCGACTCAAATGCTCGCTCGTACCTAAAGCTTTGGATCTAGTTTGTCTAATGAACATGCAATAATCATCCAAAGCTCATAAACCCTATATTTGGCATATAATAATCGATATTATCATAATAAAAGGGTTTAGATATTACCTTGATTGTTATCTAGTAATAGCAATCTCAATTCATCTTGATCTTGACCTTGAAAGCTTAGTGCCTCAAATGTTGCACCTCTAATGGAGTCACAAACACCATGAGCAACAAGATTACTTCGGAGAAGGAGGAGGAGGCTCCAAAAAACGTCTAGGGTTCTCTTAGAAGTGTTAGCCACGTTTTAGGAGCCTTAGGGGTCCTTTTATACTTGTGTGGGTTGCTAGGGTTTCAGGTGAAACCCTAATTTTCTACTTAGGGCTTAAGCAACCCATGAAGTTCCCTAGAAAGCCCTTGGACGAAAATCATATGGGCTTCCCATAGATTTCGTCCAATTCCCTTTCCATTAGGAATCCATAGCCCAATTGAAACTATCATATAATTGCAACATCAGTCCCCTTTATTTAATTAATCTCTTTTAGCCACAAAATTCTTTCTTAATTAATTCTTGACTAATATTAATTAAACAATATGATTTCTCTTTTAATATATTATTCATATAATATATTAATAAATCATAATTAATCATGTTTCTCCTTAGTTCATCCTCTCAGTTGCTATGGTGAAGGCAACCCAAAAGTACCATGCCCATAATCGGGTCAAGTAGATACCAAAATAGTTATGAGCTTAGACACCTAATCCAACAGTAGGTGTTTGTGCTGGAGTCGTGTTTCAGGAGTTTGATCTTTTCAGTTCAGTTTGAAATTGTGATGTGAGTTCTTCTCACTATATCAACAGTGTTGAAGGCACCAATGTCGGCCCTTCTTTTTGGATTGTTATCCTGATTATTGCATGATGATATGCTTAGTGACCTGTTAGGTCGGTATCCTGGTATATAGGATGATGCTATGTTTAGTGACCTGTTAGGTCAGTATCCTAGAATATAGGATGATACTATGATCAGTGATCTGTTAGATCGGTATGATTGCTTGTACATACTAGCATTGTTATCTATGTGTTGACTATATGTTTGGGGGTGGATTGAGGCGGACCTGCTTTGTGTTGTAGGCCAACATACCCAGGGAGGCTCAGATAGACGGCAGGCCGAATTGGGAAAATCAGGCGGGATAAAAGCCCGGAGAACGGTCCAGACGTGCTGAAGGCCCAGTAGGGCGGACCAGACATGTTGAAGGTTCTGAGAGTGGGCCAGATAGACTGAAGGCCCGGTGAGGGCGATCCAGTTATATTGTAGACTTTATATGCATGATGTTTGTCATGATATGGTTATGGTTTATATGGCGTTGGTATTCTAGGGGAAACTCACTAATCTTTGGACTTACAGTTTTGGATTTGTTTCAGGTACTTTAGATGATCGCAGGAAGCCGAAGGCTTGATCGTGCACCTCCTCGCATTTTATGATTTTGATTTTAGGATACTCTGATATGAAACTATTTTGAAAATGTTTTGTAATAAATAATGGTTTTTGAATGCTCGAAAAAGTTTTAAATTTTTATGAATTTTATGGATGTTACACATGCAACCTAAAGGATCTATGTTTTCACTATTGATTGCAATAAACAATTGAACATCAAGAACCCTACAAGAACCCTAGTATTTTTTAAAATAAGAAAAGGGTTTAGAAAAACATACATCTTGATTATACTAGTAGATAATCAAACAAAATCCTTCTGTAGTCACTTGGAAGCCAGCACAATAATTCTCATGCCTCTGATGGTTCACACCCAACCCTAGCAAAAAGGAGGCTTAAATAGAGAGGATAGAGTAAATAAAAAATTTGGATGTGCCTTGGAAAGGAGGATCGGCCAAAAATTGGATCCAAATGGGTCCTTTTATAGTTGAATTCGGAAACCCTAGATAACCCTAATTTGAATATTATATTAATATCTCAAATTAGGTAATTATTTACTCCTTAATTATCTGTAAGGGATATTCTAGAAACCCTAGAATTATCCTCCTAGAACCGTCCACCTCTGATGGAGGAATGTTCTGGAACCTTTTGTTCAACTATTGAACCATTGCAATTACATCCCTACACTTTTAATTAATCTAATTAATCCCAAAATTAATTCTAATTAATTTTTGATTAATTATTAATTAAATAATATTATTTCTAATTAATATATTATTTTCATAACATATTAATAAATTTATTTATTGTTATTTATTAATCATATAGTAAATCAATAAACCAGTTTCTCTCTCAAAAAGTCTTACTATTTAATTACTAGGTTTGAGGGCAACCCAAAAGGACTTTGTTAATAATTCAAGTATATACTAATTCATTTATTGGCTTGGACAACTAATCCAACACACAGGTGCTGGATTCAGCATATAAATAGCAGCATAATCCCATTCATTCCTCCACACCCACCAATTTTTCTCTCTCGGATTCCTCATAAATTTTGCCCAATTTTTCCCTTAGCTTTAAGTATTTGGCGAAGCCATAAGGTCCCTGAGAGCCCGACATCTAGTAGCTAGCAAGTCAAAATTCAGCAATCGCAATTTCCCGATTTTCGCTAAAACCTTTTTATGTTAAGCTACACTCTTTTGCTATCAATGTAAATTATAATTATAGTCATGATCGTCATTATGAACCTATAGTTAACATTTATAAGTGATTCCAAGTCATTATACTAATTGATCTACTTACGAAAGAGGTGTCTAGAATGCTCACGTTAACTTGGTTGTTGGATTTCAGAAATGCTATATGTCGAAATGGCCCTGCCTCCCAACCGTCCTACTTGGTCGTTCCTGTAACACCCTGACTCCTAGGTATAAGTTTGTAGAGCCTTATATACATGTTCATAGAGCTAATCGATGAGTTGGTTTCCCCAACTCGTTGTGTAGAGGCAGGTTAGCCCGCGTGGATTATTGGACCTACTCGATGAGTCAGGGGACCCGAGAGTAGCATGATCCATTTGAGTTGCATGGCACCGGAACAATCTGAAGGATGGACTTTTGAGAAGAGGTTTTATGATTTATTAATATATTATAAGTTCTAATATATTAATATGAAATCATATTATTTAATTAGTATTGATCAAGAATTAGTTTGGAATGAATTTTGTGATCATAAGAGACTAATTAAATACATGGGGATTGATTTGGAAAATCATTGATTCTTATAAAGTGGGCCAATGATCCATAGTTCTTCAAGTTGGGTTAAACCAATTTCATAACCCGTGGATGGTCCATGGAGGTTTAAACCCATGGAGCAAAAGGAATATGGAAGGTCATGCACATTAGGGTTTGCATGGTGTAACCCTAGTTTTGCCACACTATATAAGAAGTCCCTACGCTACCAAAATCGGCACCGAAGTGTTCTTGGAGAGCTATAGCCGAATTTGGTGCAAGACAATCCTTCTCAAGTCCTTCCATTGTTGGTGGTGTTGTGTGTAGCATTTGAGGCATCATATTTGGGGTGCTAGGCTCTTAAAGGTCTAACATTTCAAGCTACAACAAAAGGTATGTCATTCAACTAGATTTTTGTATTGTATATACTCCACAATATGCTAGTTAGGATGATGCTTTGGAAAAATGAAAGTTTTCATGTATAATAGAGAAAACATAGAACCAAAGCATCTAGGGTTTCATGTACACCATAGAAGTGTTAGAATGCTCAAAACCCATCAGTTATGCTATTATGATTTGTTAGATCGGTATTCTAGTAGATAGGATGTTATTATGTTGTTATGATCAGTTAGATCGGTTTGTCTGTCTATAGACTATTATGTGATTATCTGATATATGTGCACGTGGTTGCTTGGTGGTTGAGGCTTACCTGCTTTGTGCGAGAGCCAATAGACCTGGGCATTCCAACTCGATGGTTGTAGGTCGCGAGTATTCCATCCCGAGGAAGATTAGACTCGTAATATGTGGGCATTCCAACCCGATGGTTGTGGGCCTGGGGTATTCCATCCCGAGGAAGAGTGGACCCATAGTATGTTGGCATTCCAACCTGATGGTTGAGGGCCTGGGGTATTCCAACCCAATGGTTGAATGGAGCTATAGTATGTTGTTTGTGATTATATGTATATTTTTATGTGTATGGGGTATGAGTGTTTTTGGGGAACTCACTAAGCTTCGGGCTTACAGTTAGAGTTTTGGTTTCATGTACTTTGGGTGATCACGGAAAGGCGAAGATGTGATCATACATTTTATGATTTTGATTTCTAGGACACTCTAACATGAAACTATTTTGAAAACACTTTGTAATAATTAATGGTTCGAGCATTGGGCTAAACCCACACTCATTTGAATCACTTCATGGATTTTATCACGAGTAATCATGAGACGATAATATCTTATATTCTTCAAACGGAGATGTATGAGTTGTAGTTGCGCGTCGGTTGCACATTGACATATGTAAACGCAACCAGTAACTTGGTTGTTATAAAACATATCATTGTGTGTAATTCGATGAGTAAGTACAAGCAAACATTTGGGTCGAATTTTATCCATTCCTTTTACCCTTGGAGGTATAAAAGCGATATATGTGGGCCCCTCGATGATTTGGTGATGACAAACGTAAGTGCTCGGCCGGGCCTGGACTGATTTGATTTGTTCAATTAGTCAGTCGTCATAAATTGGAAATCGGGAAACAACATATGGATACAGAGAATGATTAAAATTCATGTCTCGGTCCATATGATATCTAGAATGGAGGAATATATGATCCCTTATCTAATCGACACGTCATTGATTTGTTCATAGTACGACAACGACTTTTAAGAGCTACGATTGCTAGTCAGGTTGCAGAGTCATACTTGCAATAATAGTTATTAGACTTATCCAATAGGGAGACTATTAGATTAATGTCTGTGACATTCCCATTTTCATGGCAGAAAAGACCGATTTTGTTTATACTTTATAAAAACCAGAGTATCTCTTTTAAAACAATTTTCCCTCGACAAAACCTAGTATCATTACCACTAAGGTTTAGTTTAATATTCACCGAGACTAATTAATAGTCTAGATATTATTACAATTATATAAGCGTTAAAAAATACTTATATAACCCATAATAATAGCCCAAGTATTTGTTATAAGTTCCTAATAACGTTACTATAATTAAATAAAAGTTATATTAAAAATAGCGTAGGCGTAGCTCACTTACAGCGAGTTTTTCTCAAAACCGGGCGCTGCTGGAGCAGAGTTCCCGAGCCAAAAGGCTCTTCTTCTCGGAGCCGTCAGACACTCCGGGGCTTCCGCCTCGTGCTAGGGAGGTTCCCTAGGCTTTTCGGGGGGTTTCGGGGCTAGAGAGAAGTTCTAGAGAGAGAGGGAAGTGAGGGGAGGTGTGAGGAATGAAGAGGGCTTCCCCTATTATTTATAGGAGGCTGGAAGGTCACTCACATCGTGAGTTTTAAGGTTCTCACGTCGTAAGCCAGGCTGGCTACAGCCAGGCACTGCCTGGTGCTGACACGTGGCATCGCACACATGATGGAAATCAACCGATTTTCAAAAATTCATAACTTTCTCATACAAACTCCGTTTTCAACGTTCTTTATGTCCACGCGTAGGTAGAAACAAGATCTACAACTTTCATTTATACTCCATCGGCTAATTCTCGACCGATCTTAAATTTAATAGTACGAGGAGATTAGACTGTTAAATCACCGCGAAGAATTCGTAACTCCTTCATACGGACTCCGTTTTCGTCTTTATTTTTACCGTTGAGTTCCTATTAATGAGATATTCAACTCTCATTTAGGTCGCATAGGCCAAAAAACCGCTCAAACTAGAATTCGAGTTTCGGGCTATACACTACTAAGCCGAAACTTCAAAAAATCATAGCTTCCTCATACGAAGTCAGATTTGGGCGTTCTTTTTACGGACACTCTCATGTTAACATATTCTACAACTTTAATTTATATAACTAAGGCTAAAAGTCGCTCTATCATAAATTCACTATTTATGTCTTCCCGGTGTCGTGCCGGTTCCGTCGCGAAACTTCGACCGGTCATAGCTTCTTCGTTATAACTCGGATTTCAGCACTCTTTATATGTATGGAACCCTTGAGACATATTCTACAACTTGGTTAAGGTTATTTATTCTAAATAATCTTTTGTCGAAAAGTCGTTTTCGACCTCTATTATCTCTAAATTAGCTAGCCCGGATCTACGGGCGTTACAATTATCTCCCCCTTAGGATGATTACGTCCCGCAATCATCAACGAAACAGGGTAGTATAATGATTCCATATGTTATCTCTTCATCCTAGGTAACAATCGTAACTTCCTTGTTTCTTCGAATGAGTATCTAACTCTTGGACTCCTTAACTGCATGTGGTGCTCGATCTTGCACTTGCTCCCTATCTCACCTTAGACTCCAAATTATGACCTTCAAGTCACAATCTCGATCCTCAATGGATACGAACTTAAGATAAGTTCTTTTATTATTATAATGGAACGATGTGTCATATTCTAATGACCTATCATCGTATGATGCATCGCTTGGACTCATGTCTTTTTGAGTCAAATTCCAGAAAAGACTATACCTTCCTTCATGTTCTAACCACATCTTAAAAAAATAGCATTTCTAGCTACAAGCAACTTTTCGTGATACCTCTACTGATCGCTTTTTATTTCAATCTTCTGTCTTAAGTCAAATGCTACATCGAACTTAATTCTCTAAACCACATAACATACTCAGCGTAGTCGGACTCAATTTGATATGACCACTAGGTTCGGACTAACAATCATCTTCTTAATCATTACCGCAACGATGGTAACAACATACTAGAATAAAACGAAATCAATCACTAGCTTCTTGGTAACCTTGTGACTTTCCTTGATCCAAGTGTGAGTCTTGTGATTCCGGTAGTATATACATCTACTACCTTTCACACCTACTCATACTCGTCCCAAGTATTGTCTCACAGTTTTCCAAGTCATTATCACATAAACAATTCTAACATATACAAACGTGTCCAAACAATCATATAATTTTCCCTAGACTCTAATGGGACTTCTTCCATGTGTATCTTTAATCATCAATTATGCTTCACTCGGTTGGTGATGGAAACGTCAGACGGTGGGATAACTTCATGGATTATACCAAAAATCTTTCTTTCTGCTAATCAAACATGTACTTCTCCCGTACTAGACGTATTATTTATTAGACGCATTCTAAATTCATGATATCACTCTTACGATATCTTCCGATAGGTACCACTCAGTATCGAAGCCTTCTCATTTCCTCCATTTACTCAATTCACTACGAGTTTTCACCATGATGTTTTGCACACCAAAGCAGTCGTTTGGTGTATCGAGACGAGAATAAAGATAGAGAAGATTTAGACGCGTATTCCTCCTTATTACTTCGAAAAATTACATGTCATTTCTAATATCGTAATTAAACGTTTAGGTTGCACCTGATTTGGCATGTTCTTGACCCGATTTGGCATGGTCCATTTGGGTTGCATGGCATCGGAACGATTTAGATAGACTTTTGTGAGAAAAGGATATTTATGATTTATTAATATATTATAAGTTCTAATATATTAATATGAAATCATATTATTTAATTAGTATTGATAACGAATTAATTTGGAATTAATTTTGTGATCAAAAGACACTAATTAAATATATGGGGATTGATTGTGTAAATCATTCATTCTTATATATGTGGGCTTATGATCCATAGTTCTTCATGTTGGGCTAAACCCATGGATACTCCATGGAGGTTTTAACCCATGGAGCATGAAGAATATGGAAAGTCATGAGTTACATGGTGTAACCCTAATAGCCACAATATATAAAGACCTCATAGCTCAAGAAATTGGCGCTAAGGATTCATATGAGAGGGCTAGCCGATTTTGAGCATAAGAACTTTTCTATCAAGTTATTCCAAGTTGTTGGTGGTGTTGTGTGAACCATTTGAGGTGTGAAACTTGGGGCACTAGGCTCTTAAGCTCCATGGAATCAAGCTACAACAAAGAGTTATGTTATCCTAACTAGTATCTTGTATTGTTTATGTCAAATTGCATGCTAGTTATAGGTTAATGCCTTGGAAACCATTTGCAAGTATAATTAGTGAAAACATATATCCAAGGTATTTAGGGTTGTATGTGCACCATAAGATGTTGTAGTATACTAAAACCCATCAGTGGTATCAGAGCCAAGGCTTGTTTTCAGTTATACTTGATGCAAATTGCTAAAAAAATGGCTGAAAATCAAAGTTTTTTGCTGTCTAGACAGGGGACTCGACGAGTCCATTGAGGGACTCAACGATTCCATGTACAAAATCATCCAAATCGATGAGTTTGTTCTTGCACTCGGCGAGTTGGAGCCTCTGACAGCATATCTTCAAGTTTTAAGGCTGAAATTGGACTAGAATCATTACCCTAAGCTGTTTTTGAACCTATAAAATTGTTTTTGATGTGGGAATGTTCATTCTAATCCAATTCAATAGATAATTGTCAATAGATTCATGTTTTTTATTAGTTTAATGGTTTGGCTATTTACATGAAAATTGTTTGATATGAATTATCTTGTTCTTATGAGTTAGCTTAGATTAACAGAAAAATTATGTGATAATTTGTTTTCGATCCAAATTGATCTAAATGTTGTTCGTAAAATGTGTTTTTGTAACTTGTTCTCAAGTTATATGAAAAGTCTCATTTATGATTTTAAAACTCATAAGATTTCCATAAGTTATAAAAAATGAAGAGTCTCATTTTTAAATGCTTTAGAGTCTTCCATAACTTGTGTTATGGAACTTGAAGAGTTTTTCATTAAAACTACTTTAAACTCATAAGTTATGGAAACCAAAAGTTTTTTGAATTGTTCAAAACTTGCACTCAAGTTTTGGAATTTGTAAAGTTTCGCCCCATGAATACTTTAATTCCAAGTTAAATCCTTAGAATTTTAAAAGGTTAAAATTCAACCCTTATACTATTATAATATTAATAGTTAATAGTTATAAATATGTATAAGAACAAAGTCAGTCTTACCATTAGTAGGCCTCATTCACGAAGCCACTATATAAGGGGGTATAAGGTTACTGCCTATAAAATGGTAGTTTAATGGGTGTGCACTCTCACACACCGCTTTCTTGACTGGTGGAGGGTCGTTAGCCGAACGGGTAGGACAGGACTCTAATTCTCCCTTCATTAAAATATAATGATAAATACTAAGTAACTAAACACTTATAAATTCTCAATCTTAGTTACTTAGGAAAATGTGAATTTGGTGCTAACCCTTGAAATTGCACTTTGTACCTTACCAAGTTGTTGGTGGAGCGCGTGTGGCTAACTAGCACACTAACATGGACTACTAAGAGTGGCAAAGGGTAACTTAATGTTTATCATAGATTGGTGGAGCGTGTGTGGGTAACCGACACATCGATTAGGTGATAAAAATTAAGGGTACCAAGTTAATTTGCATAGTTATTCACACCTTGTTTGTGATCCTAGGCATCCTAGTCACAAACTTGAGAGGGCACAATCGAGATTTAAACATGAAATTGAAGAGTTCAATTAATCTCAAAGGATCTAGGAGTTTCAGTTCACTTAAAACCTAGAATTCTTTTTCGTTTTTCGTGGTGGAAATTGGTAAATCGTAATTTACCTACCTTCAAATATTTTATAGCTTGGATTACGGCATCCCTCTTCCAAGTTATAAAATATTGTGTTGGGTCCTAGCCTTAATATTTCATATTGGGTGTTATATCAAGGACTTAAATCAACTAACTTGAATTTCTCCCATTGTAGATATCTGGTTGAAACAACTATGATCTTCCCAAGTCCATTGAAACAAACTTTCCTAATGAAGATGATGTCCCGCGATTGGATCGTGGAAATCATACTTCTCTTCCTCCACCTCCTCCAATTATTCTCCCTAACCCACGAGTTCTTGAAAATTTCAAGGTCACTCAAGCCCTATAGGCAAGCAAAGTCTGTGTGTGCTCACATCTTGGAGATGAAGTCATATATAGACAAGTTGGGAGAGTTGGGTGTAAAAGTCTTGAGAAAGTTGGTTGTTGGCTAGGTTCTTCAATCACTTCCTAATTCACATAGTGAGTTCCTTTAGGACTACTATATGACGGACCATGACATGACCCTTAATGATCTTACCTATTTGATTGATGTTGCTGAATGAACAACGATTTGGAGCACTGGTAAAGAAAATTTGATTGGAAGATCTACTTCCCAAACTTCTACGGACATTGACAATGGTAACATTGGAAATCCAGAAAGCTTTCTCTTCCCAATGGAAAGGTATCGGCCATATTCAACTCGGTTGACCAAATGGTAAAGAGAAAGGCTAAGTCTGAGATAGTCTCGTGTACCATTCCCAAAGAGTTCATATGTTTCTATTGCCAAAGGAAGGGGCATTGGTTGCAAAGCAGCCCCATTTACCTGAAAGATCATAAGGATGGTAAAGTCAAAATGCTTGACTGTGCTTCAGGTAAAAGTCCATTATCTGACTCTATTAAGTTCCTATTTTGGATATTCTTATTACATGATGTGACTAGGTCACATTTTGATGTTTTGTATAATCGAAGAAAGAAAGCTTAAAGGAAAATTAGGCTGATTCTGATTGTGAAGATTAGAATTTTGAGTTGCTGCGTAAGAGTTGTGATAGATTGCTTAGGAATAGATAACAACATAGTTTTCATATGCATTTGCATTGTAAGTATAAGGTATTCTGAAGTTTTAAAATAAAAGAAAGTTTTGATTTTATTTATTTTAAGTATCCTTACAATGGCATTTGTGAAAAAAATGTTGTTTATATGATTCCATTGCTAGCAATATTGGAAAATGGATTTGATTATTTCGGTTGTGGTAGTGTCATAATTTACCAAATAAGGAAAGATTCTCATCAACCAAGTTTCAGTTGGATAGAAACTTGGAATCATGCAACTGGTATTGTATGATGAATGAGAATTTTCATCTTTGGGAAATTAAGACTAATTCCTTGTTCACATGTATATGTGAGTCAAGTGAAAGGACTACATGATCGAGTATACTTGGTTATGCGCTGGTCAGGTCCACCACAAAGAACGATAAGGCTATTCGTCATGATTTACTAAAGTTTAGTGATTATAGTTATACTTAAAAGTTTAAGTGTAATTCTGAAATATTGGAAAAGTTTCAATGTATGGCAGAACGAATGAGAAGAATCAAATTAGGCAGATAGATAAAATTTTCTCCAATCTGAAAATATGGGAGAGTACTTGAGTATCTTGTTTTATGATTATCTTATTGAGTATGAAACCATATCACAATTAATCCTCTAAGGACATCTTAGTGCATTTGTTTGGCTAAGAAGAGGAATCGTGAACTGTTGAAATAGTTAAATCAAGAAGATGAATCATACTTCGTTCCAAAACAATTTTTAGAGTGATGCTCCAAGATTGTAACCTTGAGTGACATAAAGAAAGGTTTAAAACACTTGTCAAATGTAGAGTAAAATGTTTTCTACTCTTGTACATTTGAAATTGGCAAGTTGTGATGTCTTGGATAAGACAAATACCAAATGTGACCACTTATGTGAAGTGTTTGTCTCGATAAGAATTCGCACTACAACAAAGAGGTATTTTATCCTAACTAGTATCTTGTATTGTTTATGTCAAATTGCATGCTAGTTACAGGTTAATTCCTTGGAAACCATTTTCATTTAGGATTAGTGAAAACATAGATCCAAGGTATTTAGGGTTGTATGTGCACCATAGGATGTTGTAGTATAATAAAACCCATCAGATAGAACTCTCGATATTCATTAGGATCAGTGAGAAATCTAGACTACCATTAATCGTCAAAGAATAATTAGACTAAGACTTAAAAATGATTATAGTAGGTTACATCAAAGGAAGGAAGTGCAGGTGCAGGAGTGAGCACCGTTATCAGTCAAGAAATCTAAGAGTCAGAAACATAATAAAAAGGCATAAGAGTTACGGTTATTACCTAGGATAAAAAGGTAATGTGCGGAGTCATGATGCTTCCGGGACGTAATCATCCTTGGGGGGGGGGGGGGTAATTTTAACACCCACATATCTGAGTAAGTCAATTAAGATATATTATGCATCAAAATGACTTTTTGATGGAAGATTATTTAGGATAAATAATCTTAACAAATTTCACAGTATATGTGACCAGGATTCCGAACATATAAAGAATGTTGAAATCCGACTTCGTATGAAAAAATTATGCTTCTTCGAAGTTCCGCGATTAAACCAGCATGACTCTACCCATCGAAGAAAGTGAATTTTTGATAAATTACTTTTTAGTTTAAGTAATCTAAACAGAAGTTGCAGTAATTATAAAACCAAGAGTGTGCATGTAGAAACAAAAATCGAAATTCAAAACGGTTGATTTTTAGTCGAAACAATCTAAACGAGAGTCGAATATCTTGTTAATAGGATTCCATCGATATAAAGATTGTCGAGAACGGATGTCATATGAAAAGGATATGAATTTTAAACGAGGATTAGCAGTCTAAGCCTTACAAAATAATAAATAATAAATAAATTGAAAATTAGCCAACAGAGTCAAAATGAAAGTTGTGGATCTCATCGATAAATATGCGTGGATATAACGAACGTCAAAAACGGAGTTCGTATGAAGAAGTTACGAATATTTGAAGTTTTCCGAATGCACCTCCCGCAAAAAGGCGCGACGCACACCTTCTAGAAGAAGACCACACCGCTCCACCCCATGTAAGACATGTTTCGGTGTCTGAGAGAGCCACCCGAGACAAGGCTCGTCATGCACCTGGTCTGGGAGCAGCGCGCAGGTGCTGGTTTCAGCCTAAAAATAGCAGCGTAATCCCATTCATTCCTCCACACCTACCAATTTTTCTCTCTCAAATTCCTCACAACTTTTTCCTAATGTTTCCCATAGTTTTAAGTATCCGGCGAAGCCTTGAGGTCCCTGAGAGCCCGACATCTAGTAGCTAGCAGGTTGGAGTTCTGCTAGCGTAATTTCCTAGTTTCCGCTAAAACCTCTGTAAGTTAAGCTATACTCTTTTGCTATCAGTGTAACATATAATTATAGTCATAGTCATGATTATGAACCTATAATTAAGATTTATCGGTGATTCCAAGTCATTAAACTGATTGATCTACTTACATGATACATATATAATGGTCACGTTGGCTTGGTTGTTGGATTTCTGAAAGGCTATATGTCAAAATGGTCCTGTCTCCCAACTGTCATGCCTGACTGATCCTTACTTGATAGACCTCTCCGTATTCATTGGGATTAGTGAGAAATATAGACTACCATTAATCGTCAAAGAATAATTAGACTAAGAGTTAATAATGATTATACTAGGTCACGTCAGAGGAAAAGATAAAGTACCAATGCGAAGTTCTACCCAAATTCCAAGGCATCCATTTTTATCAAGTAAGTGAATAGTTACTTTCATCTTACACATAGATATGAAGTATTTAGATAATTAAATGTTATATGTGCTTATGCGCAAAAACGTTCTGCGTTAGACGAAATATTATAAGATAATTTTTATACGATTTACTGTATATGTATCTTCTTACCTATAATATACCGGGTAACAATGGGTAATGAGGGATAAATAGAATAAAGATGGAGATGGATGATGGAAGATATAAATAATAATAAAAGGCCTTAACCTACCAGTACTATGGTACTAAGCGATGCAGTCATCTAACAAAGTATAGATGACAACCACTAGACTATTTGATGACAGTCCCGTGAAACGCAAACAACAATGTACTTTGTGCCCATTTGATGTACTCTACTTTGTACTGACATGTATTGCGTAGAAATCGATGTAACAGTACTGTGAGCAACGTTGATTAAAATAATCTTTAGGATAGATCCTTAGTAATGAAAATAGAAAGAAACTTACTGGCATGTATTGCAGAGAAATCCATGTAATAATATTGTCAACAACGATGACTAAGATGACCCTTAGGGTAAATCCTTATGGAAGAATAAATAAGGAAACATGGATGATTTGATCGAGTTAGTTCTTTGATAATTAAACATATTAATTATATTATTGTAGGATGAAAACCCTATGTACTAACCAGGTTTCCCAACCTGACCCACTTAACATTTTTGTATCACAGGTAGCAGTACAAATGTACATGAATGATGAAAGATTCAAGGAGATGTAGACTGATAGT
This sequence comes from Lactuca serriola, assembly GCF_051521515.1. NCBI lineage: Eukaryota > Viridiplantae > Streptophyta > Magnoliopsida > Asterales > Asteraceae > Lactuca > Lactuca serriola. The sequence continues at coordinate 215,618,885 of NC_136409.1, forward strand.
CTAAGATACTGTAAAACCTGATTATGCTTATGTTTTGTATCCATTATGACATCCCAAGATTTTATAAATCAATGAAACATAAATATTTCCTCGGAAATACTTTTACAAGACCAAATTGTGCATTTATATATAAACTCTATTTTAAATAAGCATAAATAAAATTTTTTAAAATGGTTGTAATATGGGGATGTCACACAACCCTTTATTATGACGTCTATTCATTGCCAATCATTCAATTCTGGTGATCCGTCATTAGGTTGGTTTATGGTCTCGTCTGGTGATCCGTCATTAGGTTGGTTTATGGTCTCGTCGATGAATCCTGCACGATTCTTGGCAAACAAGAAAATTTCATCTCTCTAGCCCGGTCGGCATAATTGTTGTCGTTGGATCATTCGTTGACATGTAGCTATCGAGAATAATTGTTTGAGTCGATATAAAATGGAGAATTTGGATCGGATGATGGGCTGATCAGTGGAGTGTTGCCATCGCCACTCCGTTTGTCGCCGTCTTCGGTCATGGCGGTATTATTTTAGGGTTCACATGCTATCTGAATTTTTTTTTGGAACCGGCAAATGCATCAAAAGGGAACCTGCCACCTGCCTAGCAAGAAGCTAGATGGACAGAAAAACAGATAGGAACCCGAATTACGAAGTTAAAATTACAGACAACTGAAATGGTAATTAGCCCACTCGACCCATTTATAAGAACACTTCGGTCTCCTATACTTAACCCATGTGAACACCTGTGACTTTATAATCTCCACTACCTTAGATGAGGGTACACAATTATTTTTGAAAACTCTGTCACATTGTGCTTTTCCATAGCCACCACATAGTTCCATAACAGATGCATATTAAGTTGTTCTGCCTCTTACGACAACCCCTACCTGAGTTAGCTAGTTCAATCACCTCTCCCACTTTATTGAATCGCTGCAGAGGAAGATTGCACCATCCAAAAATACATTCCCATACACTTTTTGCAAACGAGCAGGTGGTGAGGATGTGGTCTGAATCCTCATCAACTTCAGAACAATAGGAACATAGCAAGGGACCTGTATGTAACCCTCTCCTGGATAAAGTGATTTGAGATACCTTGAAAAGTTTAACACTGTTAATCGGGAAATTGACTTCTAATTGAATGAGACTTTTGCCTTTGCTTAAATACTCGATGAAATAAGAGATAACTTTTAAATTATAGGATTCTAGTTAAAATAAAGATAAATATCAATATCTTATTAATAATAGATTTCTACAAAAACTTAAAGGTGAGTTTAGTTGTGGAAAATTGTTTTCATTTTCTCCGAAAATGTTTTCAGAAAATAGAATTGAGTTTCCATTTTCAATTTTCAATGAAAATTTTAGAAGCGTTTGGTTGAAACTGGAGGAGTTCTCTTTTTTCATTTTAGAAACTTGGAAACTGTAAAAATCATTTTTCTAATTTACATACAATTTGGAAAACTGAAAACTTTTATTTTTTTGGAAAAAATTTGGAAAACTGAAAGAACCAAACGTGTTTTCAATATTTCCGCTTTTCTTGAAAAAATTTCCTAAAAGACTAGAAAATTTTCTACAACCAAACGCACGCTAAGTTCTTTGCAAATAAAGTAAAAGAGAAAAGACACGAGATGCTGTTAAACTTTTATCTTTATTTATAAAAGACACAAGTAAAATGATTACTAAACTTTTATTCGAACAATTTAATAAAACCACATTTTAATATCAAAAGTATAAAATAAAATAAAAATTACTTTTATTATCAAACATAAATTTTCATATAGAATGTATGCTTGTTCTTGAAAATGTAAAATAGATTACTTTGAGGTTTTGCAACAATTCAGTGATAAGTTATGATTTGTTATCATTGTCAAGTAGTAATGTCCCGGCATAGTTGTAGCAATTGACCTATAAAGCAGATTGACTGGTAAACCATATTTGGTTAAATTCATATGTTATTCTTATTCAAATGGTTTTTTATTTGATAAAAAATGAATTTTACAAGGCTCCATCCCAACAAAAATCTTACAAAAAATACGATAATATGTCTTATAAAATAAAATAAAGAAATTAAGTAATTTTTTTTTTCTATTTATCTTTTTATTTTAATAAAACAATGACGTATAAAATTCGTTAACTCTCTCTCCACTTGTCTTGATATAATGAGTAAATTCATTAACTCTCTCTCTCTCTCTCTCTCCACTTGTCTTGATATAATGAGTAGGAAGATTAATAAAAAAACATTTTTTTTTCTTTTTTTAAAGATCTTATTGTTAGAAACATCTTATTGGACACATTGTTAGTCTAAGTGGACTAGCCCCAACTTATAATACGTAGGAACAAATAGATAGAAAGATATTTGATTTCTCATAGGGCGTGTGTAACATCCCGAATATTAAATAAATAAATAAATAAGGGTTAATATGAGTAGAAACCCTAAGATAATAATAATATGGCAAGGTGTTGGCCTCGAGAAGTTAATTGTCACGATTTCAGCAGTTGGGAGTTAAAAGTGTAAAATTTCGGAGTTGTTTGTAAATATGTTCAAAGGCAGGGGCTGATTGGTAAGCTATTGGGACTTAATTGAATAGATTTTTGGGAAGGAAGGACTAGAGTGTAAATTTTGGAATCAATTTGTAATGATTTCTGAAGGCGAGGGTTATTAGGTAAATTTTGTACTTAGTTTGAAGGAAACCGGGTAAGGAGGGGCTGAATGTGATAAAATGAATGGAAGTTTGGAGGGATGCGAGATCAGCCGATGATCAATATTCCCTCCCGTGTTCATGACTCAAACCCTAATCACTATTCTATTGAGCCGCCACCGATCGGGAGTCATCCTTCTACCGCCACTCTTCTTTCCGGCGAAATTGTGATCGGCGAGACCTTGGCTAGCCGTCGGAGAAGTTGCTGCCAGTAGCATCGAGCAGCACAGCGAAGTCAACAGCGAGTTGCCGCTGCCTTCCTCCGATGAAGACTGGATTGCTAAGCCCCGGCTGTACCACTCTCTCTTTCGTTCCGTCTTCACGTCATCTGTAACGTCCCAAAAATTTCATTTTTAAAACATATACTTAGCAAATATTAGAATTAAAACATTCACCAATCATATCGTTTCATAAAAGTTATCGCATGTCGTGAAAAACATTTTATAGAACATAATAATGTCAGAGTACAAATTCCCAGGAGGGTCTCATAGTGCGGAATACAAGGCATGTGTGTGATGGGCCGCTACTGCGCCAGCTCCTTCCCCTTCGAAGAAGAGGTACCTGAAACCAAAACTGAAAACTATAAGCACGAAGGTTAGTGAGTTCCCCCACTGTACCACATACCATATAATCACATAACATACATATACTGTCGGGCATATATGGGTGCCCGACCTACCCCTTCGGTCCTCTCGACCGGATACTGCCTAGAATATCTGGGTGTTGGCCTCCCCTTCGGTCCTCACGACCGGATACTGACTAGCATATCTGGGTGCTGGTCTCCCCTTCGGTCCTTACGACCGGATACTGTCGGGCATATCTGGGTGCCCGACCTACCCCTTCGGTCCTCACGACCGGATACTGGGGACTATTTCACCCCCTACTGCTACCACATAACACATATCACATATCATCATATCATACTAGCGCATAAACATAACACGGGTAGTAGCAACCCTAGATGAATATCACAGAGACAATCATCTATCATACAACTCCTACTGGTGGGCCGGCATTGTGGCCGTAGACCCACCGCTACTGGAAGGTAACTCACCTCAAAGTAGCTGCTGATCTGCGTGGGAACTGACTATCTTCTGCTGCTGCTGCCCTGGAAATCCTTCGGCTATAATCCCTACAAAACACTCAGTCGAATATTGCTAATAGACCCTTAGGGTACAATGACCATTTACCCCTAACCAAGCCAACAGTCAAAGTCAAAGTAAACTTCCAGTTGACCCGACTTGCCGAGTTGGCCTGCCAACTCGCCGAGTCCCTATCCCTTTGTCTGACCATAGCCCCGTCTCTACTCGTCGAGTTTGGCATCGACTCGACGAGTTTTCCTTCTAAACTAATGTCCAAACGTCCTTCATCCTACTCGCCGAGTTGTATGAACAACTCGTCGAGTTCGTCTTCATCCGAAGAACACTCTATGCTGAGACTCGCCGAGTTGTATGAACAACTCGCCGAGTCTGTTATTGAGGCAAGAAGATTGCCTTGGACTCGCCGACTTCCTTCATGGGTGAGTCTGGCTTCCGACTCACTGAGTCACACCCCATGACTCACTGCTCCACTCCGCAAACACGAAAAGGGGGAAAACTTGGGGACTCGTGACTCGACTCGCCGAGTCCGATGAACGACTCGCCGAGTCTGTCGCATGCAAACACTGTATACTCGATTTTGCTCGAATCCAGCTCATGCCATACATAGATCTGGGTTTCTAAGGCCTGATTAACACGTAAAGTTGGAAACTTTACGTGTAAATAAACACCAATGAAGGTTTTAGGGCTCAAAATGCACTAAAAGAGTAGATTTAGGGCTTTCATGCAATATGGATCCATAAAGGCAGTAGATCTGAGCTCCTGGAGCTCAATCATGCCTATATCTAAGGGTTAATCAACTTATTACAAACCCTAATTCGTGAACAAGCTTGGAAATGGCTCAAGGAGGGCTTTAATGGAGCTATAAGGGACTATAAGCATGAAAACAGAGGGAAACTGAGTTATACCTCAAGGAAATCACTGAGATAACACAAGGATGTCTGGCCTCCTTCTTCTCTTCTTGATCTACTCTTCTTCCTTCTCAAAATCTTCAAGAAACACACCAAAGCACTTCAATCTCACAAGGAATAAAGGTTTGAACGATGTTGGGAGCTCTGAGGGTGAAGGGGGCGAGGTTGGGGCGCAAAAGGTTGGTTTAAATAGGGTGCAAACCCCTTGAAATTTAGGGTTTCATCAGACAGCGGGGACTAGCCGAGTCGCCAACTTAAACGTGCTCCCAACCCCATCTCCACTCGGCGAGTCGAGCCTACAACTCGCCGAGTCCAAGGCTAAAAAATGTAAAATACTTAGATAAATTTTACGTACCAGGAACCAGGTGCTACATCATCCCTCCGTCGGAGGCACCACGTAACATTCTCGACTCCTCCTTGGGTGCACGATGTAGTCGTTGCCATTGCTGCCGGCTTCTGCCGGTGTTTCTGTTGACTTGAGCGACGTCAGCCACCAAGTAGGTGGCTGAAAGCTACCATTTCGGGTTGTATAGCTTGGCTGGAGTTCATGAGCATTTTGATCCAAGGTTTGGCACACCACCATGGCAGCCAACCATGGTGGCTGCCATTTCTATCATCTCTCGCCGCCACCAGCCACCGTGGATGGTGGCTGAGGGTGTGTTAATGGGTTGATTTTGAGTGTAAGTGTTGGTTTCAGAAATTACGAGGATTGGATGAGTGATTGTATGGCCGGAAAACCCCCACCACCACCGTGAGCCGCCACCGACCACCATCGCCCGAGGTGGCAGTGTGCGGTGCCCGTTCTAATGAAACCCTAATGGGCCTAAACACTTAATATTGGACTGGGCTGCTTCGTATTGGGCTAAAAACCCTAATTAGTGTTTATAAAACCCTAATTTTTGGGTTTGTTGGTTTGGGCCTATTGGGACCCGCACTTGAACCAATGGACTGAAGTTACAACTCATGACAATTTTATTATATGATGGCTTAGTGGAATCATGAACTTTATGGGTTAAGTCCTTAATGGGTTAAGTGAGAAACACTTAACCCTAATCATCATTTTATGAGGAAAACCTAATTTTTACTTGGGCCGTGTGTTGAGCCTTTTATTGGGCTTTGGTGATTAGGCCATTAATGAGCCATCCAAGAGCAGTCATGTGGACTAGAATATTTAGATGGGCTCTAGGGTAAGGCCCGTGTGAGGGTTTGGGCCTAATTTGGAAAATTGGGCCATAGTTGGGCCATTTGAGGACTTTTTGTGAACCCATTTGGTATTGGGCCTTAGTGGGCCCAATGGGCTTGAGTTAGTTATGGACCGGGTTGGTGGACCATATTTAGACCTAATATGTGAAGGTTGGTCTTAAATCCTAATGGGGCTAATTATGGGTTTTGACTCTGAGTTAGAGGCCGGAGTACAACAGCAACATTTATAGGATCTGTTCGCCAACCGAGGTGAGTCTTCTCAGTATACTTTACCTTGAGTGGTAAGTAGAGTTATGTGACAAAGTATCTTGTATGCTATGTATATGATGTGTTGCACTGCATTATTTCTATGTGATTTATGTTGTGTGTATTCCAGAGTTTACAGAGTTAGGACCGGAAGGTCCACAGAGTTAGGACCAGAGGGTCCACAGAGTTAGGGCCAGTGGGCCCACAGGGTTATAGCCTCGAGTGGCTAATATGTGTTATATGTGGTATTTTGGGGAACTCACTAAGCTTCGTGGTTACCGTGTTATATGTTATGTGTTTCAGGTACTTCTCAGGATCACAGGAAGGCGACAGCTTGATTGTACACACGAGATGGAGTTGTATTCGAGGATCCTGGATTTTATTTAAATAATTATGAACATGTGTTTTTGATAACTGAAATATTGAGATTTTGTGATATGTGTTAATGATATTTAAGTGATTTTAAAAATGAAAAATTTTTATGAAAATTTACGGTGTTACAACGTGTTTGGCACGGAGTGTTTGAGAGCTTGTAGCTTCTAGCGTATGAAAAAACGCTCTGTTTTGAACAAGAAGCCTTGTTTGGCACTACAAGCTTGTAGCGTTTAGTTTATACTAAACGCTCCAAATCCAAATGCTACTTCACGTAGCGTTTAACAAAACGCTACAAATTACAAGCTACCCGCTACCCGCTAACAGCTAATTTTGCCGAACACGCCCATAGTGTCTTTGAGATGTTGTAATTACATTTATGTTTATCTCATAAGTTTGTTTTAGAAGCTACTACAATTATATAAAGGTTAACGTTAAAAATAGATAACGGACATGGAGAACGTGAAAACATTATTTTTATGTTATTATTCTGCAATGAATTTTGTACCTACAACTTCATGTCATTATTCAGCAATGAATAAATGAATAGTCACACGTTAAAACTAAAATTAAAATTTACTATAAAAATGCACATACATAAATCTATAATAGAATTATAAAATTCTAATGAATATATAAATAATCAAACGTTAATATTCATATTATAATTAATTAAACAATACAAAAATTGAACATTCATTACAGAATAATAACATAAACATAGTGTTTTTTTACTTTCTCACACTATTATCTGTTTTTATTTGAACTTACTTATCTCTCTCTCTCTCTCTCTCTCTCTATATATATATATATATATATATATATATATATATATATATATTCAAAGGGTCCTACCCAATCTCTCTCTTTCTCTTTCTCTCTCTCTCTTTCTTTCTTTCTCTCTCTCTCTCTCTCTCTCTCTCTCTCTCTCTTGTTTTGCCCTTGCTTCCCTGTTGAATTCATTTCCCCTCTACTCTCTCTACCTAATTACTTTTTCCCAACTAAAGAAATGCCTCCTCCATCCAGCACAATTCGTCGACCATCGCGTCAAGTAGGTCATCCTCACCGATTTCAGCATCACTTGACTCTCTTCATATTCTAATACTGATTTAGGGTTTCAATTTAGTCTAGCTTCTTCTTCAATATATGTTATCTTCAACGCCCCGGTGACTCCGATTTAGGGTTTCAGAACCCAAGACGGTGACTCTGGTGTCTGATTAAGCTTTCAGAACTACAACAATGACGATTGTCCTCTGCCTAGTTCGATCTATCGATGTCGCTGAAATCATTGAGCTCAAGAAATAGTGCAAAAACAAGATAAGAAACTGTCTCATGTGGTTTGATCTAATTTACCTTGGACTTGACTCCGTTGCAGGCTCCAATATCTTCACTTTAACCGAAATTGAAGCTTGACACGACATCGGACCCTCAATCGTATTGTGTTTTGCTCTTTCTAGCTTATATGGGTTTGTTTCATATCAAAAGTCAAAGGTTAGGGGTCATGTGTATTTGTTCTGCAACTTAACTGGAAACAAGTTTTGGATATGTAGAACACGTTTTTGGATATGAAAAACAGATGTAATAGGTTTTGATATGGAGAACAAGATTTTGGAGATGAAACAAATATGCCACAGGTTAGAGATGAAGAATAGGTATGCAAAATTGATTTTCTTTTCAGGATTTCCAAGAACCCTTTTTGCAAACTCGATTCATTCTTAGGTTGAAGCTAGATTTGGCAAACTTTATTTTGGATTCAGTTTTGGCTTGAGATATCAATTCAAATTCGATGTTTTGCTTTTGTACAAACTATTTTTGGTTTTACTTGGTTTCATCGAGCTTCAAAACATGCCCTGAAACATGTTCAATTGAGAGAGAGAGAGAGAGATGAGCTTCAAAACATTAAATTAATAATATTGGAATAAAAAATAAAATAAAATTAATATATATTATAAGATGATATAACCTCATTTATTTATTTAAATCAACGATTAAGATTTTATATAACTAAAAATATATCTTAATTAATAATTTATTTGAAATAACTGATTAATAATTTTAAGTTTTTATTACAAAACTTTAATTAGTTTTATAACCGTGATTTTCACGAGATATAAACTATTCGTTAATAAATTATATATGACAATCCAACAAGTGATAATTTATTCATTTATATACATGTGACGTTGAGAGGACAATCCAATGCAGACATTTACACTTTTTTTTTAGTTTTATTTTTAGAAGTTGAGAAATTATAATTATATTTACTATTTGTTTTTATTTAAATTACGACATCACTAAAAATATTCAAAATACCATAGACATCACATGCATGATGCAACAAAAGATTTAGTTCAGTTAGTTGAAACTTCTTCCAATAGAATAACAAAAAATTATCGGCGTATGGAATATAATTAAAAATTAATTGTCTAAAAAGTAGTTAAATAGAAAATTTGAGTAATTTAACCACAATTTAATGTCCATTTGAAAAAATAATAAAAAAAAATGTTTTTGATAAAATAACCATCAAATCCGGTTCCGAGCATTCCAAATTGAGAAAAACACCTTTTCAACATAAATATATATTGTAGATTGACATTTCGAAATTCCAAATTCCATATTAACGTTTTGGATATCAGGAAAAAAAAAACTCTGTGATTTCAAGAATAGATCCAAAATCCGATTAACAATTCTGAAATTTCGTGAAAAAAATCATTTTATTTAAATTTAATAAAAAACTAAACAAACTTATGGGTCGTTTAACAGTGGCTAACTGGGTCAGAGTTGACTGGGTTAGAAACTGACTGAGTTAAAAGTTTTGACTGTGTTAACTTCTGACTAAAACTTGTTGTTTGATTTTACATTTGACTGACTGTGCAGAATGACTATATTACCCTCAAACAACATTTTTATAAAAACTCGTTTATTAGTGTAATGTAAGTAGAATGCTATAAATTGACTATTGGAACGTTTTGGATTTAAAATTAAAAGTAGAATTCTATAAAATGAAAGTAAAATGTAGTAAATTGTTATAAAATAAAAGTTAAAAATGAAAGTAAAATGTAGTAAATTGTTATAAAATAAAAGTTAAAAATGAAAGTAAAATGTAGTAAATTGTTATAAAATAAAAGTTATTAATAGAGGTTAATGTTGTAAAATAAAGTAAAATGATATAACTTAAAGTGAAATATATTTCCAACTATAATGATCAGTAACAAATACAATACAAAAGATGGATTAAATATGGTTAAAAGTAGATGATAATAACTCATAACGTTACTCTTCTCTTCATTCCGAGATACAATCTTGTTCTCCTATTCCAAAGAAGATGATGATACTTTGAAATCGACTTGAGCCCAACTTGTTCCAAAATAGAATCATATCGGAGTGTGGTGATTCTTTAGTGATGATACCTTAGAAACAATTGGAAAAATTAAGCAAAACCGGAAACCATTGCAAAAATCAAGTTGTCGAAGAATCAAAAATCAGAAAACAGGTGTATAATTATAGCAATTAGCATGATCAGAAACAATATTGTATATAATCACTATTGTAAGAGTGTATCAAAATCAAAGTCGAAATCAACACTAATTGTAGGAATCAGAAAAAAAACAAGCTAAACAACAACTCCCGTGGGAATCGACATTAGGGGATTCAACCAACGAATCCAAAATCGATTTTTTCAGGAGCGACCATAAGAGCAAAAATCAAAAAATAAAGAACAGATCGATTGAGAGAGGGAGAGACATAAACATTACACATATGTGGGAATCGTCAACAAGGAGATAAAACCGAACAACAACAATTCACAACAAAAATCGAACAACAAAAAGGAACAAAAATCGAACAACAAAGAAATTACCAAAAATTCATACATTCATTCATCAGAAACCATTTAGTGATTTAATGAAATCGATTTCAAAAACGACTTCAAACACGATTAAAGAGGAAGATTAAAAATATAAACCTTACCAGCAATGGAAAAAGTCCTCGACGGGAAGAATCGTAGTGAAGAAGCGTCGACGATGGAAGAACGAAGGAGAAACTTCGGTGAAGACAAAAGTGAGAAAGGGAGAAACGGTGGGTATTGTCGTTTACATCTTCATTATGTAGCGTACATCAGGGCAAAGTGGGGAATTGTTTCAGTCAACTTCTTTTTTACCATGGACCGAATCAGACAATTTCCTAGGACCCAATCAGACAATTGGACCGGGTCAGACGAGATTAGCCATTTACCAAACAGGCTGACCGGGCCGAGTCAGCAAAAAATGCTGACCAGACCAGTCAACTGCATATCAAACAAGCCCTTACTAATTGTGAACTATAAACGATATTAGGTAATAAAATCATATATTTGATTGAAAAACGGTGACCTTAAGTCTTCAAAATAGATATCTCATAAATAAATAAAGAGATTTCTTTAGAAAAGCATTTGTAAGAAAAAAAGAAAAAAAAAAAGAACCAAAAAAGAACTTAAAAATTTGTAGGTCAAATTTGAAATGAGACATTTGGAGTAAATGATTATTTTTCAAAACTGAAAAAAAAATGGTTATTTTAAAAAACATTACTCAATTTTCCAATTAAATATTAGTATAACTTAAGATTTTTATGACTTATGTAACCTGAAATATATAACGGTTTGAAAAATAATAGTGAAATATTGAATGAACATAAACCTGGGGAGTATATTGCAATTTTTACGTAAAGAAACATTCTGATCCGTGATAGTCGATAAAAATAATATTAAAAGTGTACTAAAAAATTGTGGTTATCAGGAAAATAAGTCAGATCCACTCCAACTCCTTCAAGACTGTAACAATCCAGCTGGAACAACCCTTTGGACAATAATTCACACACAAGGACAAACAGTAATTACACTCTGACCCCATGATATTTACTGCTATCCATTTTGGGTCCTCTTGTTTTATCATCTTATATCAAAATGGCAGGCATTTTATATGGTGAATTCATGTTTATAATGTCTCCCATACAAACTAAAAACGGGTTCAAGGTAACTCGCTCATTCTTGGAAAATGTTCAACTTACATGAATTGGTTTTTGAAAATCATGAAAAATAAGAGGGCTTTTATGAAATTTATTGTTTTGCATGGACTAAGTAGTTAGAAGCAATACTCATTCAGTCATTCTACCAAATGGTTTCGTAATATTAACATTAAATGAAAAATACTGGTTACTTATGTGAATTTTGATAACAACGTTATTGTACGATTTCTATCAAAATTTGTAATGTTGTTTCTATTTACAAAATTAAATAATTATAAGTACACCTAATTTATTATAGTTTATTTTTATTATCTTTTAGAAACGATTTTTCATGACTTATCAAATAACACGCATTTCAGTTTTTGATATTATGATTATTAAATTATTGCATAGATGAAGTAAAAAAATTGGCTTGTGGTTATCTCACAGGTATCATTTGAGTTCTTTCTGATTTAAGTAAAAAATATGTTTAAAATTATTAGAATATGTTTCCCTGTTCATTAGCATATATTTTGGGATAAGTCGATCACATATCATTATATGAATGATATGTTTAAAAGAATATTAAAAAAAATAGAAAACAGTATTTGAAATACAGAAATGTAACAAATTGTTGCCCCAAATAACGTAAAGATGAAATTTGGTAGAGAAAAAGACAAGCTTGTTTTTCCCAAAAAATTAAAAATATTAAAAGCAAGTAAATAGGAGGAATATGGACCGTAGAATCAGAATTTACCCGTAACAACTTTTGTATAAGGTATTGGGGTAAAATCAATTTACTCAACGGGTAAAACGCCAAAAAAGTCAAAGTGGTCCATTTTCAAGTCAAAGATTATCCCGTTAGGAATTACCATCCAGTTTGGCAACCGCTAATGTGGTCCTATTTTTACTTGGATTTTCATATTACACAATTTAATACTTGTCTATTCTACATTTTCATCGTGTTATTATATATAAAATATAATAATATTATTTGTTTAGTGGTAATAAATACAATCGGATAGAATTAAAAATGAAGGAAAAGGTTGAAATCAAATGGAATCTTCTGACCACTGAAAATGAAAGACACTCCTCTAAATACTACGTAAATTCTAAAAAATTAATAAAATATTTTGTTTAATCATATTTTAAATTTAACAGTCACTTCCAGTTTATATTGAAACAATTTACTTTTTCTCGAATTAAATAAAGTTGTGTGTCAGCCAAGCACACTGGATCACAGTGCTGCTGCACCTGCTGTGGTTGAATGGAATCTCAATGTCTCTCTCTCTCTCTCTCTTTCTCTCTCACACACATACAGATACAAAGTTCATGTTTTCTCTCTCTAGAAACCCATCACTTCAATCATCAAGATCCGAGCTCAAACACCCATAAACAGAGAATTAAATGAGCTCCATAGTCATTTCGCTACTAGTTACTCATTTCAATCGAATCAATTACACCAAAAATTTAGGAAATAAGAAAGACCCAAGAATATAAATCCTACCAAAAAATCTATATACGAACATTACTGTACAAGTTCCTGCTGTTTTCTCATCCTCCTCGGCCGCTGCCGGAAAATTCTTCGAAAAATCAGCCTCGGAAAGAGCGAGAGAATAAACAGAGACGGAAGAAAGTTTGTTGTTGTTGTTGATGATGATGATTAAGAGTCGCCGTAATCACGCCAACAGATGAGCATTGTGACGCATCGTCTCATGATGTAGAATCTAGCTCTTTGTTCTTTGACGAGACGAGCGCATTTTCTGGTGAAAGCACAACGGCGGTGAGTATCGGGGGAGGAGGAAGAGGGGTTTCTGATAAGTGAAGAAGTGGAAGAACGGCTCCTGGAGATGCTTTCTTTTTTGGAGAGCTTCCATTTTTCGTCTAGGTAAGTGAAATGTGGAGGAGCAACCGCCGCAGGTGTAGCCATTGTCGGAGAGAGATACTTGATACTTCTTTAATGGTGGCCGGAAAAGGAGAGAGTGAAAGAGAAAGAGAAAGAGAAAGAGAGAGATCTGATGGAAAAAGGTGGTATTGAAGGTGGGGGAAAACAGGGGGTTTGTATTTATAATGGGGGTGGCAGGAGGGTGTGGCAGTGGGTATCACCTGGCTCTATCTCCTTGACATACCCACCTTTTAATTTTTACTTAACTCAAATCAGGACACCTTTCCTCCCAATTTTAACTCAAAAATATTTTTTTTAAGCATTTCCCGTAAATTTTCTAACCTTTTATGAGATTCGAATTAATTTATTAATAATATTCTCAATTTAGATAATTAAATACCGCTAACGCTAATTCAAACATCAATTTATGTGGAAAAAAGTCCTATCATATTACAAATGATTATATATATTATTTTTTATTAGACATGAGACCCGTATGTTATACGAGATTGATAAAAAAAATTAAATACAAAAGTTTAAATAAAATTTTATTTAAATTTGAAATTTTAGATTTAAAATTTAAAATTTAAAATTTGAATTTAAAAAAAGCATATTAAATACAATAGAATATTAATATTATAATTTATTGATTATTTTCAAGTAAGACAATTATTAATTGATATGTAAATATGATGTATTAATTAAGAAAATATAAAAAAATTGAAAAAAATGATAAATGAAAAAACAATTCATCAAAAATACCAAAAAATGAAATGAGTCCAAGTTAATGAGACAGTGATATGTATCAAAATTACTTTCATTTATTATGAAGGATTCGTGTGTGTGTGTATATATATATATATATATATATATATATATATATATATATATATATATATATATATATATATATGGAGAGAAAGGTTAAGTTGAATGGTTTGATATTTAGCTACTCTTTTTTTCTTTTAAATTAATTTATTTTAAAAAACTAGATTTAGATTAAAAAAATTATTATTTTCATTAAAAACAATTAAAATAAATGCATAAAACAATTAAAAACTTAAAATACAAAACTAATAAAAACTACATAAATACGTCATTTGAAAAACTGGTCTTCCAAATTGTCTATGGTTCCACATTCAAGTCAATAAGGTCAATAGTCCAAATATATTCCATAAAGTCGCTACAAAGATTGGGATCTACTTCCAATTAGATATCGTTGTTCTTCTAACCATGTATACTTCCCCACCAATCTCAAATGGTTGTGTCTCTACTCTCTAGAATGATTTTGTTTTCATCGTACTCACATATCATTGATCATTCATCTTCTAAAAACATATTATGTAATATAATATTGCAAGCACGTATATCAAAGATATTCTCTAAAACGAGTCAAACAACCGTTACTTCATCTTTTTAAAACAGATGAGAAGTTGATACATAATATACATAACACTTTTAGAAGCCAATAAAATGTTAATCTACGAACTACACTAAGCTCCATAGTAAGTTTATCTCTTTATTCATGATAAGATTATTAATAAACTATGTACATCAAAATACATAAAAGAAAAAACTCTAAAAATTATAAAAATAAAAAGTACGTTGTTTTAACCCCAAAACTGGTTCGAATGGTAGAAAACACAATTGCATATGATGAATAATGAGTTTTGTTAATCGGTCTGACTCTACTGATCATACGAATTGTATCCAAATCTCATACCAAAGAAACCAATTCGACAAATTTGGTGACGATGTTATCAAGTTTTGAATCCTAATAACGGTAACATTACCCGTAACATGATAAGTTGTATCTCATTAATTATAAGTTTTCATACAATAATTTATTTTTGGAACTGAAGAATTTAACAAAGTTTAAAATATATAGTTACATATGATAAAATACAGTTTTTCTATACATGGAATTACCCAAAAAGGTTATTTAATATGTTGTCACATGTCGATATTACAAACATACACCCAAATCTTATTTTGTGACCGTAATGACTAAAGAAAACTAACGCAATATCTTATATATTAAGAATGTGATTTAGTATTATCAATATAATCATAAAATATATCTCCATGTTAAAAAAGAAAATATGATAATTAAATCATTAATGCGGTCAAACAACATGACATGGACATCTTTTTATTCATTGATGCCGTATCAAGTTTGATAAAATCTTTTAATCAAAGAAAAACATAACATATGGTAAAATAGACGTAAACTTTTGATGACTTATGGAGAGAGCAAACTTCATTATTGAACATTTTTTTCCCTAGTATCCATAAAACATTATAGTACAAAATTGAAAATTTGATATAGGTTTGACACGTATAATACGAAATTATTTGATAAGGAAATAAAACGAATCAATAAATTAAAATTGCATGTTGCATGTTGCCTATCTGTTGGTGATTTGTTATCATCAATATTATTTAAGTGTAATAGGGATTACTTTGTTAACTAAAAATGATCTTCATAAATATTAAACAAGTAAGGAAGGTGTAGAGTACACACTTGTTTAAGTTTGATCAAGTATTAAAGTATATTGTCATTTAGCGGCGAAACCCCTGAACGAATGGGGGTCCGGGGGCAGCGCCCCTGGGAGCGGGGTCCAAGGGGCGGCAGCCCCTGGCGGGGTCCAAGGGGCAGAGCCCCTGGCTGGGTTTTGACAATTTTTACTGATAGGGCAGGTTTATAACCAATTTTGACAGTTTTGACTGTTGAGAAAAACTGTTATATGACAGTTTTGACGGTTTTTCGGATAAGGCATGTTTATAACCAATCTTAGTCACTTGTTTGGTACTCACGAAATTACACCATCTCAATCTCTCTTTCTTTTCTTTCTGATTTTATTTGAGTCTTATTCAATTGAGGATTTGGGAGTACCACCCAAATACTTCGATTTGAAAGTGATTATCACGATTCTCAGATTTTCAAGTGCCACTAAATCATATTTCTAACACTATCTACAATTTGAAGACATGTTTGAGTTGAGTTTTTTGAAGCTTTTAATTTTGAACTTTTAAAAGAATTTCCACAAAAAATAAAAAACTTTTGTTAGTAAATATAAACCTTTTGTTTTTTTAAACAAAAGTTCATAATATAAAAGGTATTTCAAATAGATTTTAATTTTTTATTTTATTTTTGGACCTTGTTTGCTTTTATATAATTTTACAATTTAAAAGTTAACAAGTATTGTTAAACACTTTGAATAAATAAAAATTATAACTTCCAACTACAAGTAATTTTACGGAAATAAAAATTCAAAATAAATTACATTGAACAAGCTTATCGTTGACATAAGTTTATAAACATGAATGTCATTGCATTTAATTATTTTCAAACAAAGGTAGTTTAACTTATAATAATATTATCTGATCACTGAAAACTCATCCTATGTGAAACTAATATTTTGATGTTTTTATTCAATATTGTTAAAAAAAAAAAATACAAGGCCCTAATCGCCGTCATGTTGTAAAAACTATTACTATATGTGTAGGCTTGACAATTTGATATGTTCCATCAACATAAAAATTTGTGACACTCAAACCCTTCTTCAATAAACGTCAGTTGAAAATTTGGATATTGAACTTTTCCAAAAAACTATATCATACAATCCTTGAGACCAATATAACAAATGTATATATATTGACATCATAGTTCATCAAGTGTTCTTTTAATAGAAAACGAATATGTAATTTGATTATTATTATTATTATTATTTGGTTCTATAAATAAATGAAGCCGCATACTTCACGGTAGCAGAAAAAAACAAAAACATATAATATGGTGAGAGTTGAGAGAGTTGGTTCCCGATGCAAACGTCATGGTGAGGCTCTTTCTAGTTTTCTCTGTGTTTTACGAGAAATATTTAACGCTACCAAATTCCCACTCTACGTTAACCCACTGCCCTTCTTGTTTCTTTTATATATTCATGCAAAAATATTTAAAATAATAGTAATAATAATAATAATTTTATATTTTTATTCGGTAAAACACAAATGCGTAAGAAAACAAAAAATATATTGTTTTGTATAATGGCAGACATCATTTTACGTCACATCAACTGAACCGATTGTTGAGATCATTATCGAAAAACCAAATAAAATTTCGAAATATAATATGATATTGCCATTTTTGTGCGATATTTAACACATACTATATAATCTACCTAGCCGAATCTCCACGTCAGAATAAAATTATATAGTTAAAATAATAATTTTTACAAAATTATTATTTAATATTTCTATTTTGAAACAAAATATTAGTAGTAAAGCAAACATATAATTATCATATTAGTTTTATTAAACATTATAGTTTAATTTTTAAGTCATTGTGATATATACAACTGTTTGATAATTTTATAAACCGTTTAAAAACATCTATTATAACATTTGTATTAAAAAAGATATATATATATATATATATATATATATATATATATATATATATATATATATACAACGAATAATAAAAAATATGAAAAATAAACACTATAACTTATAATAACATAAAAACACTAAAACATCTATTATAACATTTATATTAACTCTTGATATTTAAATCACAAATCTCTTCAAATACATTAATGTTTTTAATGAGCAAAACTTTACAACCTTATAAAAGAAAGGAAAATAAAAAGTTATTAGTGTTTACTAATTAATAATCGTTAGTTAAAAACTCTTGAGTTGTAGTATGAGCTTCAAATGAATGCGGTATTTGGAAATATGTATTTATTATTATTATTATTATTATTATTATTATTATTATTATTATTATTATTATTATTATTATTATTATTATATTCGTCTAAATAATTGGTTTTGATGCATCATTTTAATCCCTTCAATTATAAATTTATAACATACATCGGTGCATATACATGTTAAACAAATTACATATAATATATATTTTCGTAAATGTCATATGTAATTCTTGTCGTATTAATATGGATATATTACTTTTATATGAAGAACATATCATAATAAGTCTATCATAATTACATATCAAATGTTAAAAATTATGTTATCTTTTAAATATTGTCTTTTAAATATGTTGTGTAGGATAACCCAACAAAAAAATAATAGACAATAAACATAAGCAGAATAGAAAAACTACAATCAAATAAATACGAGCATTAGGTGGTTGAATATATAAATAAAGATGTTACATAAATATACATTTAAATCAAAAGAAAAAACTAATATTCATCAACTTTGCTAAAAAAAAAAAGCTATATCAGTTTTCTGAATCTTCTTTCTTCATTTAATATCATTCAACCAAAGAAACTTAATGACAATTTTTCACTAACCTGCAATCAAAATATTTTTCTTGAAAAAGAAAAATCAGAAAGATATTCCAAGCAAAACATTGATGTTTGGAGAGTTACATTCAAGATTGAATAATACATAAAAATCACATATAACGATTAAATGAGAAACTGAATATAAAGAAACAATAGAAAAGTTTCATTTGTTTTTGTTGAAAGATATTCCAAGCAAAACATTGATGTTATGACATCCTTCTTACATGTAAGATTTTATACACAAAAGACACATAATATTGACTTTTTTATAATAAATTTTTCACTATATTAATTAAACATAATATAAGTTATAAAACTTTTGAGTGGTAAATCACAATTAAGAAAACTTTTGAGTTGCATTAGTTAAAAAAGGGGGTTTCATATGAATGTGGTTTAAAAAAGTTAAAAAATAATGTTTTAAATGCATGAGATTCAAGAAAAAATACTAACTTTATAAGTATTTATGATTGATGTTGAAATAGACCTAATCGGATGTGATGATATGGTAGAATTTATATTTTTAGTCAGAAGAGAAAGTCATTACTCATTATATAGAGTAATAGTGTCATTAATCAAAATGAATGTATAAGGGAAAAAGATCGACGACTTTGCAATGAAATTTGATGTGTAAATAAAAAGAGTGAAATTGATTTAAAATGCAACAATTATAACGTGGGGGGGGGGCAGTGAAGTGATTTTGGTGGGAGTGACAGCACAATGAAAGGGGTGGTGACGTGGCAATGCGTCGGACAATATAAAACTTGGGAAAAATGGACCCCACCTTGTGACAATCTGACGGGTGTTAATTACTCCCATTCCCACACTTTTCGTGGGACCGTCGATCTACTTCAATCCAAATCAGACGAAAATATATTTCTTATTTATAATTATATCTCGGAAGAGTTTAGAAAAGTGATTTTGTTCCCCCTCCCTCCCTCTTTGTTTTTTTTTTTTTTTTTTTAAATATTATATTTGTTTATTGGTTTTTATATACTTAGTAAGATTTTGATTTTAGATTAGGGAGGTGGTAGGCCTGTTATAGGTAGAGTCATAAGAGTGTGTAAAGGCAACGGTTACTTGTACATGTTGCTAAAACAGTTGAATCATCCATCATTTAAAGATTTTGGATACATCATCATCATCATCATCTGCTTTTCCTCTTTCTTAACATCAACGGATTTGGAAACACATGAATGACGTCTACCATCGTCTTTCAAAATTCTTTACCCGAAATTCAATATTACTTTATAAATTGTATATACTGTTGCACAAATTAAAATTGTTTTTGAACCTCGCTTTAAAACAAAAATTGGAAAAATATTAGTGATGGTAATTATTTTTCGTCTAGGTCATGTTTATGTATTTTTTGTATATATATGCATTTAAAAAATATTAGTGATGGTAATTATTTTTCGTCTTGGTTAAATGTATATATAAAAAAATTGTTTAAATATGAACACTTTTTTTTATAATTTTTTTAAAATTTTTTATTATTTCTTACAACATTTTTATGATATTTTTTCCAATCGGTTTTTCTAATAGTCTTAAATTTATATTTTTTTTGACAAAACTGCAAAATAGTCCCTATGATATGCATTATTTATGAGGTTTGGTCAATAACTCGCTTTTTTTTATTGAGGTCCTTTTGAGCTTTTTTTTGTCTTTCAGAAAACTAAAAAGACTAAAATGTCATTTTATTTTTATTTTTACATTTTTAATGCTTATTCTTATATTTTATTAATTGAAAAACAAGAGATGACCCATCTCTCTCTCTCTCTAATGCCCTGTTCCGAAGCGTTTTCTATGTGGGGGTGGTGACCCGAAGACCGAGTATCATCAAGATTTAAGGCTTTTAAGGAAAAGAGATTTAGACCCATTTGGGTGTGGGTAATGTAATTTAGATGATCCGGGAGTTTGGTTTGTGTTTTGCCGCGAAGGGGTATTTCGATAAAGTGTTAGTTCGGGCTTTTATGAATTTTGGATTTTTGTTTGGAAAGTTTTAAGGAAAGGAGAGTTGATAGAAGTGTAGAGCTTCTTGATACCTTTTCGTGGGTATAAAGAACGTCAAAATCGGAGTTAGAACGAAGAAGTTATGCATGTTTTAAGTTTGGTCGGTTTTGGGTTATGCTGAGTACGTTGGGCGTACAGAGGGGAGTACGTTGAGTGTACTGAGGCACCTTAAGTATGTTGGGCGTATGTAATCAGTGCCCAAACCCTATTTTCGTGGTTTGAGCCCTATTTAAGCTCCTTAACTCCCCCAAACCCACTCCATTCTCAACCTCCACCCCTCCAACACCCTTTCCATGAAACCCTAACCCTTGAGCCTTGTGTGCTAAAAGAAGGTGTTTTTGAGTGCTTTGGAGTATGCATGGTGCACCTTAGAGAAGAAGAAACTTCTTGGAGAAGTGTTGGTTGCATTGGAGCTTTTAGATATGAACTTTGTTCACTTTGATCTATCTTCTAGATGTATAAAGTTCGAATCTTGATGATGCATTTGTTAGATCTAAGTAGTTTTGGATGTTATGAGCTTTTGGTCATTTTAGTGCATAAAATTTAAATCTTGAAAGTTTGTGACATTTTTATGGATAAAGTTGAAAAACTTTATCCATCTAAACATCATTTTGATTCAAATCTGAAAGTTGGAAACTTGTACTTAATGAATTAAGTTGAAAAAGATGAACTTTTGGGTCCATTTGAGACTTAAAGACTAGATCTTGTTTTTTGGGACCATTCTAATGGATAAAGTGGGAAACTTAATCCATTATAAAGCTATTATGAACTATACAAATATGATATTGACCTTTCTATCCCTTCCATGCAAGAGTTGTGATGTCTTATTGGGTTAAGAACTTAGGGTTTTGGATATTAAGCACTTTATAGTCATGCAAAGTCATAAAGTTAAAAACTTTATGACTTAGGACATCATTTTGGGCTTGGATCTGAGTTTTGGATGTAAGAACTTAATGGAATAAACTCTTAGTGGAGTTTTAGGACTGGGCTGAGTACGTTGGGCATACCTGGTGGTACATTGTGCGTACGCAGCCAGCGCCCCGCTTTTGGTCAACATCAGAGTATGCTGGGTGTACTCCGCTGGGAAGAAATATTGCCTTTTGGACTTTTACCATTGACTTTGACTTTGACTAGGGTTGACCAAAGCTTGACCTAAGGGTATTTTGGCTTATCGGGTCAACTATTGATTAAGATTGTAATTGTTATTAGTTGGCGCGAGGTTATCCGGTTCGGCGGTCCGAGTAGTTATTTGATTATTAGCGGATTCAGGTGAGTTTCCTCACTATGGTTAGCGGGTCGAAAGCACCAATGTCAGCCCATGGTTGTTATGCTTAGTATGCTTGTTGTCCGCATGACTCTTGCATGTGTTATGTGTTTTATGTTTACCGAGCTAGGCTCGATGCCGCGGGGGGGGGGGGGGGGGGCGATGCTAAGTGGGGCCTGATGAATATATTGTATGCTAGTTATATGTATGTGTTTTTATGATCATCGGGTATGACCCGATGTCGGGCGGGGCCCGATGACCATTATGTATGTTATGTATCTTTGTGATTATTGCATGTGTTATGTGTTTATATGTTTATATGTTTTATATGTATGTTAGGTGGGGCCCAATGACTGACAAATCTGTATACCGAGTGGGGCGAGATGTCGGGCAGGGTCCATTATGTGTTTATTATGAATGGTATGTGGTATTTTTGGGAACTCACTAAACTTTGTGCTTACGGTTTTCAGTATATGTTTAAAGCACTTTTGGTTTCAAAGGGAAGAGACCAGGATGATTGAAGAGCACACACCATTCAGTTCTGCATTTTGTGATTTACTCTGATGACGATGATATATTGATAAAATTCGATTACGTTGGTTTTGTGACAATGATATGGTTTACTATTTTATTAATTTAAAAATGAAAGTTTTCGGGTCTTATTTTTGGGACGTTTCAAGTTGGTATCAGAGCCTTAGTTTGAGAGATTCAGACATACTCTTGGGTGTGTGTGAACTTAAACTGAGGGTCTGGTAAAGTTTTTCAAAAAGACATGTTTTAAAAAAAGGGTTTTCTAGTACAAGAAAGGTGTGGTGCATGCAATCGACCGAGCTCAAGTAAGTTTTTCCCAAAATATCCATACATGTTATCAGATATGATTTGATTTATGAGTCTGTGAACAACATGCTAGTGATAGGCTAAGGATCTTCAGTAATTACATGATAAATTTGATGGGTTTAGGTACTATAACACTCCTATGGTGCACATACAACCCTAATGCTTTGGATCTAACTTTTCTCTAGTTATACATGCAATATTCATTTTCCAAAGCATGAACCCTAGGTAACATGCAATTTTGATACATGAAACATAAAAGCTAGTTAGAATAATACATTTTATTTGTAGCTTGTAGTTCTTGGCCTTTTAAGAGCTTAGCACCCTAAGTGTGATGCCTCAAACAAGTCACGATACACCATGAACAAAGGATGAATATGAGAGAAAATTTATGAAGCTCAAATCGGCTAGGTTTACACCTTTGGAGGCTTGGGGCTGACTATGCAAGCTTAGGGGTTCAATATACAGTTTAGAAATTCCTAGGGTTTCAACTTGTAAACCTTAGTTCACTTGGGCCATTAATCCATTAACTCATTAGCCATTTGGACTAAGACTTCATGGACTCTCACATAAACTTAGTCCATCAGTAATCAATCATGGACCATTGGCCTAAACTATATGTATCACTGATTTACATAATCAGTCCCCATTAATTTAATTAGTCTCTTTTGATCACTAAATTAATTCCAAATTAATTCTTGGTCAGTACTAATTAAATAATATGATTTCTCAATTAATATATTATACTTGTAATATATTAATAAATCACAAATAACTTCTTTCTTAAATATCCATCCGATCAAACTGTTCTGGTGAATGCAACCCGAAATGGACCATGCTACTATCGGGTCAAGTACATACCAATTATAGTTATGGGCATAGACACCTAATCCAATAGTCTCCCACTTGGATAATTCTAATAACTATTATTGCAATTACAACTCCAAAACCCGATTAGCAATCGTAGCTCTCAAAAGCCACTGCCAACTCTGATCAATAATGCGTCTATTAGATAAGGGATCATATATTCCTCCATTCTAGATATCATATGGACATGAGACATGGATTATAATCATTATCTCTGTCCATGTGTTGTTTCCCGATTTCCAATTTATGACGACCGACTAATTAAACAAATCAAATCAGTCCAGGCTTGGCCAAGCGCTTAGGGTTGTCATCACTAAATCATCGAGGGGATCACAGATATCGCTTTTATCCCTCTTAGGGTAAAAGGAACGGATAAACTTCGACTCATATTCTTGCTCTATTTACTCATCAAGTCACACACAATAATATGTTTTATAACACCAAGTTACTAGTGCGTTTACATATTATCAATGTGCAACCGACTTGTAAACTACAACTATATGTCTTCGTTTCAAGAATATATGATATTATCGTTTCACTAATCACTCGTGATAAAATCCATAAAGTGATTCAGATGAGTGTGGGTTTAATCAAATACTCAAATCTTGTTACACGAGTACTCATGAATATTATAGGAAACTTGTGTTATGTCTAACACTTAGACAATCTACAGATATATTCATGACAGTTTTGCCTCAATACCTACTTCCAAAGTATGACCGAATGTAGATGGTTTGAATAATCTTATTATTCGGGAAGTCAAAACATGCGAAGTGAAACACTAGAATAATTGAATCCAATATGGTCTGAAAACTTTTAAATATAGTTAAAGCACCTTTTATTTAATCACCATATTGATTACACATTATTCATCGTATAATGTTTCGATTAATCAACTTAATACTTGAATTAAAACAATAGTTATCCCAATCTCCAAGCATGCATAGTATGTTTATCTATGGTCCTTACTTTGTGAAATAGATCAATTAAAAACATTTCAATGATGCTGATTTCACAATTCCAAATCCTTAGTGTAAGAACACCTAATTCTTGCCATTATCATGCAATGATCCTTTTGTAATGTCGAGGTACAAAAGTCACAGAGACTTTGCCAACGTTGTTACAAAGTATTCCTTTGGAGATTGATAACAAAACAATTCCAAGGAAGTGAACTCTCAAATTCAAAGTACATTCCTTTGAACATCCTTCTTGCACAAATAGATTCTTAATATCCATCTCCCATTATGGAAACATATGACAACTCATTATAAATAGAATCATGTCTATTCATAATAATGTCAATATGGTCATCCATTACTATACTTCCAACTGTCCTTAATCAACCAATCCTTAGCGAACCTTAGATTGTCCTTGACAGTTATTTAACTATCCTAGTCATGTCTGGTTCTAATCCCTTTCCCTCTTAATGCCTAGGCATTTGGAAAAACAAAACACATGAATATTATAGCATATGCAATCGATCCTATACCTGAAGCATATAGGATACGATTCATAATGTCTTACAAAAAGACATGATACTTGAGCAGTCTTTTGCTATAATATTTCCATATATAGAATTTTCAATGTTGAAATATTTCAACATGGTATTCATATATATCCATGACTAAGTTTGATTAATACCTCAATCTAAACTTTTAGATTCGAAATAAAGTATAAATAGTATTGCTAACTTGCAACACTTACCATAATAATTATGCTCCCACTAGCATAACAATTATTTTGTTACTAGCATAACATTTATGCTCCCACTAGCTTTGACATGTATCCAAAATCAGCTGGACTTCTATAAATTCAATACTTTATTGACTTTCTTACCAAAGTTCAGATTTCTCATACAAGATGTTTCGATAAGACTTAATCTAAGCTCATACACCTTATATTAGAAAGCTTATTTGTGTGTCTAAACTATTTCAGAACTTACAACAATAAGTTCCGAATGTTCAAACTATTTGTCATTTCTCACAATTCGAACTATGAAGAGGGATGTCGTAATCATAATTGAATTTCAGAATGCAATTAACACAATTGCTATCTCCTTAAAATCTACTTAGTGAAAGCGTTTCCTCGCAATCATTTTAATGAATTGGAGAGAAACCTTATGACACTTAGATTTTATGGTGTATGTGTTCCTATCCATTTGAATATGTCATTTACAACCATTATTACTAGATAAGGTCTATGGCAAATTCAAACTCATATGGACTGAACTTGTTCGATCTTAATTTCTTGCCACTTAGCAGCACAAAGGGCCTACCATGTCTTCCAAGTTGTTGAGTAGCTCACCCATACCGATCAATGAACTTTCATTGATCCAGGTGTTTTGCCTTATACAAACAATTGAGAACTCACAGAACTCACATGTGCAGTCAACTTTAACTGGAATGAGCATAGAAACAAGAATATGTCAACATGGTAGGTTACAAACCTTAAGTCGTGTGCTAGTGATAAACGATAGGTTTATTCTTGATTAGTTCGTGAAGCTTTTTAAGGTCTTTAAGACTCCCACTGACCTCTTGACATATAAGATTCTCTTGTCAAGAACCATTCATTGACAAACAAATATCCAAGAGTTAGTGCGGATTCTTATCAAGAATGACACTTCATATAATTGGTCTTAGTTGGTCTTTGTCTTATCTAAAACATCATAACTACCAATTTCAAATGTGTTATAAACCTACTTAAGATATGTCACTTAATGCACATTCTTGGAGTATGACTCTAAGACTTGATTTTGGAACGAAGTATGATTCACCTTTTTGATTTAACCATTTCAACAATTCCAGATTCCTCTTCTTAGTCATACAAGTGCACTAAGGTGTTCTTAGAGGATCAATTGTGATATGGTTCTATAATCATTAAGATGATCATAAAACACGATACTAAAGTACTCTCCTTTCCTTTCAGATTGGAGAAACTTTTATCTTTCTGCCTAATTGATTCTTCTTATTCGTTCTACTATACATTGAAACTTTTTCAATAATTCAGAATTACACTTAATCTTGTAAACATAATCATATTCACTAAACTCTTAGTAAATCATGTCGAATAGTCTTATGGTTCTTTGTGGTGGACCCGACCAGTGCACAAAAATTTGTACTAGATCCCCTAGTCCTTTACTTGACTCACATATATATGTGAACAAAGAATTGGTCTTAATTTCCCAAAGATGAAGGTTCTCATTCATCATACAATACAAGTTGCATGATTCCAAGTTTCTGTTCAATTGAAACTTGGCGATGAGAATCTTTTCTTATTTGAAAATTTTAGACACTACCACAAACGAAAGAATCAAATCCATATTGCTAAAATTATAAACATACAAACATCAATTTTCACAAATGCCATTGCAAAGAATTATAAAATAAGATAAAATCAAAAGTTTTCTTTATTTATAAAATACGGAAAACATGTCCTTACAATGCAAATACATATGAAAACTATGCTCCTAAATATTCCTAAGAAATCTATCATAAATCCTAAGCAGCAGCTCAAAACTCTAATCGTCGAATCATGCGATCGAAATCCATCTCTTCGCGATCAGACTCAACATGATTTTCCTTTAAGCTTCCCTTCATCGATCCTATAAAACATCAAAATGTGATCTCATCACATCATGTATTAAGAATCTACAAATAGGAACTTAATTGAGTTAGATAGTGGACTTACCTGAAAGAGAGTTAAACACTTTGACTTTACCATCCTTGTGATCCTTCAGGTAGATACAACAGCTTCGCATCCGATGCCCATTCTCTTGGCAATAGAAACAAACAGACTCTTTCGGAATGGCACACGAGACAATCTCAGACTTAGCCTTTATCTTTACAATTCGGTCAAACGGTTTGACCATGGCCGATTCTAGACATCCAATGTTGCCATTGTCAATGTCCATGGAAGTTTAGGAAGTAGATCTTCTAATCAAATTTGCTTTACCAGTGTGCCAAATGATTTATGATTCAGCAACAATTAGCAAATAGGTAAGATCAATAAGGGTCACGTCACGGTAGGGGTGTGCAAAAAAAACTATGAAACCGAAAAACCGAGTCGATCCGGTCGATCCATAACCGAAAAACCGAAACCGAAAAAAACCGGGTACATGCGGGTCGGTTACGGTTTGGATATTCAAATACCCACGAATACCCGAACCGAACCGTATTATATTATTTATATGTATATATATTATTTTTATTATCTAATGTAAATATAATAGGCTACAGTGCTACAATGAATTCACAGATTTTTGTTACAGACAAATATTTTTTACAGCCCAAATGACAAAAGGCCCAAATCATTTACTCATTCTTTGATTTCTTTGGCTTAGGAGTTACCGAGTTAGGAGTTTAGGGAAAATTTCAAACAACGGCAGCCATCGACCATCATCGATCGTCCGACACACAGACTCACACCCGCTCGCCGCTCGCCTCTCGCCTCTCACCGGAATTCTGCCAGCCATCGACCCGTCGTTCTCGCCATTGGAAATTTGGAATGCAGCGACATCATTAGTCGTTAGTCGTTACAGGAAGGGCTGGAAGGCAGAGGCAGTTCACTACTTCACCGTTCACATCTTCACGATTCGTTACAGCAGGACATCGTTCTCTGATTCTCTCTACTCGGTAATTCGGTATTCCCTTTCCCTGATTCTCTGTACTCGCCACTCGGTAATTTGATTATTCTCCTTCTGTGCAATGTCGACTTTCTCCTTTTGAATTTTTTTTTCTTTCACAAAATTTTGATATAGGCTATCTATTAAATGTGCTTATACCAATGTATGTCATATGTTAAATGTGTAATGTGTTTATATCAAATTATCAATTTATGGCATGCCTGTATGGATGTATGTACAGTAGTCACAGACTCATAGTATGGTACTTGGTATCTAAGTATCTATCTGATTACAACTTTAGATTGTGTATTTATATCAATATCAACTCAGGTAATGAATTTTGAAGGTTTTTCTTGATGAATTAGTTATGAATGTTGAATATACACTTTTAATTCTTTATTTAAATCAATTTGTTGTTGACAGAAAGGAAAACTCTTGGTTCTGAATGTTGTAAAATAGGCTGAACAAATGCTTGTTAATAACCCGTTAAGTAACTTATTCTCTTCACTTAAGTTTCATGGTGATTTTTTTCTTCAATATTAAACTTTCATACTTTTTTATATGTTTTTTTAGAAAGAAAAATGGCTGAAATGGAGGTTGATGGTGATTCTTTACCAACACAACAATCTGGAAGTTCAAATGCAAGTGTGAATCCTTCACCTACAACAGAAACTTCCAACTCTAAGAAAGTGAATGAAGGGAAAAAGACCGAAAAAAGAAAGCAAAAGGCGGATACTTCTGAAGCATGGCAACATTTTACTAGAGATCCTATGATCCTAATTACTCTGTTTGTAATCATTGTACTAGACGACTGCATTGTCCTAGTAAGAATGGAACTAGTTCTATGCGGAATCATACAACACGTTGCATTAAAAACCCTGATAACATCGACAAAAAACAAAAATTGTTGATGTTTCAAAACCAAGCTTCTATACAAGAAAACGGAGAAAGTGTTTCTACATTTGTCCATTGGAAATTTGACCAAACCAAGTGTAGATATATGTGTGCTAGAATGGTCATTATTGACGAATTACCTTTCAAGAGTGTCGAATATGAAGGGTTTCGTGACCTAGTGAACATGTTGCAACCACAATTTCAAATCCCTTCAAGAACCACTATTACCAATGATTGTTTGGAGATATATAAGTTAGAAGCGAAAAAGTTGAAGAAGTATTTTGCTAAGAACAGACAACGTGTTTCTTTAACAACCGATCTGTGGACTTCTAGGCAAAATCTTAGTTACATGTGTTTGACAGCTCATTTTATTGATAAAGACTGGACCATTCACAAAAGAATAATAAACGTTTGTCCTGTTTCTGGTCATTTTGGTGAGACAATTGGAAAATATGTGGAGAAGAACTTACTTGATTGGGGAATAGACAAGGTTTTCACAGTTACAGTTGACAACGCTAGTTCAAATGACCTTTGTATTCGATACCTAAAAAGAAGATTGAATGCATGGAAGCATAGTGTGTTGGATAGTCAACATTTTCATATGAGATGTTGTGCCCACATCTTAAGTCTTGTTGTCAAAGAAGGTTTAAATGACGTAGAAACAAGTATTGCCCGAATTCGATCAGCTGTGAAATATGTGAGGTCTTCTCCGGCTAGGCTTCAATGCTTTAAGGGGTGTGTTGAGAAAATGATAATTGAGAGTAAAAGCCTTGTTTCTCTTGATGTTGAAACAAGGTGGAATTCAACATACTTGATGCTAGAAAGTGCCATCAAGTTTCAAGATGCTTTTGATTTATTGGAGGAGCAAGATAGTAAGTACGGGTCCGAGCTTTTATCATTGAAGGGGTTGCCCAATGAAGAAGATAGGGAGCATGTTAGGTGTATGTTACCTTTCTTGAGAGGTTTTTAGACATCTACTTTGCGTATTTTTGGCTCTTTGTATGTAACTAACAACAATTACTTTCATGAAGTCTTTGGCATTGGAGAAATGATTAAAAAAAGATGATAACAAGTGATGATGGTTTTAAAAAGATGGCTGCTAAAATGAAGGAGAAATATGATAAGTATTGGAGCAATTCATCAAACATAAATGTGTTTTTATTTATTGCTCCAATTCTTGATTCACGATACAAGTTAGGTTATGTTTCCATCATTATTAGCCAAACTTATGATGAAGAAAAAGCCAAAAATTTGTCTGATCAATTAGAGAAAGTATTGCGAGATTTGTATGCTCATTACTCACATGAAGTTGGAGTTATTAATGAAAATTCGAAAAGTAGTTTCGAAAAAGTTGATGAAGAGATTGTTATTGATGTTGATGATGATCCGACAACTTTCTTGAACAACCAATATAAAAGATTGTTGGAAGAGAACTCAAGTGGTACAGGTAATTTACAAGTTGTCTTTCTTTTATTTTTGTTATTTATACTTATATAATTGATTTATTTATTGTAATATTTTTTGATAATTAATTTATTATAGCTGCAAAATGTGAGTTGGATTCGTATTTGGGTGAGCAATGGGAGTCTTTGGATAACAAGTTCGATATACTTAGTTGGTGGAAGAAAAATCAAGTAAGGTTTCCGGTCATCACGACAATTGCTAGGGATGTTTTGGCAATTCCCGCCACAACTGTAGCTTCAGAATCTTCATTTAGTACCGGGGGACGTGTTCTTGATGCATTTCGTAGCTCATTGACCCCCAAAACGGTGGAAGCATTGATATGTTGTCAAAATTGGCTTAGGTCCAAAAACGTTCCTAATGATATTGAGGAAAGTTTTGAAGCTCTTGAAAACTATGAAGCCGATATGACTTTGTTTTTTTAACTTTTATAGTTTCATGTTTTATTAAATCTAATGTATAATTTTCGTTGTTTCAGAAGTGAAAGACTTGCCTCTAGCTATATCCGTCCTTACTGTGGATGATTAAAGTTTTAAGATGGTAAACTTTTGTAGTTACTTGTTTTTTTGTGCTTTAAAGTGTTGTTTATATGCATTTTTTATGAAGTTTTTTTAACATATTTTATTGTTGCTTTCTACACATTTGGTAGTTGTTTTGTGTGGTTTTTGAGCTAATTTGTGCAGTTTTTCTGTGTTGTTTTGTGCTGTTTTTTAATGTTGTTTTGTGCAATTTTTTGGTGCAGTTTTGTATAGTTTTTCAATGCTGTTTTTTGCAGTTTTTTGGTGTTGTTTTGTGCAGATTTTGGTGTTTTTTGTGCAATCTTTGTGCTGTTTTTTTTTTGCTATTTGTACTAAATGCTGTTTTTTTCTTTTGCAAGTTTGGTGTTGATTTTGAGATGATTTGCTGTTGTTATTTGTTTTTTTAAGGGATTATGGATGTTTTGTGTGTTATCAAACTACTGTTAAACACTTTTAAAATCTCTTGTTGAATTATATTGTTTTGGATGACTTTGTTTTGAATGGATATTTTACAATTCACTTGAATGTAGCTTTTTTTTTTATTAATTTTGTTTTTTTTACATTTACTTATGTACTGGGTAACTGTGAACCGAACCGTGGTTACCCGTCTTCACACGGTTCGGTTCGGTTCGGGTTTTTGTATAATGCGGTTCGATTTCGGTTAGTGCAAGTAAGGTACCCGCCCCATAATCACGGTTCACAATTTCATTACTATCCGAGCCGAACCACCCCGTGAACACCCATACGTCACGGTCTGTCATATAGTAATCTTTAATGAACTCACTATATGACTTAGGAAGTGATTGAAGAACCAAGTCAACAACTAACTTTCTAGAGACAATGAATCCTAACATTCCCAGCCTGTCAATGTGTGACTTCATCTCCAAGACATATGCACACACAAACCTTCCATTTTGGTGTTTGCTTGTCAATAGGGTTTAAGTGGCCTTGAACTTTTCAAGTCGACGAACATGTGGGCCAGGGAGAATTATTGGAGGAGGTAGAGGAAGTGAATTATGATTTCTAGGAATATCATCTTCATGAGGAAAGCTTTTTCCAAAGGATTCGGGAAGACCATAGTTGTCAAAACTAGACATCTACAAGGGAGAAATTCAAGTTTAGTTGTTTTAAGTCCTTAATATAACACCCAAATGAAATATTAAGGCTAGGATCCAACACGATAATTCACAATTCAGAAGAGGGATGTCGTAATCCAATTGTAAAATATTTGTAGGTAGGTAAATGACGATTTACCAATTTCCACAATGAAAAACGAAAATGAACATTAGGTTTTAAATGAATTGAAATTCCTAGATTCTTTAAGATTTATTGAACTTTTCAATTCATGTTTAATCTCGATTATGTCGTTCAAGTTTGTGACTGTGATACCGAGGATCACAAACAATGTGTGAATAACCATGCAAATTAGCTTGGTACTCTCATTGTCATTAATCACCTAATCAATGTGTTGGTTTACCACACACGCTCCATTGATCTATGATAAACATCGAGCTACCCTTTTCCACCCTTACTAGTCTAAGTTAGTGTGCCGGTTAACCACACACACTCCACTAACGACTTGGCAAGGTGCAAAGTGCAATTTCATGGATTTGCATCAAATTCACATTTTTCCTAAGCAACTACGATTGGGAATTTATAAATCATTTAGTTACTTGGTATTTCATTATACTTTTAATGGAAGTTTGTGTCCTATCCTACCCGTTTGGTTAACGACTCTCCACTAGTCAAGAGTGCGGTGGGTAAGAGTGGATACCCATTCAGTCGCCATTTTATAGGCAATTTCCTTAAACACCCCTTATAGACCAGCTTCGTGAATGAGGCCTACTAATGGTAAGAATGACCTTTTACTTATACATATATAATATATTAAACTTTTAATTTGATATAGTATAAGGATGTATTTTACACATTTAAAATACTTGGTGGTTTAATCTATTAATAAATTAGACTTTTAATTTAATTAAACTTAAACCATGTGATTATGGATTTAATAATACTCTCTTAATTAAACATTTAATTAACTTAGTAAAATCCATAAGAGTGTAATTGAACTATTAAAAAAACATCAAGGTTCTAAATGTAAAAGTTCAAAATTAAAAGCTATTTAATTGATTTTTAAGTTATGAATCCAAGAGTTGCACCTTTTGAAACCTTTCAATTACTAGAGTTAATCTACCCTAATAAATAAAAATGATTTTGCCACATGTCTTCTTCTCCTTCATTTTGACACTTGTCATTTTCTAGATTTTTTTGAATTATTTAATATCTACTTGTCATTTTTATAGTATATTTTCTTTTTTATTCAAATTCCACCTATTAAATGTCACTTCATATTAATTAATTTTATAAATATATTAATTAATATACATAATAAATTTTTATTTGTGAATTCTTCTTTCAATTAATATATTAATTATTGTATATGTATATTAATGTAGATAGTATATTCTATTTGTGAATTCATATTAATTAATTTTATTAGTATAGATTAATTAAAATCAAATTACATAATTTTTTTTTGAAACGACAAATCTAATCTATTCCTAAACTACTCATTAAATCAACATATGTTCACAACGGAACTTGAACCCTCAAC
The DNA here is from genome assembly GCF_051521515.1 of Lactuca serriola. NCBI lineage: Eukaryota > Viridiplantae > Streptophyta > Magnoliopsida > Asterales > Asteraceae > Lactuca > Lactuca serriola. The sequence continues at coordinate 215,652,675 of NC_136409.1, forward strand.
CTCAATGAGAGAGGACAACACCGGTTACCGCTATGCTAGAAACACTTTGGTACCAAATTACATAAATAGTTCATATGGTCTACCAAATGTCACAAATTAAGTCGTTACTTATTTTTTTTATTAACATGGTCTTTGTGGTTATCAAACTTACATGAATTGGTCTTTTATTGTTCACATCATTACTTTTGATCCATTTAATAAACCCGTGTAATACACGGGTCTCACACCTAGTGTTTCATAAAAGAGACTTTTTAAGTTCCAAAACTTGAGGGCAAGTTTTGTAACTCTTGAAAATCTTTTGAATTCCAAACTTGATGGCAAGTTTTGTAACTCCTTAAAAAAAACTTTTTGAGTTCAAAAACTTGATGGTAAGTTCTGTAACTCTTCAAAAACATTTAGATCAAATTTTAACCAATAAAATAATCATATTATCTTTTACCAATTTGACATAATTACAATTCATGTAGCAAGATAAATCAAATAATACAAAAAATTTGTTTATCATATAATCTAGTAATTATTTTATAATTTGACAATTTATATTTTAATTGGATGAGGATAATCGTTACCTTATAAGAAAAATGAATTTTAACAGTCCAAACCAGTTTGTGGTAATGATCATAATCCAAAAATGGCCAAAAACTTGAAAATATGCACATAGATGGTCCAACACGTCGTGGTAACTTTGACCACGTCGTGGTCATCTATCATATTCCAAAAACGATTCTCTTTTGCTTTGAACAATCAAACAATGCATCAATATAATAGAAAACACCCATGGCTCTGATACCACTAATGGGTTTTAGGTACTATAACACTCCTATAGTGCACATACAACCCTAATGCTTTGTATCTAAGTGTTCTCTAGTTATACATGCAATATTCATTTTCCAAAGCATGAAGCCTAACTAACATGCAATTTTGATACATGAAACATAAAAACTAGTTAGAAGAATACCTTTTATTTATAGGTTATAGTTCTTGGCCTTTTAAGAGCTTAGCAACCCAAGTGTGATGCCTCAAAAAAGTCACAACACACCATGAACAAAGGATGAATGTGAGAGAAAACCTATGAAGCTCAAATCGGCTAGGCTTACAACTTAGGAGGCTTGGGACCGATTTTGCAAGCTTAGGGGTTCAATATATAGTTTGGAATTCCTAGGGTTTTAACTTGTAAACCCTAATTCACTTGGGCCTTAAATCCGTTAACTCATTAGCCTTATGGAATAACACTTCATGGACTCTCACTAATAAAACAAGGATCATTGGCCCAAATCAGTCCCCGTTAATTTAATTAGTCTCTTTTGATCACTAAATTAATTGCAAATTAATTCTTGATCAATACAAATTAAATAATATGATTTCTCAATTAGTATATTATACTTGTAATATATTAATAAGTCACGAATAACTTCTTTCTCAAATATCCATCCTATCAAATTGTTTTGGTGAATGCAACCCAAAATGGACCATGCTACTATCGGGTCAAGTACATACCAATTATAGTTATGGGCTAAGACACCTAATTCAATAAGAATTGCCTGATTATATGATGCCTGATAGCCTAGGTTTCTTTCGTATATGAAATTGACATCATTACTATAGTTACTTGGTGAATGCATCATAATTGTACATAACTAAGATTCTATAGCCTGAGAATGTTTGGTTATGCCTTATTTCCAGTTCTTGTTTGATGAAGGGTTTAGGGTAGAATCAAGTATTTGAATGACTTAGAAGATCCAGTGTTATGTATGATTAGTATACACGAGTGCTGCAGGGTAGGTGGAAGTTTCATGAGTGAGTGAAATTCATGGTCGGATAGTGCATCAAATGATTAGCTACTCTTGAGAGAGTCATGGCAGGGCGAAGGTGCATCCGAGATGCTAGGAGATAGCGACCGAGAACTGTTGAGAGTGGATTGAAGACAAAGAGTATTGACTCCAGTCCTGCTGCTGTTGCTGCTCCCGTCTTGGCCATTGGGCAAGGGAAGGGGAAGAAGAGGAAATATCCCTCTAAACATACCCATTAAACTGCCATTTTATAGGCAGTAACCTTATACCCCCCTTATAGACCGGCTTCGTGAATGAGGCCTACTAACGGTAAAACTGATTTTACTCTTATATATATATATATATATATATATATATATATATATATTAATAACTTATAATATTATAAAGTATAAGGGTTGAATTTTAACTTTTAAAATTCTAAGGGCTTAACTTGGAATTAAAGTATTCATGGGTAAAACTTTACAAATTCCAAAACTTGAGGGCAAGTTTTTGAAACTATTCAAAACTCTTGGATTTTCATAACTTATGAGTTTAATTAAAGTTTTAAAAACTTTAATGAAGAGACTCTTGAACATCCATAACTTGAGTACAAGTTATGTAGTCATAAAACAATTTAATGAGGAAAAAGACTCTTCATTTTGTAACCTATGGCAACTTTTATGAGTTTTAAGATTCATAAATGTGACTTTTAAGTTACATAAACACATTTTATGAACCTCTTTTAGATTAATTTGGATTAAAACCAACTATCACATAATTTTTTCATTAATCTAAATTCACTCATAAAACAAGGTAACACAAAAAAACTTTTGGTGATCCATAACTTATTCTTAAGTTATGGAATTCTTTAAAACATTAACACAAAATTTTGTAACTCCATAAAAACTTTGAATCAATTTTTTTAAAACCTTTTCATATCCATAACTTATGGAGGTTTCAAAAAATAAAACTCTTTAGATCAAACTTTTAAAACTAATAAAATAATCATATCATTTTATCTTTTACTAAATTTGACCTAATTCAACTCATATAACAAATTATTCAAATTTTACAAATAATTAGTTTTTCACAAGAACAAGTAATTATCTTAAAATTTGACAAACTTCATGTTTTTTTTTTCCTTTTTTTTTCAACTTTGAAAATAAAATATTTGCATCAATATAACAGAAAACAACCCGCGGCACTGATACCACTGTTGGGTTTTGAGCATTCTAACACTCCTAAGGTGTACATGCAACCCTAAATACCCTGGATCTATGTTTTCTCTAATATACATGCAAATACTAATATTCCAAAGTATTACCCTATCTAGCATACAATCATAGATACTTGGGTAATAATATAGATAGAATACATACCTCTTGTAGTGTAGCTTGACTCCATGGAGCTTGAGTGCCTAGTGCCTCAAATGGCTCACACAACATCAAATTCTCTTGGAATAACTTAGAGAGAAATCCACACTTCATGAAATCGGCTAGCCCTTCTTTTACACACACTAGTGGCCGATTTTGGTGAATAATATGATGCTTATATAGTATGTTACAATTAGGGTTACACCATGTAAATCCTAATTGTCATGACCTTTCATTTCCATGACCCATGTGTTATGTAACCTCCATGGAGCATCCTATGGGTTTAACCCATCTTGATTATCCATGGAGCTTTGGCCCACTATATAAGTTATGGATGATTTACACAATCAACCCATATATTTAATTAGTCTTCTTTTGATCACATAATTAATTCTAAATTAAATCTTGATCAATACTAAGTAAATATTATTATTCTTATTATTAATATATTAGAACTTATAATATATTAATAACCATAAGTGTCTTATTTCTCTCATTTTGTCTATCCAAGTACATGATGCCATGCAACCCAAATGGACCATGTCGGGTCGGGTCAAGTACATACCAAATATAGTTATGGACTTAGACATTAATCCAACAGTCTCCCACTTGGATAAGTCTAAAACTATTATTGCGTATGACTTCGAAACCCAACTAGCAATCGTAGCTCTCAAAAGCTACTGTCTAACTCTGACCTTGTAACTGAACTCTGACCTTGTCAATGACTTGTCCATTAGATAAGGGATCATATATTCCTCCATTCTAGATATCATATGGACTGAGACATGGATTAATAATCATTATCTCTGTCCATTTGTTGTTTCCTGATTTCCGATTTATGACGACTGACTGATTGAACAGATCAAATCAGTCCTAGCTTGGCCAAGCACTCACATGTGTCATCACTAAATCATCGAGGGGTCCACATATATCGCTTTTATCCCGAAGGTAAAAGGAATGAATAAACTTCGACTCATATGGCTTGTTCTACTACTTGTTGAGTCATACACAAAGGTACATTTTATAACATCGAGTTACCAATGCGTTTTCGTGCAATCAATGTACTATCAACTCATAGTAACAACTCATATCTCTAGGTTTAAAGAATATAATATATTATCGTCTCATGATCACTCATGATAAAATCCATGAAGTGATTCAAATGAGCGCGGGTTGAATCCAATACTCAGAACTTATGAGCACTCATGAGTGTTGTAGCACCACTTTGTCCACCAACTTGGACCTCTACAAGCCAACCCATGACAGTCTTGATTCATATCTACTTCCAACATATGACCGACTGTGGATGGTTTGAATAACTTAGTCATTCAGGAAGAATAACCTAGTTTATTCTGGAAGTCAAAACATGCAAAATGAAACACAAGAACAAATGAATCTAATATGGTATCAAAACTATGAATATAAATAAAACACTTTTTATTTATTACCATACTGATTACTCATTATTCATTGTTTCGGTTTTATCAACTTTATACTTGAATTTAAAAAACACTAGTTGTCCCATGCTCCAAGCATGTACACTATGTTTTCTAAACAATAGCTTTGCCATACACTAAGTATGCACTCTATGTTTGTCTATGATCCTTACTTTGTGAAATAAACCAATTGAACATAATTTCAATGATTCTAATTTCACACTCCCAAATCCTTATTGAAAATGTAAGAATTCCAAATTCCTATCATTTATCGAAATATGTTAGATTTTAAACTTATATGCATGGATCCTCTTATAATGATTATGCATAAAGTCACAAAGACTTGTCAACAGACATTACAGAGTATTCCAATGGAGATCAACTCCATGGAAAAATCCTTCTTGCATTAATTTTTCCTAATCTTACACAGATTGAACAACCTCCACCTATGAAATCATTTCCATATTCCCATTTTGACTATCACTTCTGAAAAAGAGTTGCCTTTTTTCAGAATATGTCAATATGGTCCTTCCAAAAATTAACACTATACTTCCAACTGTCCTTGAGCAACCAATCTTTGGTAAACCTGAGATTGTCCTCGACAATTGCTTAATCATTTTAGTCATATCCAATTCTAGACCTTTTACCTTCTTAATGCTCCAGGCATTTGGAAAATTTTAGAAAGGATGAATATTATAGCACATGTTATCGATCCTGTACCCAAAGCAAATGGGACACGATTCATGATGTCTCACATAAAGACATGATTCAATACTAGTCTTTTGCTACAATATTTTTTATTTGCCATGTTCTCAAAATTTGACTATGAAGAGGGATGTCGTAATCATAATCGAATTTGAAGAACACGATATATTGAATTTTCTTAAGTTGAACCAAACCAACATAAAATTCATATATATATATATATATATATATATATATATATATATATATATATTCTTGACTAAAGATGATTAAAATCCCAATCTAAGCTTTTAGAATTGAAATGAAGTATAATTTCCTCTCCCTTAATGATAGCAAAACAACTTTTCAATCCCTGCAACTCTACGAATTGAAACTTTTGTTGTCTATAATTAACATTGCTAACTTGCAACCTTTATCATAATTATCATGCTCCCACTAACATGATGATTATTAGCATAACACTTATGCTCCCACTAGCTTTGACATGTACTCAGAAATCAGCTGGATTTCTAGAAGTCAATAGTTTACTGACTTTCTTACCAAAGTTCAGATTTCTGAGACGAGATTTCCTTGATAAGACTTTATCAAAATCATACACCTTATCTTAGATAGCTCACATATGTGTCTAAACAGTTTTAGAACTATGAAAAGGGATGTCGTAATCATAGTCTCAGTTGTTTAGATCTTTGCTATCTGCTTCAAATCTACTTGGTGGAAGTGTTTCCTCACCATCATTTTCATGAATCGGAGAGAAACCTTATGACACTTAGATTTTATGGTGTATGTGTTCTTATCCATGCGAATTTGTCAAAACCATAATCACAAGACACGGTTAATGACAACTCCAAACTCATATGGACTGAACTCAATCTTAACTTCTTGCCACCTGGCAGCTCAAGGGCATGTCATTGCTTCCAAGTTGTTATGTAACCAATTTAGAACTCTAAGAACTCATATGCAAAGCCAACTTTAACTGGAATGGGCACATATTTAGAAATATGTCAACACGATAGGTTATAAACCTCACGTCGTGTGCTAGTGTTAAACTACAGGTTTTTATTCTTGATTAGATCATGAAATTCTTTTCAGGATCTTTAAGACTCCCACTGTCCTCTTGACATATAAGACTATCTTGCCAAATATTCAAGAGATAGTTTGAATTCTTTATCAAGACAAACACTTCACACAATTGGTCTTTGTTTTATCCAAAACATCACAACTTACCAATTTCAAATGTACAAGAGTAGGACACACTTTACTCTTACATTTGACTAGTGTTAATAAACCTTCCTTTAAGATATGTCACTAAAGTTATAATCTTGGAGTATGACTCTAAGAATTGTTTTTGGAACGAAGCAAGACTCATCTTCTTGATTTCATCATTTCAACAATTCATGATTCCTCTTCTTAGTCATAAGAATACACTAAGATGACTTTAGAGGACTAATTGTGATATGATTTCTAAATCATTAAGATGATCACATAACATGATGCTAAAGCACTCTCCCATTTTTTCAGATTTAAGAAACTTTTATCCTTTCTGCCTAATTTTATTCTTCTCATCCGTTCTGCCATACATCGAAAATTTTCCAATGTATCAGATTTACACTTAAACTTGTAAGTGTAACCACATTTACTAAACTTTAGTAAAACATGACGATTAGTCTTACTGATATTTTGTGGTGGACTTGATCAGTGCACAAGAATGTGTACTCGATCCCTAAGTCCTTTACTTGACTCACTTAAACATGTGGATTTTCCAAAGATGAAAATTCTCACTCATCATACTATACAACTTGCATGATTCCAAGTTTCGGTCCAATTTAAACTTGAGTGATGAGAATCTTTCCTTATTTGGTAAAATTAGACACTACCACAGACGAAAGAATCAAATCCATTTTTCAATATTGCTATCAATGGAATCTTATAAGCAACAATTTTTCCACAAATGCCATTGTAAGGATACTTAAAATGAATGAAATAAAAAAATTCCTTTTATTTTAAAACTTTGCGGAAAACCTTATCCTTACAATCCATATGAAAACCTTGTTGTTATCTATACCTAAGCAATATATCATAACTCTTAAGCAACAACTCAAAAATTCTGATCACCGAACCATGCAATCGAAATCCATCTTCGCAATCAGAATCAACATATACTTCCTTTAAGTTTCTTTACTTTTCTTTGATTCTTAAAACATCAACATGTGACCCAGTCACATCATGTAATAAGAATCTCCAAGTAAGAACTTAATAGAGTTAGACAATGGACTTTACCTGAAATAAAGTCAAACTTATTGACTTTACCATCCTTAGGTAAGTTTGGTAGCTTCGTAACCAAAGTCCCTTCCTTTGGCAATAGAAACATATGGACCCTTAGGTAATAGTACATGGGACTATCTCAGACTTAGCCTTTCTATTTACCATTTGGTCAACCAAGTTGACTATGGACAATCCCTTTCCATTGGGAAGAGAATGCTTTTCTGGATTTCCTGTGTCACTAATGTCCCTGTCCGTAAAGTTTTGGGAAGTTGATCTCCTAATCAAATCTGCTTTACTAGTACACCAAATCATTTATGATTTAGCAGCACCAATCAAATAGATAAGATCATTAAGGGTCTTGTCATAGTCTATTTCACATGAGTCCCAAAGGAATTCACTGTGTGACTTATAAAGTGATTGAACATCCACTTCCTCTAGACTTTGACACCCAACTCTCTCGGCTTGTCAATACGTGGCTTCATCTCCAAGATGTGATCACACATAGACCTTGCTTGCCAATAGGGATTGAGTGACCTTAAACTTTTCAAGAACTTGTGGGTTAGGGAGAATAATTGGAGGAGGTGAAAGAAGTAAAGTTCCAAGAGATTTGGGAAGATCATAGATGTCTGAACTTAGACATCTTTTGGGAGATATTCAAGATAGTTGATCTAAAGTCCTTAATATGACGCCCAATATGAAATATTAAGGCTAGGACCCAACAAACTATTTTATAACTTAGAAGAGGGATGCCGTAATCCAAGCTATAAAATATTTGAAGGTAGGTGAATGACGATTCACTAATTTCCACCAAGATAAACGAAATGTATTATTAGGTTTTAATTGGATTTGAAACTCCTAGATCTTTTGAGATTCATTGAACTTTTCAATGACATGTTTCAATCTCGAGTGTGCCCTTCAGGTTTTGTGACTGGGATGCCGAGGATCACAAAACAAGGTGTCAAGTAACCATGCAAATTACTTGGTACCCTTAAGTGTTTACCCCTCAATCGATGTGCCGGTTAACCACACACGCTCCATCGATACTATGATAAACATTAAGTTACCCTTTTCCTACCTTGTTAAGTACGAGTTAGTGTGCCGGTTAACCACACATGCTCCACTAATCGACTTAAACAAAGTGCAAAGTGTAATTTCATGGATTAGCACCTTATTCATATTTTTCCTAAGTAACTAAGATTGGGTATTTATAAGAGTTTAGTTACTTAGTATTTATCATTAATACTTTTAATCAAGGGAGAATTCTAGTCCTTTTCCTACCCGTTCGGCTAACGACCCTCCACCGGTCAAGGAAGCGGTGGGTGAGAGTGGATACCCATTAAACTGCCATTTTATAGGCAGTAACCTTATACCCCCCTTATAGACCGGGTTCGTGAATGAGGCCTACTAACGGTAAGACTGGCTTTACTCTTATATATATATATATATATATATATATATATATATATATATATATATATTATTAACTTTTAATATTATAAAGTATAAGGGTTGAATTTTAACTTTTAAAATTCTAAGGGCTTAACTTGGAATTAAAGTATTCATGGGGAAAACTTTACAAATTCCAAAACTTGAGGGCAAGTTTTTGAAACTATTCAAAACTCTTGGATTTTCATAACTTATGAGTTTAATTAAAGTTTTAAAAACTTTAATGAAGAGACTCTTGAACATCCATAACTTGAGTACAAGTTATGTAGTCATAAAACAATTTAATGAGGAAAAAGACTCTTCATTTTGTAACCTATGGCAACTTTTATGAGTTTTAAGATTCATAAATGTGACTTTTAAGTTACATAAACACATTTTATGAACCTCTTTTAGATTAATTTGGATTAAAACCAACTATCAAATAATTTTTTCATTAATCTAAATTCACTCATAAAACAAGCTAACACAAAAAACTTTTGGTGATCCATAACTTATTCTTAAGTTATGGAATTCTTTAAAACATTAACACCAAATTTTGTAACTCTATAAAAACTTTGAATCAATTTTTTTTAAAACCTTTTCATATCCATAACTTATGGAGGTTTCAAAAAATAAAACTCTTTAGATCAAACTTTTAAAACTAATAAAATAATCATATCATTTTATCTTTTACTAAATTTGACCTAATTCAACTCATATAACAAATTATTCAAATTTTACAAATAATTAGTTTTTCACAAGAACAAGTAATTATCTTAAAATTTGACAAACTTCATGTTTTTTTTTTCCTTTTTTTTTCAACTTTGAAAATAAAATATTTGCATCAATATAACAGAAAACAACCCGTGGCACTGATACCACTGTTGGGTTTTGAGCATTCTAACACTCCTAAGGTGTACATGCAACCCTAAATACCTTGGATCTATGTTTTCTCTAATATACATGCAAATACTAATATTCCAAGGTATTACCCTATCTAGCATACAATCATAGATACTTGGGTAATAATATAGATAGAATACATACCTCTTGTAGTGTAGCTTGACTCCATGGAGCTTGAGTGCCTAGTGCCTCAAATGTGACACCTCAAATGGCTCACACAACATCAAATTCTCTTGGAATAACTTAGAGAGAAATCCACACTTCATGAAATCGGCTAGCCCTTCTTTTACACACACTAGTGACCGATTTTGGTGAATAATATGATGCTTATATAGTATGTTACAATTAGGGTTACACCATGTAAAGCCTAATTGTCATGACCTTTCATTTCCATGACCCATGTGTTTTGTAACCTCCATGGAGCATCCTATGGGTTTAACCCAACTTGATTATCCATGGAGCTTTGGCCCACTATATAAGTTATGGATGATTTACACAATCAACCCATATATTTAATTAGTCTTCTTTTGATCACATAATTAATTCTAAATTAAATCTTGATCAATACTAATTAAATATTATTATTCTTATTATTAATATATTAGAACTTATTATATATTAATAACCATAAGTGTCTTATTTCTCTCATTTTGTCTCTCCAAGTACATGATGCCATGCAACCCAAATGGACCATGCCGGGTCGGGTCAAGTACATACCAAATATAGTTATGGACTTAGACATTAATCCAACATTTTACACTATTCAATCTAGAAACTCATCGCATTCTAATTATTGGGTCCTTGATACAATATGTGGTTTTCACATTTGCCCTGACTTGCAGGGACTAAGAAGAAGTGAGGATGTGGAGCATGGGAAGATGAACCTGATTATGGGCAATAAAAGATCGTCTCCTGTTACCAATAATGGGATTTACTCTTTAGTGCTTAGTAGTAGGTGAAGTTTAGATTTAAATAATTGTTTCTACTCGTCAGAAATGAAAAGGAATATTATTTCATTTCATGGTTTTTACAGACAAGGTTTTAGATATTCTTTTAATAATGAGAATGGTTCTATTAATGCTTATTATAATGGTGTATTTTATTTTGAAGCATTACCTTGTGATGGTGTATATGAAACTGTGATCGTAGTATACAATTTAGGAAATAGTTTGTTACAAATTGATGCGTCTAATGGTTTAGACAAGGCATGCTTGTAGCATTGTCGTCTTCGCCATGTCAAAAAGAAGCGCATTGCCTAACTCCGAAAGGATGGCTTGTTGGAATCATTTGACTTAAAGTCAGATGATACATGCGAGTCTTGTTTGCTTGGAAAGATGACTAAATCACCTTTCACTGGTTCTTGTGAAAGAGGTGAAGGACTTTTGGATATCATACACACGGATGTGTGTGGGCCCTTCAGATCCACCATAAGGGATGCATATCGATTTTATGTGACTTTTATCGATGATTATAACATATATGGATATATCTACTTAATCAAGAATAAGTCAGAAACATTTGAAAAGTTCAAAGAGTTTAAATGTGAAGTCGAGAATCAATTGGGCAAGAAGATCAAGATGCTCAGATCCGATAGGGGTGGTGAGTATCTTAGTATCGATTTCCATGACTACCTCATGAAATGTGGAATTGTTTAACAATTGACACCTCCTAGGACATCACAACTTAATGGTGTGGCTAAGAGGCGTAATTGAACCTTGTTAGACATGGTTCGTTCCATGATGGGTCAAGCTTCTCTTCCGATATCGTTCTGGGGGTATGCGTTAGTGACTACCACCCACATTCTTAATCTAGTCCCGACAAAGAAGGTTGCCAAAACACCTCATGAGATATGGACAAGGAAGGTTCCCTCATTGGCACATATCAAGGTTTGGGGTTGTGAAGCTTTCGTTAGACGAAAGACTCACAACAAGATTATACCTCAAAGTGAGTGGTGTATTTTCATTGGCTATCCACAGAAGTCCTTTGGATACTTGTTCTACACACCTAGTGAGAACGTGGTCTTAGTAGCACGGAGGGGAGTCTTTCGCAAGAGAGAGATCATATGCAAAGAGGACAGTGGGAGCACAATTGATCTTGAAGAAATTCAAGAGTCAAGCGATGAAGGAATCTCTAACACTAGCGCTTAACCCGAGGAAGAAATTCATGTTGAACCAATTCACGACTCATTACCTCTTCGGTGTTCTAGTAGAGTTAGCATTCCTCCTGTGTTGTAATGTTTCCACATAACTGCAGAAGGTGATACGTTTATCAGTGATAGCACACTGGTAAATTTTGATGAACCTGCTAACTACAAGGAAGCCATGGCAGGCCCAGAGTCTGCCAAGTGGAAAGAGGCAATGGATAGCAAGATCCAGTCCATGTATGACAACCAAGTTTGGAATTTGGTTGACAATGTACCAGGTCATATGTAACGCCCTGTTCCTAAGAGTACCTAATTGTGAGTCCCCGGGATTTAAGAGAAGTGGTATTTTGATCATCTTGTGGGAAAAGTGGATTAATGAGGGCCAAGTATGAAGTTTGGGGACTCGCCGAGTACGCCCAACGTAAGCTGGGATTACGCCCAACGTAATTGGGTAAGTGATGCGGGTGCAAGGTTGAGTACGCCCAGCGTACTAGAGGTACGCCCAACGTACTCTCAGAGTTCTAAAACCCTAAATTTAGGGTCAGCCACTATATAAGGAACATGTTGGTGCATATCCTAGCCTCCATAAGCTCTCCCTTAACCTCAGAAACCCTAAGATAGCCGTCCCACCTCCTTGATTGGGTGTGTTTGGTCTTGGAAAGTTTGGATTAACAAAGGAGAGCATAAAGGAAGAAAGGAGAAGTTGTCAAGGAAGGAGAGAAACGACTGGAGCTTATAGATCTGGGAAGACATCATCCTTTGGAGCCTATTTGAGGTATAAAGCTTCTTGCTTGACAATCATATTGTGTAGATCTATGTGTTGTGAAGCTTTGACACCATTCTTGTTCCAAAAGTCCTCATTTTGATGCATGTTTTGAGTTGGTCAAGATTATCTGTCCTTTCAGACCTTTGGAGAGGTCTTGAGTGAGAAAAATGAGGTCCCAAGGGTTGTGGTTGTTCCATGTGTGAGATATGTGGGTCTTAATGGATTAAGACCTTAGATTAAGAGCTTTATGGACGTCCCAAGTGATAAAGTTTGAGACTTTATGAATCTTAGGCATGTTTGGCCTAGGGATCTGAAGTTTGGGCTTAAGAGCTTAAGCCATTAAGAAGTTATGGGCACTTAATGAGTAGCGAAGTTACGCCCCGCGTAACTAGCGAGTACGCCCCGTGTAGCGAGTCAGTGCCCCGATCCCATGTTGCGAATCAGCGTGTACGCCCAGCGTACTCCCTTTGTTGGGCTTTTCATTTTGGGCCTTAGGGATTGGGCTGTTATTTAGGCTGGTGGATTTTGGGCCGTGACTGGACATTATGGTTAGAGTATTTTGGGCCCATTGGTTGTTATGGATCATGAGTTTAGGCCCATTTGGTGAGGTGGGCCCAATTTAGTAAATTGGGCCAATAATGGGCTTTGTTTTGGACTTCTGGACTTTGGGCCATTGGTGGGCTTGGGAGCTTACCTAGTGTTGGGTCGGATTGAGTTAGGGGTAAAATGGTCAATTTACCCTTAGTAGAGTATTGTGCTTGGCCTAATGTTTATTTGTGCTATGTTGGCTAGTTCGCGATTTTCGGTGAGTCGCTGATTCGAGAATCTGCTTCTTCAGTTCAGAGTTTCGGCAGTGCGAGGTGAGTTATCCTCACTATATCAACAGGGTCTAAGGCACCAAGGCCGGCCCTCTATCGGATTGAGATCCGGGTATTGTTGTTATGTTATTGCTTTGATATGTTTGCATCCTGGTAGTTAGGATGGTGTATGTTAGAGACCTGGTTGAGGTCGGTATCCTGATATGTAGGGTGATGCTTTGCTAGTGACCGGTTAGGTCGGTATCCTGGTTAGGATGATGATATACTATGTGATCTGTTTGATCGACTTGTTGTCTGTGAATTGATATATGATTGTATGTTTATGTGCACATGGTTGATTGGACGGGAGTTGGGTTTAGGTAGGTCCTACTTTGTGCTGTAGGCCAAGATACCTAGGGCGGACCGGTTGTCCCGAAGGCCCAACGAGCGGTCCGGATAGGCTGTAGGCCCCAAGAGGGCGGACCAGACGTGCCGAGGCTCGGAGAGTGGACCAGGCCGACTGAAGGCCTGGTGCGGGCAGACCAGTCATACTGTAGACTTAGAGAGTAGACCAGGTGGATTGAAGGCCCGGTGCGGGCGGACCAATCACACTTTAGACTCGATGTATATGGCTAGACTCGGAGGGTAGACCAGGTGGACTGTTGGCCGGTGCGGCGGACCAGTCACACAGTAGACCCGAAATGCATGGTTGTTTTGTGATCGGATATGATATGGCATGTTATGCGTGTATGGTATATGTGGTTGGTATTTTGGGGATATCTCACTAAGCTTTCGGGCTTACAGTTGTGGTTTAATGTTTTTCAGGTTCTTCAGGAGACCGTGGCAAGGCGAAGGTGTGATCGTACCGCTCCTCATGTTTATGTTGTGATGTGATTCTGGGAATACTCTAAATAAATTATATTGAAAACCTTTTTGTAATAATTTAATGAAATCGGATTGTTTTTGAAAAGTTTAAATTGGTTGGAATTTTTCGGTCGTTACATCGTAAGACAGTTGGCTGCAAGTAGATCTTCAAGAAGAAGACCAAAATAGATGGACAGGTACACACGTTCAAGGCACTATTGGTTGCAAAGGGTTTTACTCAAACCACAAGGATTGACTATGATGAGACCTTCCCACCAATGGCTAAGATCAAATCTATTAGGGTTCTGTTAGCCATAGTTGCATTTCATGATTATGAAATCTGGCAGATGGATGTCAAAACCGATTTCCTTAATGGAAAGTTGGTTGAGGATGTTTACATGAGTCATCCAGAGGGTTTTATGGATGCTAAATACCCCGATAGAGTGTGTAAGCTTGAGAAATCAATCAATGGATTGAAACAAGCTTCTCGCAGATGAAATCTTTGCTTTGATGAGAAAGTCAAAGAGTTTGGCTTTTTTAGGAGTGAGGATGAGTCATATGTATATGTCAAAACTAGTAGGAGTATAGTCACATTCCTGGTACTGTATGTTGATGACATACTACTTATAGGAAATGACATTCCAACCTTGCAGGAGGTTAAGTCCTGGCTTGGAAAGTGTTTCGCTATGAAGAATCTGGGAGAGGCTGCCTATAACCTGGAATAAGGATTTTGAGAAGTATGAGTAGAAGACTAATTGACTTATTCATAGTACTTATTTGGATAAGGTGCTAAAGCGTTTTAGCATGGAAAATTCAAAGAAAGGAGAGCTACCTATCTAGAGTAATACCAAGCTGAGTAAGACTCAGAGTTCGACTACGGATGCATAGATAGTAAAGATGAGTTGAGTTCCATATGCTTCCGCGGTTGGCTCGACATGTACACTGTGACATGTACTCGCCCTAATGTGGTTTTTGCTTTAAGCATAGTTAGCCGATATCAGGGAAATCCAGGTAAAGCTCATTGGATAAAAGTTAAGAACATTCTTAAGTATCCGCAAAGGATGAAGGACTGGGTCCTTGTGCTTGGTGGCAGTGATGACTTAAGAGTTACAAGGTATAATGATGCTAGTTTTCAGACAGACAAAGACAACTACCGATCTCAGTCTGGCTGGGTGTTTACCCTTAATGGAGGAGCAGTAACTTGGAAAAGTTCAAAGAAAGAGACCATAGTTGATTCAACATGTGAATTAGAATATATATCAGTGAGCGAAGCGTCAAAGGAGGCTATATGGTTGAAGAACTTCATTGCAGACCTTGGAATTGTGACAACCATTAAGGAGCCGATGGAGATTTCCTGCGATAATGAAGTAGCGGTTGCCTTAACCAAGGAACCAAGAGATCATGGCAGATCTATACATATCGACAGGAAATACCATTTCATCAGACATCGAGTAGAATTAGGACACCTCATCGTTAAGAGTGTATCGTCAAAAGAGAATCTTGCAGATTCCCTCACAAAGGGTCTGAGTAGGATTAATCACATTTAGCATGCGAGGAGCATTGGTCTGAAGGACGATATTAGTTTTAGTGATTAGATAGATATTTAGAAACTTGTAATAGATAAATGTAATTGAAATTTGGTGATTAAGTAATGGAGATTTATTTATGAGTATTGTTTACTATCTTTTGTCAATTGTTTATCTCTATGTTTCAACTTTGCATGTTTTACTTCCCGAATAATTGGGTTATTCAAAACATCCACATTCGATCATACTTTGGAAGTAAGTAGTGAATTAAGACTGTCATGAATTGGCTTGTAGATTGTCAAAATGTTTAGATATATCAATGGTTTGCTGCACCATTCATGGCTACTCTTGAAATGGGGATTTGAGTATTGGATTAACCCACACTCATAAAATTACATCATGGAATTTATCAAGAGTAATTATGAGACGATAATATTGTATAATCTTAAAACCGAGATATATGAGTTGTGGTTTATGAGTTGGTTATGCATTGATAGTGCATAAATGCATCTGTAACTTGATGTTATAAAACGTATTGTTATGTACGATTTGATGAGTAAATAGTACACGCATATAAGAGAAAGTTTATCTGTTCCTTTTTCCCTAATGAGGAAAAAAGCAATATTTTGGGCCCCTCGATGATTTGGTGTTGACTTATGTTTCGGGCCCAACCAGGACTGAATTGATGTGTTCAATTAAGTTCTATGTCATTACAAGTCAGAAATCGGGAAACAAACTATTGGACAACGAGAATGATTCTGCTCCATGTCATTTGTCCACATGATATCTTGCAGAACGGAGGATTATGATCCCTTATCTAAGGACACACCACTAACTAGGTCAGAGTTCGTGAGCCGCTTTTGAGAGCTACAATGTGCTGATTATTTTTTGAAGTTATACTTGCAATCATAGTTATTAGACTTATCCAAGTGGGAGACTATTGGATTAGGTGTCTAAGCCCACAACTATAGTTGGTATATACTTGAATTGATAGTAGCACAAGTCCTTTTGGGTTGCCTTCACTCGTGCAACTTGACAGGATGACTATTGGAGAGAGAGTTGAATTTATTATTTGGAATAATAAATTGATACTTAAAATGATTTATTAATATATTATATGAATAATATTTTAATTAGAAATCATATTATAAATTAGAATCTAATCAGAAATTGTGACAACCCGAACCTTTTTCCGTTAACGTTAGCCTGATTCCGTTAAATTAATTTTGAATTTTTATGTAGTTCCGTCAAATTCCTATGGTTTGGAAAACCATTTAAGTTATATAATTGAATTTTATATAAGATTCGGAACCAAAATCGCGCGAAAACCTGAGTTTCCTTCGAAAATTAGCAGATTCCGGCCTAAGTGGTGTTCACGGCCGTGAACCCGATCACGGCCGTAAACCCGTTCACGGTTGCTGGACCCAACCACCAACCATACACCCAACCTATATATACATGACCCCTACCCTTATTTATACTTTTCTGGCCGCGAACACCCTTTCTCTCTCTAAAATCATCACCCGAAAACTCAAGTTTCTCTTCATCTATCACTCAAATCCACCTTAGAACTTGTTTTGGAGCATCAAACATCCGTCATTTCATCAAATCAAGCATTGTCGTTCTTGAGTTCACGGCCGTAAACCCTTCAAATCTTCATATTTTACCAAGAACACCAACAACAGGCCGTGAACCCTTCAAAGACCGTAAACCCTTCAAATACCGTTCATGGCCGAGAACAGTTCACAGCCGCAATCTTTTCACGGCCGCAATCAGCCTCAATTGGAATCTAGGCTGAAAACCCACTTTTTCCACTTCGATCGAGTCCCGGATTCCGTTAACTTCACATACAACAACTCGAGAGTCATCCTTCCAGTCTTGTTATCAAGCTCGTGTAGATAAACAACCGGTGAGTTCATACCCCCATATTTTTCCAAGCTTTTAATGTTTTAAGGGACACATTTGAGCGTAAAACTACTAAACATGACAAACGTTGTTACTACTAGATTTACGAACAATTTTCAATCACGAAGGATACAAACTTTACAAACATAGTTTCTAACAAGGATACATGTTAATAACAAAAAGTGGTTTTCATAGTATTATTCGTGAATTCGTTGAGAGAACTACATTGTGAGAGACGACTTCTGGGAAGTCTACTCCTTAGGAACCAGAGTCTCCTGGAGGGAGAGCATGATTTTGTGTATAGATCTATACGGGATTGACAATCCTGCACCCTGACTATTAGCTACAGTCAACCGAGGGTGACAAACGTCATTTCAGTTTACTACATCCGAAGTACGTCGTAGTGTTTATCATCCATTAGCATAGTTATAAGAACTCACATGGGAAACAACGACTCGTTCACATAATAATATACTAAACAAACAGTGATCAGAGTTAATAACTAGGGGATTACTTGGTATATACATCAGGGTGACATGAAATTAACATCCGACATGCAGTGGGATGTGTGACTTCCGCCTCATTCCTTGTTCCTCGTTTGGTTTTCGGCTTAGGGCAGAATCACCCAATCGACTGTCTGTTCGATCAAGATTTCTATAACTCGTATGTACTAAGTGATCACGGGAGGGTATTAACAACACTTTCAGTATACAGAACAATACATTTTCAACTAGTTTTATTTTATGTAATAAAACTACTATACTTTATTGGTAGCAGCCAAGGTTTTCATTCAGAACAATGCTTTAATAACATAAGTATGGAAGATACTTGTACTTTTCAATTTTTGGAACAGTTAAGACAACAACTTATACTTAGGGAAAATATAGGATTTTCCAGGTCAAATATCATTACTTTACAAACAATCGGTTTATCATTCAACTAACTAATATTCATTAATAATTATATAATTCCTTAGTTTATGCATCCGGGTTACGTATGAAGAATATTCGATAGGCTGTGGAATGTGTGGTTTCTGCCTCATTCCTTATTCCTTGTTTGGTTGTGGGTTTAGGGAAGATCAACACAATTAACTGTCTGTTCGATATTGGTTTATACATAGGTAGTGTGAGCTAAGTGGTTATAGAAGGAATTGGTATTATCATATTTTTACTAAGAAAATATTGGATTTTCTTGAGGAACACTTTCAACAGATTTCAAAGGGCCAATACAGTTAATTTTGTAAGTATCTAGTGAATACTTCAGGGTTATGTACATGAGGATCCAACAACCAGTGGAATGTGTGGCCTCCGCCTCATTTCCTGTTCCTTGTTTGGTTGTGGGCTTGAGACAGAACCACACAATCGATTGTTTGTTCGATCTAGATTGTATATGATTTGTATACACTAAGTACTCGTAGAAGGATACTAGTACAAATTTTTTTACTTAATATTCATTACATCAGAAATTATAAGGTTTTCTAGAGAAACACAACGTACTTTTCAAGAACATAGAACCTGTTTTCCAAAACAAAACACTTATGAACTCACCAGCTTAAATGCTGATACTCTTTCAAAACCTACTTGTATTCTCAGGACACTAATAGACAGGTACACACACAGGGTTCAAGAAGATGGAGCATAGTAGCTTCGAGTCTTTACTTGTTATTTACTTTTGGAGCCAGTTATATATGATTCGAAAACAATGTAAACTTTATTCTCTTAATACAATGGTTGTTGTTGCTTTGATTACCAGTATTCAATTGTTGTGATACTATACATGACGTCCTCCGCCCCCGAACGTTTCCGCCATTCCGGTTTGGGGGTGTGACGAAAATTAATTTGTAATTAATTATGAGATTAAAGGAACTAATTAATAATACATGGGTTGTTTTGCAAATCACTGATAGTTGTGAAATTGGGCTCCAGAACTCCATGGAAAGGAGTAGACGAAAGTTATAGGGAGGCCCTATAAGTTTTCGTCCAAGGCTCCTTAATGAGGGTTCATGGGCTGCTTTGGCCTTAATCAGGGAATTAGGGTTTCCACTTGCAAACCCTAGCTTTGGGACTATGCAACCACAAGTATATAAGGAGGGTAATACTTGTGATTTTTGGCCACTACCTTCTAACCCTAGAAGAGCTGAAAATTCTAGTGCATTCCCACCTCTCTCCTTCTCATCCTCTTACGTAAAGTGTTTGTAAGCCATTAGAGGTGTCACACTTGAGGTACTTGCTTTCAAGAGTCAAAGATCTTCAAGGTGTTCTTGTTATTACTACATAACAAGTAAGGTAAACTTCTAAACCCTAATTTTGTGTAATTTTCGAATCATATACTAGTTTCTAGGGTTTTGCTTTGGTATTCAAGCTTGCATGTTCAACTAGTGAAAACCTAGATCCAAAGCAATAGGGTTGCATGAACACATAATTTTTGTAGTTATGCTGATAACCTATCAGTTGGTTTGTGGTTGTAGTTTTGAAATTTTCCATTTTGAGTGGTTCTCACTGGAAGTTGGGTCTTACAGTTAATGATAGAAAGATAGTTGTTATGGTTGAGTAGTTTCAAGTTTTTTGGTTGTTTGTTGGCATCTGTGGGTTTTCGAGGGGTCCCTTGAGTTTTGTTTATAAGATGCATTGATTTCAAAGTGTTTTGAGGAAGCTTATGGAATGTTTTGGTGTTGTTTTCAGAGATCCTAACCAAGACGGATTTCGAGGATGAAATCTAGTTTATGTGGGGAAGAGTTGTAAAATCCTGCTTCGAGAATTTCTTCTTTCAGGATTGTGGACAATAAATGGATCAATTAAAGGCCTTAGTACTCAAGGGAATATGGTTTAGACCCTAATGGATGTGGATAATATTGATTATGTGATCTAAGACCTTAGTCAGTGTCTTTGAATCAATGAGTAAAATGGGAAAAGTGATGTTTCAAATTTCTTTCATGAACTAAGGATTTTATTTCGGCGAGTTTTATGTAACACCCTGATGATTAGGTACTTCTAATTTAAACCCTCTAATTTAGTTATATTGCATGGTTGGTCCCTAAGTGTAAGTAAGTGTGAAAAAAGGACCCATAGTGGCAATTTGGTAAAAATCTGGAAGTTTGAGTATGGCATGCGTACGTGTGTGTATGTTGGGCGTACACTTCGTACGCGGGGCGTACGTGGTTGACATGTAAACCCTAGTTTTAGGGTATTGGCTCATATTTAAGCATCTTTATGGACACAATACCTCTTTTTACCCAGCCTCTTTTAGAGATTTCGACCCTCAAGCAACCCTAGAGCAAGAGAGAGCAAATTGTGAGCCTTTAAGAGAGCTTAGAATGGTTTTGAAGAAAAAAGAAGGTGGTGTGAAGACCTTGGAGTGGAGTACATTGTAGATCTGGGATTTCTAGCTTGTTTGCAACCTCTAAATGGTATAAAGCTTGCATCTTTACCACTCCATCTTGTAGATCTTGGTTTTTGCTCTTTAAAGTCTCTTTTTGGTCCCAAAATGACGATTCTTGAAAAAAGCATGTTATTGACCCATTAAGTCGTCCTTTCAAACCTTTGGAAGGGTCTTGAGTCATCAAAATGGATTCCAATGGTTAGTTTTGCTCCATGCATCATTTAGAAGGTCTTAATGGATTAAGTCCTTGAGATAAGCACTTATTGGACATGCTAAGTCGTAAAGTCGGAGACATTAAGACTCCTAAGAGTATTTTAGCCATGGATTTGAAATATGGACGTAAGAACATCATTTAGAAGGTCTTAATGGATTAAGTCCTTGAGATAAGCACTTATTGGACATGCTAAGTCGTAAATTCGGAGACTTTAAGACTCCTAAGAGTATTTTAGCCATGGATTTGAAATATGGACGTAAGAACTTTATCCATTAAGCTCTTACTAGATGTTTTGGGCTTTTGGGAGTACGCCCCGTGTACTCATAGTACGCGTTGCGTACAAGGTCAACCTCCACGATGGTGGTCAACATGCGAGGACGCCCAATGTACCTTCGGAGTATGCCCTACGTACTCACTCTGAGTCGAGACGGTTAGTGCTGAGATTCAGATTCGAGACCTCATCAGCTTTGTCCAGTTTGCAAGGCGAGTTTTTCGCATTGTACTTGCGGGTCGAAGGCATAAGGCCGAATCATTGGTTTCATATCCTGATATTCACTAATATGCTGAGTATTGAAGAAATGCATGATTATGCTAGTTGTTGATATGCTAGTCTGGTAGATCTGTAGGATTACCTGTGATTCTTTTTGCATGATTATATGTATATGTTTATTATATGTTATATGTCGATATATTATGTTGGGTTGAGGTTGTACTACTCCGTGCTGTATCCAACAAACCCTGGAGCATTCTAGATATGAGCTGAGGGTCGGATAGGGCATGCTAGACTCATAGTGAGGGTAGGGCATGCCAGACTCATATTGAGGGCTCATGAGCATTTAGATACGATTTAAGGACTAGGCGATATGCCAGACTCGTACTGAGGGATTGATGGTATTTCAGTCTGATGACTGATCTGGTCAGGGTGCAAGCCAAGCATAAGTTGTGGGCCCTGAGGGCAAGCTAGAATTATGTTGTTGGATCAGGGGTAATCCAATCTTTTAGCCGTGCACCCATTACATGTTGTTATTGTATATGTTATTTGGTTATGTGTTGGTACATTGGGGGAAGTCACTAAGCGTTGGCTTATAGTTTTGGGTTATGTTTCAAGTACTTTGGATGACTGCGGGAAGGCGAAGGCGAGACCGTGAGCATCCTCTTGTTTATGGCCTATGATTTTGGGGACTCTAAGGTTGGAAAATGTTTTGAATACTATTTTGTAAACACTTTATGGATTTGGGTTGTATTTAAAATGTTTTAAATTTATCATGATTTTTATGGATGTTACATTTTAAGTCAATCGTAATTAGATAGAGTTGTGGGACTCCTCAATACCTTTACGTGCATATAAAGATCGCCGAGAACGGAGTTGAAACGAAGAAGTTATTATGACTGTTTAAAGTTTGAGTGAAATTTGGTGAAAACCCGTTCTCGCGAGGTGAGAAGTAGTTCTCACGATGTGAGGAGACTGTTCTCATGAGGATATAATTAATTATCACGACGTGAGAACTATGCGACCAAAGCCCACAAAATATAAGATTTTTTTTATGTGAAAATATGTTTTTTTGTATAAATTTGATTTTAAAAAGAAAAAACGTACTCAAAACAAAATTTTGAGAAAGAATGTTGTAAAAACAACTAAAGTTAGGATGAATTCATAACAAAATTCTAAAATTTGGGCTAAAAGGGTAAATTTTAGACCAAATTTGTAATAAAATTTATAATATGGGTCAAAAGTGTAAATTTTGAACCAAATTTGTAATAAATTTGGAAATCTGGTTCAAAAATATAATTTCTGAAAATTAGATGACTTGTTGACTGGGTAAAAGGGTTAAATTGAATACGATTACCGATTTTTGAGATTTAATTAAATAAAAAAAAGATATAAGAACTAAATCGATTATGAGACGAATATGTAAGGATTAAATCTTATTTAATGTTTAATTTTTTGTTGAGAACTCATAGTTTCCTGAAAACCCGAGAACTAAATGTGGAACGTTAAATCAAAATCAACACATTAAGGGCATTATTGTAATTTACGAATTTTTTTATTAAAATAATAATGTTCAATGTTTTAAAAATACTGTAGATTTTTTTAGAAAAATGACTTTTTTTTTAAAAATTGATTTAAAAAAAGTTGTGATTTTTTAAAAAACAATAAATTATTAAAAATCAGTAAATTAAAAAAAAAAACTGGAATATTTAAAAAAAACTACTAATTTTTTTAACTAAAAAAGTAAACATTGTGCATATATACGTATTTTTTGAAGGGCATATATGCAAATTTCTTATACTATAATATTCATAAGTAAATTATATAAAAAAAAACCATTTCTATTTACTAATTAAAAAACACAATAGTACAAATATTTTATCCGATACAAAAAAAAATATAAAAAACTAAGAAAGTAAAAATGCTACAAAATTTCAAAACGTTTTCATGTCTTGTTGTCAAGATTTCCATATTATCTTCAATTTATCACTTTTGACGTCTTCAATATTTTCCATAAATTCTTCCAAATCTCCAAGAAAATAAAAAAAAAATTAATTAATGCAAGAACACTCACAAAATACATAGACGTATTTTATATGTGATTCACATGTGAATTATATGTGAATCACATGTAATTCAAATATGATTCACTTGTGATTTATATGTGAATCACATGTAATTCATATCTAGTTCATTTGTGATTTAACTTGTGATTCACATGTGATTACAAAAATCATGGGATTATGAGATTGATAACAAAAAATTAACCCTTCTTAATCGGCACTCTCAAAATATCAATAAATAAACAAATAGCTGTAATAAAAAGAAATTTATATGCTAAAGACTCTCACTCTTCGTTCACCGCTTTATCAATGGACTAATAATCAACTAGTTTTTCATTAAAAACGTACTGCTTTTTTCATTTATATTTCAATCGTTTTGTTAAAATTTTTAATTGGTGGTGTCTGATCTGTTTTAACAAGTTGAACTGATTCGTCCAATTTTTTAAGGTATACGACCCGACCCGACCCCAGACAAGTGTTGTTGAATTTTTTTTATTGGCTTCACTTAATTTGGAAACCACATTATTTTTTGATCTAGATTTACCAATATATATATATATATATATATATATATATATATATATATATATATATATATATATATATATATATATATATATATATATATATATATATATATTCCGATTTTCAAATTATGTCGTGAGGAGAAACATGCAAACACTCACAACTTATAGCTTAGTTATATGTTTGTCTATGAACAGAGAAATCCTTGTTTTGTTTTATTGGATTATTTTTAAGAGTTATGAGTTATGTGTGCTTTTACGATATTTACAATATGCTAGAGTTTAAACTTATAATTTTGATTTTTTTGATGTATTTTGAAATTTCTCAAATATAACACTCAATGTATTTATTTGATAATTAATGCCGCTTTTTGTTTCATTTTTATGCCACACTCAATTTTGCATTTTTCTCTTTGGTCTCTACTCTCCGGTGGTGTATATACGTCAAAACATAAATGATTATTGTGTGATGCAACGATAATAGTTATTATTTTGTGTATTTGGTATGCGTTTTTCACATTTTATGTATTGGTATTAGTTTCACATTCTTTATATATACAAAATCCGAGCGATTCATATTTCGTGGGTGAGACGTATGTATACAAAACCCAAGCAAACCATATAAATGAACTTGTTCCATAATTTTTATAACTTAATTATTGGGAAAATGACACAATGGCCCTACAATATATTTCGATTTTACCCTTTCAGTCCCTAAAGTTTTTTTCGTGCGCTTTAAGGGAACAAAGTTGATGTCGACCTGCTTTTTTGGTCACTACGACCTAATATACCAGGTTAAAGCTGATGTGGCTTATGATTTGGATTTTTTTTAGTAAAAAAAAGAATAATAAAAATTAGGGTCCACCATCTCTCTCTTAAATTAAGATGATTTCTTTGAAGAATCTCTACAACAGACAATGTTTTGCGTTGCTGATAATCAGATCCAAAAATCTTAGAACCATGAGACTTTTCAGATGTTCCGAAAATTAGGATGGGGTTCTGAAACTTGTTACGAATAATATCAAGGGATTGAATGAGGTGCATCTGGAGAGACTTCAGCTAACCGATATCGGCCTTGAATCCCTTTCCAATTGTGTAAATCTAGAAATCCTTCACCTCATAAAAACACCAGAATGTACTAATTTAGGGCTAGCGTCTTTGGTGGAGAATTGTAAGCTTCTAAGGAAGCTTCATATTGACGGGTGGAAAACAAACATGATTGACGATGAAAGTTTGATCGGTGTAGCAAAATACTGCCATAACCTTCAAGAGTTGGTCATTATCGGTGTAAATCTCACCCATGATACTTTATTGCGATTGGCTTCAAACCGCCGAAAGCTAGAGCGATTGGCGCAATGTGGGAGTGAGACCATAGGTGATGTCGAGATTTCTTGCATAGTTGCTAAATGCACAACGTTGAGGAAGCTATGCATCAAGAGTTGTCCTGTGTCTGATCATGGAGTGGAAGCTCTAGCACTTTGGTGCCTTAATTTGGTGAAGGTGAAGGTGAAGAAATGCAAGGGAGTCACCTGTGATGGTGTTGGTTGGTTGAGGGCTAGCCGGGAATCATTAGCTGTCAATCTGGATGCTTTGGTGGTTGAAAATCAAAACTAGAATGCAACCGCTGAGGTGGTGGTGGAGGAACAACGACCACCGACAGCTAGTGACCTCAGAGGCAGTGTTAATGGTGGTTCTAGCAATAACCGACGGTCAACATCACTGAAGGCAATATTAGGGTAAGTCTAAGAGAAATTTAGTTTCTTGCACTTTGAGACGATGGTCAATCTTTAATGGTGCATAGAGTGTTATGTGATTGGATTCCTGTATAATGTATCAGAGTGAAAGAGGGAAAGAGAGAGATGGTGGGCCCTAATTTTTATTATTCTTTTTTTTATTAAAAAAATTCCAAATCATAAGCCACATCAGCTTTAACCTGGTATATTAGGTCGTAGTGACCAAAAAAGCAGGTCGATATCAACTTTGTTTCCTTAAAGCGCACGAAAAAAACTTTAAGGACTGAAAGGGTAAAGTATGTATACAAAATCCGAGCGATTCATATTTGGTGGGTGAGACGTATGTATACAAAACCCAAGCAAACCATATAAATGAACTTGTTCCATAATTTTTATAACTTAATTATTAGATAAAGACAAGCATAACTCGAGGGACAAGGATTTGTGTTATTATTTAGATGGCACAACATGATTTGCATGATATTGCCTAATAACGTTTGGTTCAAATTTGATTTATTCTTGTATAAAAAATGACAAGAGATAGACGTTTAACGTCCAAAATGCTATATAAAAAATAAAAGAACATTAAACCCATATTTTATTCTCATCTAAATCTTTTCAATTTTCTTTTGTCCCCTAACCAACCGTGCCGAAAAATATAATTGTGGGTGGTTTAATTTTGTCCCCGGCCATTTGGTAATTGATTAATTAACTAAAAACAAGAAGAAATTGAGTGGCTCATCAACACCAAACGATAGACGTTTTCTTGAACACGTGGAAACATCTCCCGTGAGACATGCATTTCTGTGTGAAATTTGATCTTCGCCTTTGACTTGTCTATATCCACACGCACAATATAATTTTCTTTTACTCGTATATTTTTGTTTTAGATAAAATAAAGAAATGTGAAGAAGAATCAAGCATACAGAAAGGTATCTATTATCAATCCCTTGAATAAAAAATAGAAAAGAACGTAAATTTGTTTTCAACTTGTTTTTGTTATACTGCAAAAATGTTTGACCAAGATTGATGGTGTAGAAGTAGAACCACAACATGCAGTTTGCACATGGGATCATGCATGCCAATGCTATTCTATCAAAACCCTTTGCTTTGATTGGTTTTACTTTTTAAATTTGAATCTACTGTTTAATTAGTCGATTAAACAGGGAATTAGATGCAATTAGATTCCTCCCTTCACCAATATACATGTTTGACTAAGTATTTAGTTTAAAATTAAAAAAAAGCAAATAATGAGGTTTATTGTTTTAAATATTCAAATTGCTCTTTTTCTATCTTTTATACTTATTGTTTTTAACTTTTAAAGCTCAACAATATTCTAAGTAGTGAGCCATAACATAAAGGGTCCGCACATGGAATAATGCTTAAGAGCCGAGAGCAACAAAGCAAAATAGGTGTAACAACTCATAAATAACAAAATAAACAATTTCATGTGGCTTCTAAGTTCTAAGTTCTAACTAAATCTAAAGGAGGTCGCAGGTGTATTTTAAGTGAAACGCAATTAATAAATAGCTTTTGGCCTTTTACGTTATTTATATACTCTTTATCAAACAAGTAATAGTGTAATTTCTTTGAAATTCATTAATGTAACAAATAGTCAAATATAGTACATAACTATTGTTATGTACTATCTATTAGGGGACAATAAACAGAATTATAACCAAGTTGTCTATTTCATTTATATAGGAAATTCTACTTTCAGATATCTTTGAAAGAAAGTAGAATACAAACAAGCTATTCTTTAGGAAGATTCATGCTTGTTTCATTTAAATAATTCAAATACTCTAATGGCTAACTTGGTATGAGTGGCTTTTCTTATAGAGATGTCTCAAGTTCTAATCATGAATCGTCATGAGTGGGTAATGCAAAGTCGTTTGCGAAGACAAGACAAGACAAGATGTCTATGTTTCTCATCAAAATGACGAACCATCTTCAGGGACCATGCTCTAAGCGATATACCCTTAAAAACTTTATATAGATGTTTAACACCATTACATTTAGCTTTTCCATATAATATGAATATTGTCAAATTTTATTGAAATATTAAAATTTGAACTAAACATCAATTGACTATCTAGGATAAGAAAAGTAGAATATTATGAGTGTGTTGATAAAACTAGTTGTTAGCTAGTAACTTAAAGTTGGAAGATATACATTTTATTTGTGTAGAAGTTTTGAGCAAACTAATTGAAAAGTTTTAAAAAATATAAAATTACATAAAAACTAAAAGTTAAAATTTATTTGAAAGCTTTTGGATTAATAGTTAGTTAAAAATTAAAACTTTAAACTCGTACTCCTGAAAGAAGCTTTTTTCTTTCATTTCATGTTTTTTCTTGAAATATAAAAGCTAAAATCTATTAAAAGATCTGAAAAGATCACTGTCGAACACAATTTGTGGATATGTTTGACAAAACAACTAGTAGCTGGAGCAGAAACTTTTATTTGTGTGAAGCTATTCGGTAAAAATTAGGGGTGATCGACACGAACCCGACAAGCAAGTTAACGGGTTTGTGTCATAAATTTCAATTTGTTTAATTAAATGAGTTGATACCACACGACGCGACACGACACAAACACTAAAAGAGTATAGTTATAGTCCAAACTTTTAGCACGAAAATGACATGTTTATTTATATGCAATTTCTATTAATCTTTTTGGTAAACGGTGCATGTCCAAAACAAAAACAAAATGTAAACAAAAAAATGTGTTGGGTCGTTTTGTAATGTAGAAGCCTCTAAGACGACCCAACAAATACTTATTTTTATTTTTTTTTACTTTTTCATCAATATCACATACTTCACAATCTTATATGCCCATTTCCTCTTCAATGTGATTTATTTTCTCTATATTATTGTAAATTTCGCCATCCGCCTCTCGAACTACTACAATACTATTCCTTGTTTTTTATCTTTTCTTTTCTACCTCATAAACTCCTACTTTTTTAACCTATTTATTGGTTCAATCTTGCACGACTTGACATATTTACAAGGTCTAAAGTCTAAACTTGTAAACAAACATGAACTTGACGCAAACATAAATTGATTGACACGACACGACATGATAGTTATAAGACAAACTATCTAAACTCACTTTAGTTCCCACCTAAAACAAATACGGCATGACATGTTTTCACCCTTAGTAAAAGTAATTGTAAGCCTTTAAGATGTGTAAAATAATATAAAATATAAAAGATAAAAACTCAAAAAATTTAGTTGAAATAGCTTTTAAATTTTAAACTAAAAGCTCTTCCTTACGATCCAAACAAATATACTTTCCCCTTTGAATTCAAGTTACTTTGAAATCTACTTGCCGGATAAGCCCACCATGTTCTCATAAAGTCCAGTTAATAGTCCATCCTAGGCCCATTTTCAGAGCCGTACAAAGTTTGTCCGATTTCTTGAATAATTAACTAAAGAGAGTTGCAATGATGTGTCCCTTACTTGTGAAACTTTGGTTAATTGTTTAAAAAAAATATGAAAAATGATGTTGTTTATAGTGTATTTCTTAAAATTATTTATGTTAATGACAGCAGGGTTAGTATATATATATATATATATATATATATATATATATATATATATATATATATATATATATATATATATATATATGGTCCGGTTCCGGTGAAAACTCATGAGGACACCTTAAAAAATTAAAAAAAATATAAAATAAATACAAATCATAAAATCGAACAGTGTAAGAGGCTAATCCGTATTACTAATAATTGATATTTGTCTTTGAGACGAGTTTAAATCAAAATTCTTAATAAATATGCTAATATGGTGCCTATGCCTCCCGTAACAATAATCACGTCTTATATATTATAAACAATGAAAGTTTTTTTTTGTCACATGTCATATTCTTATTCAATTTGTCAAATGTCATTTTGTGGTTATTTTGAATTAATTTTTTTTTCACATATCGTTTTATGAGTTTTTCTATTTTATAAAATTTAATATAATATTTAAATATAATAATTATAATAAATATAGTAATAAATTGATATCAATTTCATTAATGAAATTATCTTTTATTTTCAAATTAAAGTTTATTAGTTTCTTTTGTTTATTTATTTAAATTTAAAAGATAAAAAACATTTTACTTATAATAATTTATTATTTTTTTTTTATAAATTCAAAATTCTCAAATATTTTAACTTTTATATTTAACTTTTTTCTTTTAAATTAACTTATGTAATACATGAGGCTCACAACTATCAACATATAACTAAGTAATTGCTAAAATTGGACATGCAACATTAATATGTAAACAGGAAGGAGAAAAATTTTATTAGAAATTTTATTATATCGTATCCTTGTAACATTTCATTTTCTTTACTTTAACTTTCCTTATAAATTTAGAAAATTTTATTTGTTAGTGTGATATTATTATAGAATGTGAAACAAAATTACGCATGATATAATGTTGTTGAATAAATCACACCTTATGTAGAAAAATAGTATAATTTGCACGTATTTCCCTAAATGTTAGAATATACAACTAGTACGTACAGGAAAAACTTAATATCAATCTATAAAAAAAAAGGCAAACAAACACAATAATTTACGAGATAAACAGCTCTGAAAACGTATGAAATGTTTGTCCCAAATTTTGATTCGCAATTTGATTATCCTTTGCATTTCTCATTTATTTGTAACTAATGGACAATTATGACAAAATTTTGGTGAAGAAAAAGTCTAAACAATATCATATATATGTACAAGCTACAACTTACTGAAAGAACTAAAGCTTTCACCTCAAACTGTATATGGTTGGTGTGAATCATTTTACGAGAAGAAGATGCAAAAGACAGTACAATAGCAATTCAAGCATGTACACGTACATATTACAGTTTGCTGTACGTGTGGGGTAAAGTGTCATCTCGAGAATATATTGGCAATTACGTTAATGTATGACTGGGTTGAATTGTTAGTTATACCAAAAACCCTAGTAGTATGATGAGACAAGATTGATGATTCCAATTCTTGTAAGCTTGTTTTCAGTCATTTCATGGTCCAATCACCTATCTAGCTACAAAACAATTAGTTGTCGAACACGAATTGGGTATTCTTATTTGATACTAATTAATTAAGTTGGAGGAAGATACATGAAAAACTGCCAAAAGTTGAACTTTTTAACGATTTTTCGTTAGTCTATATATATGCTGTGTAAATTATTCAAGAAGATTAATAAACCTATATAACTAGCTATATGTACCAGATCGGATTGAAGTTTATCCAAAGAGAGTAATAAGTGGTTCTGAATATATACTTGCTGGTCGTATGATCAGATAGTGATCATGAACTTACAGAAACAATATTGATCCAGTGATTTAAGTTGTACAGTACTATACTTGCTCACATCCATCCCAATTACATCATGAGAGAGAGAGAGAGAGAGAGAGAGAGAGAGAGAGAGAGAGAGAGAGAGAGAGAGAGAGAGAGAGAGAGAGAGAATCAAACCTCATGTTTCAAAACTGTTGGAAACAAACCGGATAAAAAGTTCAGGATATATAAAACAATGATTTCAAGAACACTCATGTTGGTCCTTAATTAATGTAAGGAAAACCCTAAACCTATATATCTGGGCACACTTATCTAAATAAGAATACTAAACAACACTAAAAATGAAGATTAATATAAACCAAGTGTCCACCAAAAGCAACAAAACTGCGCGCTAATTAAAGCCAACTAAAAAGATGCCATTAAACCAGCAGCTAAAATATATAAAAAAAAACATAGGCTTTCTAATTGAACTATTATAACATTTAATTAAAAAGCTTTGCTTACCAGCATCGATCCAGTTGGAAGATAAGTTATAACACTCGACATAACAGCTTCCATAATGGTAATTAAATTAGCCATTAATGGCCGCTGTAGCATCATCAGGATTCTCAAAACACTGATCAGCAGATGGAACCCTTGGATCAGTATATATATATTAGCAATATTATGAAAAATGAGATCGATCGTTTAAAAGATATATATACGGGTCACCATCTAAAGATATTTGATAGCTTTTTGTGAATCTTGATGATGCTCCAACAGCAAGAAATGACTGCAATGCTTTGAGATCTTCTGAAATATATTTATCTCCATGACAGAAATCGAGAGAAGATAAATCTGTTGATGGTAAAGTAGAAAAGGAAACCCTAGAAGAGTTAATTAAGGAAAACAAGTGAAGTGTGAAAAGATAAAAGGGAATAATTAACTTTCGATCAACTAGATCTATGACTATGATGATGAAAAATATTAACCAAACAAAGGAATTAAGATTTAAAAGTGCATGATGATCAAAGTAGATGAAGATGGGACTTAAAGAGATAGGGTTATTTTAGGAAGAGGATATAGAATAAAAGTGTGAGTTTTTTCTTGAACAGCGCATGACATATTATATAGAGGAGATATGCGAAAGAAGTACTGCATGATTTACGATTATCAAAACTATTTTATAATTTTAAAGAATATAATACTTTATTTAGTTTATTTGTAATGTTGAATGTGTCATTTAAAATTTAAAGATTAACTCAAACATTCGGCAATCACCATCTTTACTACTTACACAACTGATTCCCTATGATTCCCCGTATGTAACCAAATTAGTTTATATTTACAACTTAATCTACTACAGATTGTTTTTCCAAAAGGGAATTAATTAACTTCTATATAACATATTTTAAATTAAAAATGCTCAAACTATGGATTACAAAAAGATAAACGATTAATTGAACAAGAAAATATTCTTTTAATTTTAAAATTGAGGTTAATTAGAAGAAAATGATCTTATAAAAAACTTACACTTTATGATCAAAACAAAAAATATCAATATATATTAAACCGCCCATCAACTAAGGGTTAAAAAAAGAATTATAAACCGTCGGATCATTAATCTTAGACGGCTTTTTGGTAATTGATTTTTTTTTTTTAAATTTACAATATACCGCTAATCATCTTTTATGATATATAAGGTGATCAACGAGAAGAATACTAAGATGATGACAAGAAGAACAATACTAGCTATCAATTTCTGACAGACTAGAAGAGTTAAGAGGTGGGGGAGATCTGATATTTCGCTGTTGCAACAGACAGATTGAGAGAGATGATGTGTAGGAGGAGGGCCGGTCGGCGTTGAACACGGAGTAGTGGGTGTGAGGGCCGGAGAGTAGTAGGTGGGAGAGGAGAGGAGAGACACAAACCACCCTTCAAACTCTTCATTCTCCCCCACCTCGTACGAAACTCTCTTTTTCACTAATGTCATCATTATACTCATACTGAAAGATTTGTATGAATTGTCTGCCTTATTCATTGATTTGCCAACGTATTTATACAATTACAAGTCTTTATCAGAGACTAACCAACTAAGGAAAAGATAAACATAATGAAGTTTAAATAAAGATAAACCTAAATGCCAGCTAATCTTATCGCCTAACATCCCCCCTCAAGTTGGAGCA
Organism: Lactuca serriola; assembly: GCF_051521515.1. Lineage (NCBI taxonomy): Eukaryota > Viridiplantae > Streptophyta > Magnoliopsida > Asterales > Asteraceae > Lactuca > Lactuca serriola. The sequence goes on from NC_136409.1 coordinate 215,686,422, forward strand.
TGGGGATCGAAAATGCCCAACTTGCTAACAAGACAATCAAATGCAGCTTTTCCTAGAGCTTTTGTCAAGATATCCGCTAGTTGCTTAGATGTATGAACATAAGAAGGTTTAATGAGACCATCAACTATAGCATCACGAACAAAATGACAATCAACTTCAATGTGCTTCATTCGTTCATGAAAAACCGGATTTTGTGAAATGTAGAGAGCCGGTTCACTATCACAAAACAGATCAATACTTTTCTTGTGATGAATTCCCAAGCTAGCAAGAAGACCTTTTAACCATTTCAATTCACACGTAACAGCTGCCATAGATCGATACTCCGCTTCAGCTGATGATCGAGACACGGTATGTTGCTTCTTCGTTTTCCAAGAGATAGGAGAATTACCGAGATACACAATCCATCCAGATAAAGATCATCGAGTAAGAGGGCAAGCAGCCCAGTCAGAGTCACACCAACCACTCAAGATGAGAGGACTATCAGCACGTAGAAGAATACCTTGTCCAGGAGTTCCCTTCAAATATTTAACCACACGTTGAGCTGCTTCCCAATGTTCGATCCGTGGAGACTGCATGAACTGTGATAGGATGTGAACTGAGTATGCTAGATCTGGACGCGTGACAGCTAGATATATCAAACGACCCACAAGTCGACGGTAAACTTCTGGGTCAGTCAACTCTTTACCCTGAGCGAGACCAAGCTTATGATTTTGTTCAATGGGGAAACCGGCTGGTTTGGCGCCCAAAAGACCGGTTTCAGCAATAATATCCAACGTATATTTGCGTTGACACAAGAAAACCCCAGTGGGATTGCGAGCCACCTCAAGACCGAGAAAATACTTCAAAGGACCAAGATCTTTCATTTTAAAACAATTACTTAAATATGTCTTGAAGTGTTTGATAGCTTCATGATTATTACCAGAGATGATAAGATCGTCCACATAAACTAGTACATTAACTTGCACCATTCCACGCATGTATGTAAAAAGAGAGTAATCAGAATAAGACTGACGAAAACCGTATTTCTTAAGTGCTGTCACTAGTTTAGCAAACCAACACCTAGGAGCTTGTTTTAAACCGTAAAGTGACTTGCGAAGACGACATACTAAGTTGGGATTCGAGCATTTGAACCCTGGAGGCAATTTCATATAGACTTCTTCTTGTAGATCCCCGTGTAAGAAAGCATTATGCACGTCCATCTGATGTAATTCCCAGTTTTTTGAAGTTGCAATTGCCAGAAACATACGTACCGTAGTCATCTTTGCAACGGGTGCAAATGTTTCTTTATAATCTAGGCCTTCTTGTTGATGATTTCCGAACACAACCAACCGTGATTTGTATCTTTCTATATCACCATTGGAGTGATATTTAATTTTATATACCCACTGGCTACCAAGGGCACGTTTGCCAGGAGGAAGATGTTGCAATGTCCAAGTACCATTTTCTTCAAGAGTACGAATTTCATCTTGCATAGAGGCTTTCCATTTCGTGTCCTGCATGGCTTCTTTAAATGATCTCGGTTCAGTTCCCGAAGTGACTGCTGAAATAAAGGCTTTATACCGAGGAGAAAACTGATCACAATTTATATAATGAACTATAGGATACGGCGTACCTGGGGAAGCTGGTGGAGACCGGTGTGTAGAGGACGGGGATGGACTAACTTTAGTAGACGCAACAAAGTCTTTAAGAAGGATGGACGGATACTTGATTCTTTGACCTCTACCCATATTTTCCTGTTGTTCGAGTGGAGACGAGGGGTCCGGAATTGGCTTTGTATGAGAGCTTGGTAGTTCTTGACCAGGTGTATTAATGGGCGAATTTATAGGTGAAGTGTCACTAGGTGACTGATCTAGACCAACAACATCCTCGTCAATCTCATCAAAGTAAACTGGTCCATCAGGTAGTGTGTTTGTGGTCTCACGTGGTGTTAAATTCATGTCAGAATAAGGATATATGTCCTCAAGGAATTTTACATCACGTGAAACAAAGTATTCGTTGGTGTCAAGATCAAACAATTTCCACCCTTTTTTACCGAATGAATATCCAACAAAGACACATTTTCGGCTTCGACTAGCGAATTTATCTCCTTTTGCCTTTTGGTTATGAGCAAAACATAAACACCCGAACACTTTAAGAGTAGAATATGAGGGAAGAGTACCAAACAATATCTCTGATGGACTTTTGTTGTCGAGCAAAGGAGAGGGTGTGCGATTGATCAGATGTGCAGTTGTGAGGATGGATTCACCCCAAAAAGAAATAGGCAATTTTGCTTGGAACATAAGAGATTGGGCTACATTGAGGATGTGTTTGTGTTTTCTCTCTACTCGCCCGTTTTGTTGAGGAGTACCAACACATGATGTTTGAAACAAAATTCCATGTGTAGAAAAATAAGTAAACAAGCAATTAAACTCTGTTCCGTTATCACTTTGTACTATATTGATTTGTTTTGAAAATTGTCTACCAACCATAGCCACAAAAGACACAAACATTTCATAAACTTCAGTTTTATCAGTCAACAAATACACCCACACTGCACGAGAATAATCATCAACTATTGTCAAGAAATATCGAGCCCCACAGCTTGAAAGATGCTTGTAAGGACCCCAAAGATCACAGTGTACTTTCTCAAAAATTCGACTAGTTTTAGTTTCACTAAACTGTGCCTATGGGCAAGTGGGAAGACATTGCTATGGATTTTGTCACTAAACTGCCCAGAACAAAGAATGGTCACGACATGATTTGGGTGGTCGTTGATCGATTCACTAAGAGTGCGCATTTCATAGCGGCCAGGGAGAAATGGTCTATGGTGAAGCTTGCGAATTCTTACGTGAAGGAAATTGTGAGGCTTCACGGTGTTCCATTGACGATTGTGTCGGATCGTGATAGCCGTTTCACATCGAGGTTTTGGAAAAGTCTACAAGAGGAATTGGGTACCAAGTTGTGTTTAAGTACAGCTTACCATCCGCAGACTGATGGTCAGAGCGAACGAACGATACAAACACTTGAAGATATGCTGAGAGCATGTACTCTGGAATTGGGATGAACATTTACCGTTGGTAGAATTTTCCTATAATAATAGTTTCCACTCGAGCATTAAGATGGCACCTTTTCAAGCTTTGTATGGACAGAAATGTCGTACGCCGTCTTGTTGGCTTGAGGCTGGGGAAAAGCAGTTTATGGGACCGGAGTTGGTTCATCAAACTGCTGAAAAGTTGAAAATAATTAGGGAAAGAATGTTAGCGGCTCAGGATCGTCAAAAGAGCTATGCTGACAAGAAGCGGAGACCGATAACTTTTGAGGTTGGGGATTCGGTTTTGCTTAAAGTCTCGCCGTGGAAGGGACTTATAAGATTTGGTAAAAGGGCAAAGTTGAGTCCAAGGTTTATTGGACCGTTTAAAGTTCTTCAGAGGATTGGGAACCAAGCTTACAAGCTCGAATTACCCGAAGAACTGAATGGAATTCACAACACTTTTCATGTGTGTTATTTGAGGAAGTTCACGGGAGAAGTTCCCGACGTAATTCCAATTTCTGAATTGAGAATTGATGAGAACAAAAGGTTGATTGAAGAACCAGAGGCAATTGTTGACCGAAAGACTAAGAAATTGCGACGCAAGATGGTTGGGTTAGTGCTTGTCCGATGGAAACACACGAATGGGCCGAATCTCACCTGGGAGACGGAGAGTGACATGATGGGTCGCTATCCGCATTTGTTTGTTGATGTGTGATTCCGGGGACGGAATCATTCTAAGGTGGAGAGAATTGTAACGCCTGTGTTTCCGGGCTTGCCATATTTAGCAATATAATAGTCTAGGTTAACCTTTGTAACCCGTTTTGAAATAATAAGAATGTATTATTTGAGTATTATGTGTTTTGTGCTTAATTGCTTAATTATGTGGTCTGATTAATTAAGAACAAAAATAAGCGTCAAAATTTAAGTGTAAAATAAACTTAATATCTTTGGTTAATGTTGTAGTAGTCGAAACGAGGTTTCCGAATATATATAGAACGCCCAAATCTGACTTCGTATGAGGAAGTTATGATTTATCGAAGTTCCGGCTTAGCGGTATACAGCCTGAAATACTCGAATTGAGATCGAGCGGTTGTTAGCCGAAGCAATCTAAATGAGAATCGAAGATCTCATTGTTGGTATCGAAGCGATAAAAAGTTAGGCGAGAACGGACGTCAAACGAAGAAGTTATGAATTTATAACGAAAGTTTCTGTCGCGGCCTATTAAAAATAATTAATAAAAATAAAGTCAAAATTAGCCGATGGAGTCTAAACGAAAGTCGTAGAGCGTGGTCTCACCTTTCCGTGGATATAAAGAACGTCGAAAACGGAGTTCGTATGAAGAAGTTATGAATTTCCGAAGTTTATTAATCATTTTATATTTTTATTTAATTCAAAATCGGAGGTATTATCCGAAGCCGTGTCACCAGTGTAATCCGGAGTACGCCCCGCGTACGAGGTTACGCTATCGCGTAACTCCGATAGTGTCGACACTTCGGATGACGCATGCAATGACGATTTCGGACGCGTACGCGCTGCGTACGCCTGTACGCCCCGCGTACTCCGAGGTTCCAGCCTCTATATAAAGGATCCGAAGGCAGCCTCATTTCTTGTTCATTTTCTTCTCCTCTCTAGTCTTTTGCATCGTTTTTCGTGCCGAAGCTACCCCGAAGCCCCGGTATCATACTCTAGCCCCGAGGCAAGTCCCGAGACCCCGAAGATCCCGAGAAGCGCGGTTCCCGAGTTGAAGCTCTGCCCGCGAGAAGTTCGATTTTCAAGGAGATCTTCTAGATCTGCTGTGGATTACTACTTCTATAAGCCGTAGTGCTGTCGGATCGTCTTCTGATCAAGTGAGTGTGTAGTTATTTCTTCTAATACAATAATACGAAGTATTTTATATAAAAATACGTGTTATGTGTATATATTTGGTTGTGTTGTGTGTGAATGAGTATTCACTCTCTTCTATCTTATAGATCTGCTTATTTCTTTATGAGATATGTGTTATGTGTGTGTGTGCCTCGTCTGTTATGTGATATATGTGTTGATTCAAGCATGCTATACAGGTTTTCTTTAAACTATGTATACAAATGTATATTTTTATCTACTAATATGTTGGGTAGAACATGGGTAGATAGTTGGTGTGTAATAAACAAATGAGAGGCATCGATGTTGTTGTTGTTGTTGTTGATCTAGTTATTCAGCGGAGTGTGGATAACGACCACAGACTCTTTCTAGACAGTCCAGTGGAACGCTAGCAGGTTCATAACCTGTAGGTGTTGTGAACGATGTGTTCACCGGTGTACTCTATCCCCCTCATGGTTGCCTTTAGGATATCTATTGTTGAGGAAACCCCTTCGCAGTGATGTCCGTCCCGATGAAAATCCTAGATTAGGTCCCTTGAGATAGTTGTTTTAGGGACGTAAAGTGAGGATAACGGGAATGGGTAATCGGGATAGTGATTGGTTGGTGAAATTAAATATAACTTATTTATTGTGGGTTGAAAACCCTATATGCTCACCAGGCTCCCAAGCCTGACCCACTCAGTTTTATTTGTATTACAGGAAGTGGCACAAGGGCGTAAGATGGATGGATCATCTTGTTGTTTTGTTTACAAGTCTGTATATGTATATATTTGTTGAATGACTTGTAATGTTTATCGTTTATGCTTTATGGTCTGTATCGGAACATGACATCCCGAGTTTTGATTATATAATGAAATGCATCTCTTGATGAAATGCTTTGATAAATATTATTTTATCATGTTTTGTTTTTGGGAACAAATTCCGCAACTCTTTCAAATCAAAAGGATTTATTCTGAAATTATTTAAAAGCATAAATGAAAATCGGTCTTTTCTGGCCGAGATTTCGGGGATGTCACACTGACAGTCAAGTAAGTCAACTCTGGTCAAAGTCAACCTTCCAGGTCAACCCTACTCGCCGAGTCCTCCTAATGACTCGCCGAGTTCATAAGCTCAGGGTCTTTCTATTCGCAACTCGACTCGCCGAGTCATTCTATGACTCGCCGAGTCCAACTAGTTCCAAGTCCTGTCCTGTCCAACTCACTGAGTCACCACCCGACTCACTGATTCGAGTCTCAACTCGAAGGGTTTGACGTTTCGCGACCTGACTCGCCGAGTCCACTAATAGACTCGCCGAGTCCTAGGCAATCTTCAACCAACTCGTCGAGTTGTTCTTCCAACTCTCCGAGTTCATGCTTAACTTCATCCAACTCGACGAGCTGTTCATCTCACTCGTCGAGTTCCTCCTCATCTTCAAGCTACTCGCCGAGTCCACTCGAAGGACTCGCCGAGTCTATTCAGTCCTTAATCCATGCAGTGGCTTTTCGAGCCAAGCAGGGCTTCCAACTCATAGATCCATACTTCTAAGGCCTATCCCCCACGTAAAGTGGCAAACTTTACGTGTAGATCAAGAGATCTAGGCTTGAAACACCTTCAAACTAGGGTTTATGGCAACATACTTCTTCAACATACCAAGGGCTGATACTTTAGGGGATTTTAGACCAAAACAAACATGGATCTGAGGTAGCAACCTCAGATCCGGACCTCTAACTCAAAATGGTTACTTATCATGCCAAAATGACCAAAACTCACACATGAGAATAGATCTAGGTGCAAAGGGATTCCAAGCAACAGCTTATTACCTCCAATAGGTCTGAAATGTCTTCTCAATCACGGATCTACAGTCCCTTCTTGCACCTCCAAAGCCTTTCTTCCTTTTCCAAGCTATAGTGTACTCTTCAAGGCAAGATCTAGCTCTAAAACGGATATGGTAGCTAGGGTTTGGTGTTCTGGGGTAGAGAGGCAGTAAAGGAACCCTAGAAAGGAGAATGAGACGCTTGAATAGGCTCCAAGTCCCGGATTTATGGTTTTCCTCGTTCAGACCCAACTTGTCGAGTCTCCTTGGCCGACTCGCCGAGTCGGTCGCTTACACCTCGACCCGGATCCCGCTCGGACTCGCCGAGTCCCTCCATGGACTCGCCGAGTCTCCCCTTAAAATTGAGGTCTTCTTTCTTTTCTTGACTTTCCAAACTTTGGGGTGTTACATACTCATTCCGTGATTACCAACAACTGATGGTTAATAACTAGTTAATCAGTCTCCGATCAGCACCACCTAGGGGTGAGAGATATAAAACGGAAAACCAAATCGGGTATTCTGGTTATGGTTAATAACTAGTTAAATTAGTTCGTGTTTTGGGTTTAAAGAGTAGCCTTATCTGGGTTTCGGGTATTCTGGTTATGTGTCCAACGGATCCAAGTATTATGGGTTTTAGAACCGGATTTATAAGTGAGAACCGAAACTCGCTTTAATGAACCGGAAGTGGAATTTGAAGGATTACTCTTTTTATACCCAATACACACAATCTTTTCTCTTTTTCTTTTCCGTTTTTACTCTACCCACTAAAAACTATAGTGTTTTGTAGGAACCACCAGCTCCATTGCCGGAATTTGGAGCTTCTTACCGGAAAACCTTTGTTGTCGGAGTACCGTCTGTAACGTCCCAAAAATACTAAGTAAAAATTTTATTTTTCAATCAAGAAATCCAATCATTCATATTTTCATGTTTAAATGTTTTCAGGTACTTCTACTAGTTAGTAGAAAAAGAAGCTCCAAATTTGAAGCTCCAAACTATAGTGTTTTGTAGGAACCGCCAGCTCCCCCAATCTACCACATACCACACAATAACATATAAAGCACATATTGGGCCTTGCCCACTGCATCGGACCGAAGTATGGACTAACTGGGGCCTTGCCCCCTACATCAGACCGAAGTCCGAAGCTGACTGGGACCTTGTCCCCTACATCGAACCGAAGTCCGAAGCTAACATCGGACCGAAGTTCGAAGCTGACTGGGACCTTGTCCCCTACATCGAACCGAAGTCCCGAGCTGACATCGGACCGAAGTCCGAAGCTGACTGGGACCTTGTCCCCTACATCGAACCGAAGTCCGAAGCTGACATCGGACCGAAGTCCGAAGATGACTGGGACCTTGTCCCCTACATCGGACCGAAGTCCGAAGCTGACTGAACATAGCATAAACATATCAACTAGCATAAACACATAAATCCTGTCTGAGCCACGAAGGCATTAAACATACTAACTACTACATCGGACCAAAGTCCAAAGCTGACTGGGACCTCTGTCCCCTACATCGGACCGAAGTCCGAAGCTGACTGAACATATCATAAACATATCAACTGGCATAAACACAAAAACCCTATCTGAGCCACGAAGGCATCAAACATACTAACTAGTAGAAATCCACGAAGGCATCAACATTGCAGAATAAGACTCCAAGGCTGGACCCTTCCTTTTGGAAGTAGAAGTACCTGAAAACATTTAAACATGAAATCGTAAGCACAAAGCTTAATGAGTTCCCCAAAATACCACATACCATACATAACATCGCGTCCCACCCACATAACGACCCCCTCCCCAAATATAACGGGCACCGCCCAACATATCGGGCCCCGACTATATAACACGCCCCACCCATCAAACATACAAGAGTCACAAAGGCAACTAGCATCGTACATAGTATAGTGAGAAGACTCACATCGCAACGTAGTCAACAACTAACATGCTCACACAGCCTAGAAATGGGTGCTACACACCTCCTACCAAATCACATAAGGTAAACTCTTAGTTTACTTTCAAAAACTAGTCGCTTGACTAAAAGTCAAACCATGCCAAAAAGTCAATGCCAAGGTCAGCGGTCAAAATCAACGCCAGTTGACCTCCACATTGTGGCCAACCCATGGCCACGTTGTGGCTCTCCAATATCAGTCACGATCATGAAGTGCTTTCCACGTCGTGACTGACATGTTTCCACATTGTGACAACACCAAACAGAACCATCATGAATCCCTCCTCCTCCTCCCATGTCATGCCATCCAACTCGCCACGTCGTGGCTACTATCCTTGGACAGCTTTACGGCTTGAGTCCTAAATCCATTACTCCTTAAACTTATATTTTACATAAAGCTTCTAGGGACTCCAAATGCTCATAAAAATCCAAACTTTATGGACATGCATGCCCCCATGCGTGTCATTCATCCAACTAGGTCAAAATGGGGTCAAACTCCATGCATGGACTCAAAGTTGCAAAAAACTCATCAGATCTGGAGCATCACACCACATTGGGATCCCAAGGATCAATAAAGTTGCAAACTTTATTGAATACTTGCACTCAAAACACCAATAACATGAAGGGTAAGCCACTAAACCTAGATCTAGAAGAAGCCAACCAACAAGATCTAAAAAAGGGAACTTACAAAGGTCCATAAGGTGATCCCAAATGTAAAGAGGAGTTTCTTGCTTGATCCTTGCACTAATAACTTCTTCTTTTTCCTTCAAAGAACACCAAAATCACCAAAATGAGCTCAAGCTTGCAAAGTGGAGGCTATGGTTTAAAAGGGCCATTTAGAGGTGATGAAGGCTGAGGGTGGGGAAACCCTAGACATCACTTTCTGTAAATAGGGTCGTAAGCCCAAAAATTAGGTTTTAGCTTATATGTCGTTTCCACCTCGTGGCACACATGTTGCCACGTCGTAGTGACCTTTAATGAAATGAGCACTTCATGTTGATTGGCCTGTCGTGGTGATCCCTTCACCACGTCGCGGCCAATCTCAAATCTTAAATTATTAAGTTAAAAGTTAAAACCAGAAACTGGATGTTACAACTCTCCCCCACTTAAACTGGATTGCGTTCTCGAAATCCATCTCGGTTAGAATCTCTAAAAACACCACCAACACAGTCATATGCTCCCTCCAACCACTATATAAAATTAAAGTATTCTTAAAGAAAACTAGAGACACCACTCAGAACCCTACAGATGCCAACAAACAACCCAACACTTGAAAACAATCAACTATAACAACTACTTCTTTCTCCCCAATTGTAAGACCTATCTCATCGTGAAAACTATTCAATCCGGGAAATTCTCAAAACTGGTACTACAAACCAACTCCAGTAATATACTTACCAAGACCTCAAACCCATTAGTCTAAACTATAGAAACCAGACCCTAAGACTAATGATCATCCGTTTCTCATAACTACCCCTTGTCCCTGACCAGGATCACTACCAAACCATGTAAAATGAATTCCCAAAACATCCCCATCGTGGATTTTCAACAAATTCCAAATACTTAATTCATGCCCAAAAGACCTCAAATACACACTTGACTTCTTGCAAAATTATCACCAACCCACCGTTCTCACGAGCATAATAATGTCAATCCTAAAATCTCACATTGCATCCAAACTCTCAAGCCAGCACAGGTGCATAACCGTTTGACAAATCGTCTAAGAGACCTACAACGAACTCCATCACAAGTAACTTAATTCACGCGAACCATTCTCACAAAACGAGTAAGGACCATTAAGAAGGAACTCAACAAGGAACTGTCGATAAACAATCATGACCTTTCCAACAAGTCACCTAATATGAATCCCCGCCCCAAACCTGTCGACCACTATTCCAATAGTACAATTACTATACTGCTCAAACGGCTAAAGAATCAACATATGAGTCCTTACTACATAATTTGTTAGTCCAACTAAAATAAGTTAAATCCACAATGGTTCACTATATGTTGCGACACCATTCATCCATTTGAAAGATAAGCTCACGGTTCTACACCGAACGACCAAATAACAAGTGGGAATAGGTCTATAACAACCCAAGTGATTGATACGGGCTACATCATAGTGTTACATCACTTTGGCAACGACCTATATCAACCAACGGGTCTATTTTAATGGAAGTGAATGTTATGGGCCAAATCATAGTCTTACATCACTCTTATGACTACCATGGGCTCTCTCATGGTCTTCCCAATGAAACTAACATGATAACAATCAAAGATAACATGAGATGGTCCCCTGGTCTAGTAGAACCCATCATGTGTTTGATCATCCTTTGAACCCCAAAGCCTTCATCAGACAAGAACATGAAGAGAAACCTTCACACAACCCACAACCTAAGCCCAACCACCAACTTAAACCTTGCGCCACTGTCGATGCTTCAAGTCTTCCAACGATAACCCGAAATCCTTAACATATGTATTCCTAATCATAACTGATTGTTGAACATCATTCCTTGTATAATTTTCAATTTAGATAACAACCAAAAGTAGCCATCTCCCTATCCTTGAATATGAAAGTCTGAGATGACATGCACTCGAAAATATTTCCATCAAACCCAAGCGATTCTCCTCCGCTTGGATTTGGCTAAAATCTGACGACTTTATAACCATTAGAATTTCCAAGACAACCAAATAAATTCACTATTTGGTTGTTAACAACCACGCATGACATTATCAAGTATAAGAGAATTTGAATTCTTCAAACAACACTCAAGAGCTCCAACATATGACTGCAACCCATAATGACAAGACCCCAAGAGTTCCATTTTGTGACTATCATCCCACATCAATAATCAACCCATCCATAAAACCTTCCCAACTCAAAGCAATATCCTAATCTTAAATAATTCAACCAAACCCTACCAATGCACAACTTATCTAATAAAACTTCCCGCTCAGAGGAAAATTCCGAAAATTAATCAGAGTGCTGTCATAACCGCGATAAGATCGACCGTATTACTAACCTTGCTGACACGACCTACCAAAATTGAATTTTGCGTAGATCTGAAGTCTTACCTGCAAACTGCACAATGCAACTCCGACATTGTTACATCCCTATTTTCACGGCCAATTTAAAACTTTTTATTTATGCTTATTTAAAACATAGTTTCTTTATAAAGCGAAATTTGGTCCTATAAAAGTTTTTCCGAAGAAATATTTTTCATTTATTATTAAAAGATTTGGGATGTCAGAACTGATACAAGAAACATAAACATGACTTACAGTATTTTAGACTAACAATTTTCATCTATTTGAATCTCTTATTAGGCATGTACCTTTGTACCACTACCTATGATACAAAGAAGCTGAGTGGGTTAGGTTGAGAAACCTTATGAGTACATAGGGTTTTCAACCTACAATGATATAGTTAATATGTTTAATCATCAAACTAACAATTAACCAAATTACCCATCCCCATTTTATTCTATATTTGTTGCTAAGAACATCTCCTAAGGATCATCACCTACATTGCATTTCATCGCTATGGATTTTCCTAATGTTCATCGCGTAGTCATCGTATTTTATATTTCCATCGCTAAAGACTTTTCCTAATGTTCATCACCTAATCATCACATTGAATACACGGTTCTTACATCGCCCGAACTCATAGTCGCATGAATACATGGTTCTTACATTGCATGAACTCGTAATTCATCACCTGCAAGTTGTAATTTTGTCGGTGTTCCACTGGACTGTTTAGATTAGTACGTGGTCGTCATCTATACTCTAGTAGATGACTACATCGCAATCATCGCAAACATCGCAAGTAAGCGTCAGGGCATCTCCTAATCAGTTTTCATCTCTCATCGCCAATCTCTCATCACCCATCACTATCCGATATATATATATATATATATATATATATATATACACACACACACACACGCACGAAAATACTTATATAATAAAATTGAGTAAAATCATATCATATAAGTTCATCCAACACATATTGTAGATAATAGGCGCACATAACATTTAATTATCTAAATACTTCATATCTATGTGTAAGATGAAAGTAACTATGCACTCACTGGATAAAAGTGGATGCCTTAGAATTTAAGTAGAACTTTGCCTTGGTACTTTATCTTTTACTTTGACATGACAGAGATTCTTCTGACAGAAGTCCGAAAATTGCACTAGTAGAGCTTCTACTCAATAACTACTACTTTCTGACCACCCAAGGGTCACAAGGCTTCTTCGGAGTACCAAAAACTTAGGGGAATGGGCTAAATCGAGAGAAACTCGAGAGAGAAGTTTGTGTGTGGTGTGGAGATCAAATGGGCAGGAGAAAGCTATTTATAAGCTGACATTGGGGTAGGCGCACCACAAACAAACAGGGTGCACACCACGCCCAATCATGATCGGCAATTCTCCCCTCTCTCAAGGTGACACATCACGACTGATGGATGGTGCAACATGGCAAAAGGGGGTAGGTACACACATAACTTCAAAAATTCATATCCCAACCATACGAGCTCTGTTTTTGATGTTCCATATATCCACGTGTAGGTATTTTCGAGTACTACAACTTTACTTTAGACTCCGTCGGCTAATTCTTAGATGATCTTAATTTTAGTGATCTACGAAGATTACACTGTTAACGACCGTATAAAATTCATAACTTTTACATACGGACTCTGTTTTCGACTGTCTTTATATGGTCGGGCTTGTATTAACGAGATATTAAACTCTCATTTAAATCATTTCTTCTAACAATCAACCATTGTTGCAGAAATCGGGATTAATTGGCGATTAATCGTTGATTAATCGTTTGGCATTCTCCAACCGTCGAGGATTAGGGTATTAATCGGAAATTTTGGATTAATCGTTTTGAGTTCTCCAATTGTCGAGGATTAGGGTATCCCCGCCAAGAACGATTAATCCCTTAACACCAGTCAACCATCAAGCTACCATCAAGCGAATTTTACAACCTTGCAATCAACCGATCTAAAATCCGAATTCTGTGTCCGCACTGCTGCGCTAAAACTTTGAAAAATCATAACTTCCTCATACAAAGTGGGATTTGGTAGTTCTTTATATGCATGCTCTCGGTGTAACAACAACTATGACTTTAGTTTAGATCACGTAGGATAATAATTAATTTAGTAAAAAATCACTTTTTATGATATGCAAGGTCGTTTCGGTTTAATCACGAAACTTCGAAAAAGCATAACTTCTTCATACGACGTCAGATTTCAACATTCTTTATATCTACGGAATCATTGTCTCATATAATATAGATTTGGTTAATATTATTTATCCTAAATAATATTCTATAAAAAAATTCATTTTTAACGTTAATTATGCCTTAATTGACTAACTCAATTATGTAGGTTTTACAATTATGCCCCCCTTAGGAAGATTACGTCCCAGAATCTTGAACAAAACTGGGCTTGTATAATAACCGCACATTACCTTTCTATCCTAGGTAATAACCATAACTCCTATTTCCTTCTAACCTTCGACTTTTTAATTATTGGCGGTGCTCAATGTTGAACCTGTTCTTCATTCTAAATTTGATCTGCATTGGAGACTCTTGCTCCTTCATGAGTAGACCCAACCTAAGGATAAGGTCTTTACTTCGACTACCCTAACAGACCGATGGGCCATGTTCGAATGACCTATCATCGTATGATCCAATATCTAGAACTAGGTCTCTTTGAGTCGGATTCTATCATGGAATGTACCTTCCTTCATGTAACACCGAAAATTTCCAAAACGAAATTTTCATTTAAATTCGCTTATTTCTTTAACACATTTCATAAAAATCATATTTATTTAAATTACAAATCATGACTCTGTTGTTCAATCAATTAATAAACCAGGATCCTCCAAAACAAACGCTTCTTATGGTGTATACAATCGAGCCGGTGCCGTCCTGTGATTCTGAGGAAACCTGAAACACATAACACAAAACATTATAAGCACGAAGCTTAGTGAGTTCCCCAAAATACCACATACAACACATATTAGCCACTCGAGGCTATAACTCTGTTGACCCTCTGGTCAATGTGTCTCAGTGGGACCCTCCAGTCCCATAACTATGTGGACCCTCTGGTCCTATGCTCGTTGGACCCTCCGGTCCGGTCTGCTTGAGCCTTCCGGCCTCATGAATCGTTGGACCCTCCGGTCCGGTCTATAAAATCTGCATAGCATAAATCACAAAGACATAATGCATAGCATGTCACATACAACAGGATAACATAATACTCAATATAAGCACATAAGGCCTTCCGGTCACACATAACTACCACTCAAGGTAAAGTATAGTGAGAAGACTCACCTGGAAACAGAAAGCAGTTATCCTTACAATTGAATCTCGAACTCGCCACTGCCTAACACATAAGGCAAGGATCTCTAATTAGACCGACAATTTCTCTTTCCCTCTCTAATCGGGTAGTGGGTAAAAGATCATTTTACCCCTCTATGATCTCTATTACTTATGTTGACCAAAACCCCAAAGTCAACAGAAGTCAATTCAAGTCAAAGGTCAACTCTGACCAGACTCGTCAAGTGCATAAGAATGACTCGGCGAGTCCATGCGTGTCCTCTGAATCCTCAAAAGCCTTACTCGACTCATCGAGTTAACCTTTCACTCGACGGGTTACCACTGGTCACGAATCGCGGGGCAACCCGACTCGACTCGTCGAGTCCCCATATGGACTCGGCGAGTTCCCCCCATGGCAACACTGAAAAGACCTTCTAAGGTCAGATCTGTTTCTCTAACTTATAGATCTGACCTTCTTACACCCAATAATCATGCAAACGTTCAATCTTTAAGCTCATGTAACTCTCTTATGCCCGTAAATGAAGAAATAGCTCCTAAAATGGCAACCTAGATCCATAACCCCAAAGGGACTGCATAAAGCTAGAAGATTGGGACTCTTTGGACCTCTTAAGGTCCAGATCTAAAGCTTATACCACACTGGGATCTCGTATGCATCATATACTATCGAAGAAAGGGTAAAGAAAACCCAAGATTCATGGATTTTTACACAAAACAGAAGGAAGGGGCAAAATACTACCTCAAAATAGAGATCCTTGCTTAAATGTCTTAGAAAAACAACCTCCATTGGTCCTTCAGCTGAATCCCTTCGCTTCATTTGAAAAACCACACCAAAATTACTTGATTTCATCACAAGAACTCTTCCTTGGCTCCAATGGTGATTTAAGGTTCCTTACAGGAGATATGAGGCGCACCCAAGGTCATAAGTTCCTTTAAATAGGCTCCAACCCTGGAACTTAGGGTTTTCTCTGCCCAGTACCTACTCGGCGAGTCCATCCTAGGACTCGTCGAGTCCGCTCATTAAATCCACGCGGCAAATCTCTACTCGACTCAGCGAGTTGGTCCCTCAATTCGTCGAGTCCCTCCTCAAATCTCAAGATTAACATACCCAATAATGTCCCTGAAAATCCGGATGTTACAATTCTACCCCACTTGAATTAGATTTCACCCTCGAAATCACTCCTTAATCACTTATAGATCGAAATTATCAACCCGAAGGCACTACTGAAATGATCTTCATACTACACCGATATCTTTCTCTATGGACACGCGAAACCACATAAAACTTCCAAAACCAAAATTTAAACCAACTCTTTCATCGCTAAAATACTCCTTCCCAATACCCGAAAACTCTAGTGGCTTGACCCACCACTTGACTGCCTACTCGAGCGATCACCATGATATTCGCTCCTCGAATATCAACCCTGTTTACTCACTAGCTCACTGATTCTCATAAGACCACATCCAACAACCGGCTATCGCCCTCCCAAACCGATCATGCTAAATCATACGAATCACGCCCCACGACTAAAAGGGGTCACATTCCACCTGGGCACATCTACTAAACTGCTATCAGAAACCATCCGATCAAAGAATCCCAACACTCTGCCCTCGGGCACAAAAGCATAACCATGCTCGCTCAGAAGTGTCCTGAAAAATCACATTCATAAGTCTCAGCTCCAAATTCCATATCCCCTTTAGCACCACACGAGGTCTGACCGCTTAATCTGCTCGGTCGTCTGAAGCACCAACCCTGTACTACCCATCACACGTAGCCCTACCTCTCCCCAACAAATGGGAGTCCGACACCTCCTCCCATACAACAGCTCAAAGGGTGGCATACGAATGCTCGAATGATGGTTGTTGCAATAGGAAAACTCAGCCAAGGGTAAGTACATGTCCCAACTCCCTCCAAAATCCAATACACATGCCCGAAGCATGTCCTTGAGCGTCTGAATCGTCGGCTCACTCTGCCGGGCTCTCCACAGAAGAGCTTCCACTGACTTCCCCTTCGCATGAACTATCTTGGCCCTGTGACACACAAGTCACAAAATTCTCAAATGAAAACTACAATCCAACCGGAAATCGACTTAGCCCTGACAGAGACGGAGACCCGAGTCTCGCCCCTGGTTCAACCACCAGGCTCCAAAAACTCAATACTAAGGCTACTCAAGCCTAAAACTCTTCTGCATCATACTCTGATTGGAGATCACTTCATCATCACACTCTCTTATTGTCTAGCGAGTACTATTGTTCCCTGCAGCATCATGATGACCTCTCGTCGACTAGTAAGTACTACGACTCCTTGTAGCATCACAACAGCCTCTGACTAGTGAGTACTACGACTCCCCGTAGCATCACAACACCATCTTACTAGTGAATACTATGGCTCCCCGTAGTATCACAACACCATCTGACTAGTGAATACTACGGCTCCCCGTAGTATCACAACTCCCTTTCTCTGACTTGTGAGTACTACGGCTCCCCGTAGCATCACAACACTCTCTGACTAGTGAATACTACAGCTCCCCGTAGTATCACAACTCCCCTCTCTGACTTGTGAGTACTACGACTCCCCGTAGCACTACAACACCCTTTCTCATCACCCCATAATCTCATTCTCACTACAACACCACACTACGTCCACTAACTCATGCTCCGCAGACTATCATAGATAGCTACACACACTTGACCCAAATATGCATCATAGACTCTAAAGGCGACCGCCATAACAAAATACCTTCCCCTGCTAAGATCCATAACCTTAAATAATCCTTCTTGTTGACAATACCCGAAGGGCTCCCACTGGAACCGTAAATACCTGATACACCACTAGTCATTTCAAACTCAAGATTCTAAATAACTCCGAAATCGGGACATTATACTCGGTCACCACGGAACACCATTACGGAACATCACGATGTCCTGCCTCAACCACTGATCTCCTACTCCCAGCACCATACAGGTACAACAATACATTTCCTCTGAACTCCATGAATAATTCTTCTTTTTACCCAATGCGCAACTTCAGTGTATCCAAACACTCAATTGGAATACAAAGAAAGCGCTAACGCTTCAGAACACGCTGATGATCCTCCGAAACCCTTTCCCCTACTGCTCAATATCCAAGCAAGAATACACATACCGGCCCGGGAGTTGGCTGCTCGATAATCTTCTATCCACCCCAAAAGAGGCATATACAATCCATACTTCGACCCACAAGTTCTCAACTGCCCATACCGTCATTACGAGTCTTCCACTTGAAACGGCCCTGACCACCACCAGATTCCTGACCATTGGCCACCTGCCGTGGAGACACCCCTCCTTTCTCAGACACATACCACATGCATTAACTCGCTCTGCACCTTTCCTTGATCACCAATGACCCTGGTCTCATGAATTCGAGCCGCAGGTTTCTGTATCCAACACCTAACCGCTCTTGTACAAATCTCTGGTTCCCTCAATAAAATACCCGGTTCTCCCCCACTTAGGGTTCGAACCATCACCAGTTGACGCATCAACATTCTACCCCACAGACGGTTTCCTCCAGAAACATCGCACCTACGCTTGGAAGGTGCCACACAACGCCCAATGATCTCCCCACGTAGAGATCAAGAAACCTCAAATACCCTAAATCTCTGAAGAAATCCTTAGGGACTTCTCATCATGACTGTCTCTAGCCATTCGAAGTCTCATACCATCCCAATGCTGAACATCCCAACTGTTCAATACTATCACTGACTCTTAGACTGAAACAATAAATCATCATACTCCTCCTCCTTGACTTCTCAACCCCCGCTCCAACACGTGAATCATCACGAGAATAGGGACTCCACTACCATACTCAATGTCCATCATAGACAGAAGAGCCACCGCTCTGATATACTTGACTGGATTACCCGCTGATACCGCTACCACACGCCCTACTATACTTAATTAGGGTGTAATGTGGTCCTTGACCATCTCAGTCCCCACTGACTACCTGCTCATGGTAGATCATTTCCTTGCGGCAGACATGCTGCTTGATACTCTGGTAGAAAAATCGACATCAATGTCAACCCGTAGGGTTTACTCCTAAACCCAAAAATGAAATCTCACGCCTCTCCTACTTCCCATAGGAAACATAAATAACACCCAACAAGTCATAGAAGGTGACATCTCTTCCATCGGCTGATTGGTCACTCAGACCGTAATCCCTCATAAAAGCCTCCTCTACTAATCCCTGAGTCTTGCGACTACATCTGACATCTTACCAAGGTACTCTGAAATGCTCTTGACCCCCCCCCTCAAGGGATGCCTTTTCGAACTCAATCATGGCCCTCAGGCCTTAAACCCCATCGTGTCCAACTCCACCAATCAATCCTGATCGGACAACCGAAGAATCACAAGCATCCTATGCTAAGAACCATGATACTCAGCCCCTGACATCTCTTCTCAATCTACTACAATGCATGGCACTCGAATCTATAACATCACCCCTCAATCTGATAAGATGTATGGTACTCGAACCATGACATCACTTCCCAATCTGCTCCGATGTATGGTACTCGAACCATAACATCACTTCCCAATTTGCTTCGATGTATGGTACTCGAACCATAACATCACTCCTCAATTTGCTCCGATGTATGGCACTCGAACGATAACATCACTCCTCAATCTGCTACGATGTATGGCACTCGAACCATAACATTACTCCTCAATCTGCTACGATGTATGGCACTCGAACCATAACATCACTCCTCAATCTGCTACTTAGAACCTTCAGAATACTCCCTGTATCGAGTATGGGTCCTCTGCTTTCGGTAGTACGGGCCCATACTACCTACCACATCTACCCATACTTTCCACACGGACCATCCCAGAGCTCCTAAGTAGTTGCTCAACCTGCTCGTTCACCAATTCCGTCACGCGTGCTCGCTCCTCAGTGAAATGCTATACTCTGCCAGCGCACTCATCTGGCCAAGGTAACTACCTAGGCTCTTTCTTGGTTCTACCACTTCTCCGCCATCAGCTGCTGAAGAACTCCTAATGATGCCAACCATCTACCTCCTGAATATCGTCATATTCACTTAGTAGCTGACTCCCATCCTCGAGAGCTCCACAAAGCACGAAGCAAGCAGCATTCGGGAATCGAAGCATCTACTTCAGCACGTAAAACCTCCCAAGGTTATTATCCACCCGCTTTCCTCATACTCAAAGGATATCACCGAACTCTAACATCTTCGCCACACATGGCCTCTGGCTACCCTCTCGTCAGACTCCTCATATGCTCATATAGATACCTCTCTTAGATTACTCCTCTACTCGAATTCCCTAAAGGATTCCTGCTGAATACTCTCACTTATCTCATACTCAAAAGCACATCACATACAACAGCAACTCCTAGGCTAAGGCATCACAAATCAAACCACTCTAGTCCTAAGATATGAAATACCTAGCCTGTCTCTAGCATGCATAATATCTCATAAAATGTATCATAAATATCTCATAACAAAGTAAGGGTATTTTGGGAAATCACCGTTTGGGCTCTAGCTGATTGTACACACTGCCGTCCTGTGATTCTGAGGAAACCTGAATCACATAACACAAAACACTGTAAGCATGAAGCTTAGTGAGTTCCCTAAAATACCACATACAACACATATTAGCCACTCGAGGCTATAACTCTGTTGACCCTCTGGTCAATGTGTCTCAGTGGGACCCTCCAGTCCCATAACTCTATGGACCCTCTGGTCCTAAGCTCGTTGGACCTTTTGGTCCGGTCTGCTTGAGCCTTCCGGCCTCATGAATCGTTGGACCCTCCGGTCCAGTCTATAAACTCCGCATAGCATAAATCACAAAGACATAATGCATAGCATGTCACATACAACAGGATAACATAATACTCAATATAAGAACATAAGACCTTCCAGACACACATAACTATCACTCAAGGTAAAGTATAGTGAGAAGACTCACCTGGAAACAGAAAGCAGTTATCCTTACAATTGAATCTTGAACTCGCCACCGCCTAACATATAAGGAAAATATCTCTAATTAGACCAACAATTTATCTTTCCCTCTCTAATCGGGTAGTGGGTAAAAGACCATTTTACCCCTCTATTATCTCTATTACTTTTGTTGACCAAAACCCCAAAGTCGACAAAAGTCAATTGAAGTCAAAGGTCAACTCTGACCAGACTCGTCAAGTGCACAAGAGTGACTCGGCGAGTCCATGCGTGTCCTCTGGCCTCACTCTACTCGTCGTGTTAACCTTTCACTCGACGGGTTACCACTGGTCACGAATCGCGGGGCAACCCGACTCGACTCGTCGAGTCCCCATATGGACTCGGCGAGTTCCCCCCATGGCAACACTGAAAAGACCTTCTGAGGTCAGATCTGTTTCTCTAACTTATAGATCTGACCTTCTTACACCCAATAATCACGTAAAGGTTCAATCTTTAAGCTCATGCAACACTCTTATGCCCTTAAATGAAGAAATAGCTCCTAAAATGGAAACCTAGATCCATAACCTCAAAGGGACTGCATAAAGCTAGAACATTGGGACTCTCTGGACCTCTTAAGGTCCAGATCTAAAGCTTATACCACACTAGGATCTCGTATGCACCATATACTATCCAAGGAAGGGTGAAGAAAACCCGAGATTCAAGGATTTTTACACAAAATAGAAGGAAGGGGCGAAATACTACCTCAAAATAGAGATCCTTGCTTAGATGTCTCAAAAAAACAACCTCCATTGGTCCTTTAGCTGAATCCCTTCACTTCATTTGAAAAACCACACCAAAATTACTTGATTTCATCACAAGAACTCTTCCTTGGCTCCCATGGCGATTTAGGGTTTCTTACAGGAGATATGAGGCGCACCCAAGGTCATAAGTTCCTTTAAATAGGCTCCAACCCCGGAACTTAGGGTTTTCTCTGCCCAGTACCTACTCGGCGAGTCCATCCTAGGACTCGTCGAGTCCGCTCATTAAATCCACGCGGCAAATCTCGACTTGACTCGGCGAGTTGGTCCCTGAACTCGTCGAGTCCCTCCTCAAATCTCAAGATTAACATACCCAATAATGTCCCTGAAAACCCGGATGTTACACTTCAGGTTCTAATGTGATATAATCACATGCTAGCATGTAGTACTTCTAGCTACAGGCTGCTTAATTTAACGACGATCATAATACTTCTATTGATCACTTCGATTATCTTTTCCTTCAATCTAAAGTTGGACGCTACGTTGAACTTACTTTGTAGATTAGTCAGACTCAATTCAATATGACCACTAGGGTCGGAATAATATTTATCTCTGTAGTTATTATTGAAACAAGGTAATGATGGAAATGAACAAAATAGCTCGATTACTTAGAGACTTAGTAACCTTGTGACTCTCCCCGATCCAAGTGCAAGTCATGTGCTACCGGTAGTATAAGCCTCTAATACCTTTCACACCTCCTCATACTTGTCACAAGAGTTTTCTTGCAGTCCACTAAGTTACCACAATAGGAAATCTCACAGAAAACACATAACATAATTTAGGAAATTATATTGCTTTTTAGAAAGATTACAATATTTATTTGAGTTCATCATAGTCAATGCCTTATACGTTAGGGTACATAGGATAATAATACTTATTGATATCCTTCCCTCAATTATTCTAGAAAAGCAGCTCCAAATTCCCGCCCTTTTTTTTTCTTCATCAAGCATCATATGGCATGCTCTTGCCTTTGCCTTCAGTGGCAAATTTGGCCTTGGTGCTTCGTTTTTCTTTGGGCAATTCTTCAAAATATTCCCACCATCTCTACATTCGTAACATTTCTTGTCATTGAATGTACAATCTTTGGAATAGTGCGCTCTTTCATATTTGTAACATATCACCTCCCCGTCGCATCTCCCAAAGTGCTTCTTCTTGCACTTATCGTACCACCTAACTTCATTGTTACCCCCAAACTTCTAGTCATTGGGGTCAGACTTTAAGAACTTATTTTTCTTATTGGATCTCGAAGATCCATCAAGCTTGCTTTTATCTCATGTATATTTTTTTTCTAGACCTTTTTCTCGTATCTGGATCTCCACATTTCTAGCTAACCAGATAGCCTCCTTCTGAGTCTTTGCTATTTTTACCATTGGCCCAAAGTCCGTTGGCAGTCCATTAGCAAATTTTTCAACCTTGGAGAGTTTGGTGGGTATGGTGTAACGCATGTGTTTCTAGGCTTGTCATTAATGTTGATATAATAGTCTAGGTTAACCTTTGTAACCCGTTTTGAAATAATATGAGTGTATTATTTGAGTATTATGTGTTTTGTGCTTAATTGCTTAATTATGTGATATGATTAATTAAGAATAAAATGACCGTCAAAATTTAAGTGTAAAATAAACTCGATATCTTTGGATAATGTTGTAGTAATTGAAAAGAGGTTTCCGAATATATATAGAACGCCCAAATCTGACTTCGTATGAGGAAGTTATGATTTTCTGAAGCAATCTAAACGAGAATCGAAGATCTCGTTGTTAGTAGCGAAACGATGAAAAGTTAGGCGAGAACGGACGCTGGATGAAGAAGTTATGAATTTATAACGAAGTTTTCCTGTCCCAGCCTACTAAAAATAAATAATAAAAATAAATTCAAAATTAGCCGACGGAGTCTAAACGAAAGTTGTAGAGCGTAGTCTCACCTACGCGTGGATATAAAGAACGTCGAAAACGGAGTTAGTATGAAGAAGATATGAATTTTTGAATTTATTAAATAATTAATATGTAAATTTAATTATTAAATCCGACATTATCCGAAGGGGAGTCATCAGACTTATCCAAAGTACGCCCATCGTACTGGCGTACGCCCAGCGTACAGCAAAGCATGACGCGCCTCGCACTCGAGTTCTTCGGATGACGCATGCAGTGACGATTTCGGACGCGTACGCCCCGCGTACGGCTGTACCCCCAGCGTACTACGAGGCTTCATCCTCCTATAAATAGGATGCGAGGGTTTCGGGCTTATTTGCTCATTTCTCCTCCTTTTTGTGAAAAAGCTTTGCGTGTAAACCCCCGAAGCCATCCCGACACCCCGGATCTCATATCCAAGTTAAGAAGGAAGTTTCGCGCTCCCGAGATCCCGAGAAGTGCGATTCCCGAGCTGAAGCTCTGCCCGCGAGAAGTTCGATTTTTGTGGAGATCTTCCAGATCTACCGAAGAATACTACTTCTGCAAGTCGTAGTGTTGTCCGATCATCTTCTGATCAAGTGAGTGTGTAGTTACTTTCTTCTAACGCATAGTTATGAAGTATTTTATACGAAATACGTGTTATGTGTATAATTTTGTTGTTATGTGTGTGAATGTATATTCACTCTCTTCTATCTCATAGATCTGATTTATTTTCTATGTAATACGTGTTATGTGGGTATGCCTCATCTGTTATGTGGAATATGTATTGAATGAAAATGCTATACAGGTTTTAAACTATGTATAAAAATATATATTTTTATCTACTAATATGTTGGGTAGAACATGGGTAGATAGTTGGTGTGTAATAAACAGATGAGAGGCCTCTATGTTGTTGTTGTTGATCTAGTTATTCAGCGGAGTATGGATAACGACCACGGACTCTTTCTAGACAGTCCAGTGGAACGCTAGCAGGTTCATAACCTGTAGGTGTTGTGAACGATGTGTTCACCGGTGTACTCTATCTCCCTCATGGTTGCCTTTAGGACATCTATTGTTGAGGAAACCCCTTAGCAGTAATGTCCGTCCCGATGAAAATCCTAGATTAGGTCCCTTGAGATAGATGTTGTTTTAGGGACGTAAAGTGAGGATAACGGGAATGGGTAATCGGGATATCGTTGGTTGGTGAAATTAAATATAATTTATTTATTGTGGGTTGAAAACCCTATATGCTCACCAGGCTCCCAAGCCTGACCCACTCAGTTTGATTTGTATTACAGGAAGTGGCGCAAGGGAATAAGATGGATGAATCATCGAGTTGTTTTGTTTACAAGTCTGTATATGTATATATTTGTTGAATGACTTGTAATGTTATCGTTTATGCTTTATGGTCTGTATCGGAACATGACATCCTGAGTTTTGATTATATAATGAAAATACATCTCTTGATGAAATGCTTGACAAATATTATTTTATCATATTTTGTTTTGGGAAAAAATTTCGCAACTCTTTTAAATCGAAAGGATTTACTCTGAAATTATTTTAAAAAGCATAAATGAAATCGGTCTTTTCTGACCGAGATTTTGGGGATGTCACATATGGGCACTAGCTTCATTTTCTTAGTGAATGTGGCCACATACTCATTGACACTCATCTTGCCCTTTTTTCTGGAATTCATTGTTAATTATCAGAAGTTCTTGCTTAGAGTAGTACTCTCTTTTCAGTTGCACAAGGAATTCTTCCCACGATATCTTCTTTGCTTCTCCTTTTGGCATACAATCTGCCAACAACTTCCACCAATTCAACACACCGGTCTTCAGTTGTCTGACCGCTAAAATGTTCTTTTGTCGGTCGTTGCAGTCATAACTATCAAACACCATTTCCATCGTGGAGATCCAACCTATAATTTCCACTAGTGTTGGGCTTCGATAAAGAATAGGCGGTTTGAATGCCATGAAGTCCTTGTACTTGCATCCATCTTTCTAATTCTCTCTTCCAGGATTGTTTCTTTAAACCAATCGAGGTTCAGCTTGACTAATAGTTTGATTGTAATTTCCCTCCTCCGACTGTTCCTCTTCCAGCTCATATTGCATGATGGGTGATGTAGGTTCATCCCTATTCCTTTGAAGTAAACGCCTTGTCTCTTCCATCTGACAATCTAACATTGCATGTATCATTGCCATTGTGATTGGCTCAGGTGCGGGTACTGCCTCTAATGCACGCTCTATTATATGAGGCTTAGGCTATCATAATCAAAAGAGGACACCTAGCCCACTTTGTTCTCACTCTTCTAGTGGTCCTCTTTCGTAGCCTCGACCTGATTATCTCAAATCCGATCCAATTATGGGTTAATCACAGTCATCCTTAAACAAACATCTTGTAACGCCCAGTTCCTGGTACGTATTTTTTTTGATTAAAGGTTCTTTTTGGAAGAGCTACCCGGCGAGTTGTAGCCCTAACTCGCCGAGTAGATGTCGAGATGGGTGCGGGCTTTAAGTGATCTACTCGGCGAGTCCACGCCTGGACTCGGCGAGTAGGCCAATCAGGAGGAGACCCAAATCCTTAGGGTTTGCACACTATTTAAATGTCCTTATAGCCCCATCTCAGCCTCTATCGTCCTCAGAGCATTCTTTGTCGAAACCCTAGCCTCCATTTGTAAGTTTGAGTGATTTGTTGCCTTGTGAAGGATTTTTGGGGCACATTGGAGCTTAGAAGGAGAAAATAAGAGTTTGAAGAGTGCAAGAGAGGGAGTAGATCCGAAATCTACTTTGGGAGAAGCTTCCATCCAGGTAGTAATGTCTCTACCTTGATCTTTAGTTCATTAGATCCCATTTTGTCCCAATTTGGTGGTTTTCAAGCCCTAAAACACCAAACTCCATGTGTTTGTGCTTAATAATCCGAAAGGACTTCAGATCTAGAATTTATGGACGTGTTAGAAGCATAAAGTTGTTGTGGTTGAAGTGATTGAGGACCCCTCATGGAGTGCATGGCCTCTTAAAGAGCTTGGAATTGCATTTTGAGCTTATAGGGCCATGCATGCACGTAAAGTTTGCAACTTTACGTGTTAAGCATGCCCTAGGATCTTAGATCTATGGTTTTGAAAAGTTGCATGTCTCAGATTTGGCTCATATGGGAAATGGGTCAAGGGACTCGGCGAGTCCTAAGGTGGAACTCGGCGAGTTCTATGAATATGGCCTTAAACTCGGCGAGTTGGTTGAACAACTCGGCGAGTCCTATGAAGATTTCCTGGTACTCGACGAGTTGTTCTTCAAACTCGGTGAATTGTATGAACTGTTATGGTGTACGAAGGGTTTAAGTGTCAGAAGTCCAACCCTTCGTGTTTGCACGTAGGATTAGCAATCTAACGTGTTCCGATAGTCCTAGAAACCCCGGATCCTCATGAAGGATGTTCGGATAAGGATCTGGAAGCGAGTGGGAAGTCTGCTCGCATGAACTCAGCGAGTTGTTCATGGACTTGGCAAGTTGTTCATAGACTCGACGAGTTGTTCATGGACTCAGCGAGTCGGATCGCGAACCGGTCCCATCGTCCCGAGTAGTGAGTTAGGGAAGATTCAGTGAGTGGGAAGAAGGGGCTTGTAGAGTGGAACCGGGTTACTGGAGAAGGGCTCGGCGAGTCGGTGCCATGACTCGGCGAGTCCAGTCAACTGGAACTTGACCTCGACTAAGGGGTTGACCTAGGTCGAAGGGAGGGTCGGTCATCTGACCTAAGGGTGTGAATGAGAGGCTAACCTACGTTTATGATTTATAGCCAGAGGATTTCTGATTCAGCAGTCAGGCGCTTAGCAAGCAGACTTCCGCCGTTACTTTCAAGGTGAGTTACCTTCCAGTAGCGGTGGGTCTACGGCCACAATGCCAGCCCACCAGTAGGAGTTGTATGTAGAGGATTGTCTCTGTGATATTCATCTAGGGATTACTACTACCTGTGTTATGTTTATGTGCTAGTATGATATGATGCTATGTGCTAGTGACAGTAAGGGGAGATAGTCCCCAGGATATCCAGTCGATAGGGTCGAAGGGGTAGTCATACCCAACCTTGCTAGATAGATTCTAATATTGTGATACCTGTTATGTGGTAGTAGTAGAGGGGAGAAATAGTCCCCAGTATCCGGTCAAGAGGACCTAAGGGGAGGCCAGCACCCAGATATGCTAGGCAGTACCCGGTCGAGAGGACCGAAGGGGAGGCCAGCACCCAGGTATGCTAGGCAACATCTGGTCGAGAGGACCGAAGGGGTAGGTTGGGCACCCAGATATGCCTGACAATATATGTATGTTACGTGGTTATATGGTATGTGGTACAGTGGGGGAAGTCACTAAGCTTTGTGCTTACGTTTTTCAGTTGTTGTTTCAGGTACCTCTTCAGCTAGGGGGAAGGAGTCGGCGCGGTAGCGGCATATCACACACACTCTTGTTTCCGCAGTTATGAGTTTATTCTGGGATTGATACTCTGATATTTTGGTTGTTTAAATGTTGTAGATTTCAAATTTGGTTTTCGATGTGAAATGATTTAATTAAACAATGTTTTAATTATTAATGTTTTCTAATTAATGTTTTAAAAACGAAATTTTTGGACGTGAAAAATTGGGTCGTTACAAGTTGGTATCAGAGCCCTGGTTTGAGGGATTCGGACACACCTTCGGGGGTGTCTGAACACAAATCCAGGGATTAAAAGATTTTCCAAAAAGGAAATGTTTTCTAGAAATTGAGAAAAGAGTTTTGAGAAAGAACTAAGTGTGTGATGTGCGCGACCGGCCGAGCTCAAGTAAGTATTCCCCAAAGTACCCATACAAGCTTATGTTGTGTTTATCAGTTCCAGTAGAACAACATGCTAGAATAGGACTAAGGATCTAGGAGTGATGCCTTATGTGCCTGCTTTATGTGCTTCAGTGTATGAAAATTTCATGCTAGAATTGAGTAGACGGCAGTAGGATAGCCTGTTAGGTTATGCCTGATAGTATGAGTTTAGCTCTGTATGCTAGTTCAGTTTCTCTCTATGAGGGCGGATTTGCTTGAGATTGGTCCCTTAGTTCAAATGTTGCTTGCTTTGTGCTTTGTGGGACTCTGAGTGGTGGGAGTTAGCCATTAGGTGAATACGTCACGTCACATGTGATCAGGGTTGAATAATCTTAGAGTGCTGGATTTAGCCCTATTGCGCAGCTCTCGTTTGAGTCTAACCGTTGTAGGGACGAGTCTGTTACTCGAAGGATTATCCGAGCCTCACCACATGTGATGGTATTCAGGTAATGGTTAATTGGCACTACTAGGAGGCCTTCAGCAGCTGAGGACCTGGTAGGGTGGAGCTTGAGATTTCCCTAGGGCAAGCCTAGGATGAGTATAGCGGTGATCAAAAGTAGTGGAAGGGATCTGGTGGAGTCGAGGCAGTCCTTGAAGAAGGTACAGATAGATGTGGAAGGTAGTATGGGCCCGTACTACTGAAAGTAGAGGATCCGTACCCGAACCAAGGAAGGCCAAGATAAGACCAGGGAACTTGTAAGTAGTTGTGATCCCTCAAGAAGTATCAGAATCACTAATGATTGTTATTATGTATTGCAGAATGGTGGTACTACGATCGAGGCTGATAGATGGCGGTTCAAGAGAGGGGTCAGGTTCGGGATCAGGTTCCGAGCCAGTGGATGAGGGACTACGCGAGTTCATCGCGTCAGAGATCACCAGGGGTATCCTTGAGTCGACCCCCATTATCTTCGGGTCGATCAAGGAGGGGATCATCGAGTTGATGGAAGATCGCCTTCGGGCATTCAGGAGCGACATGGCATTTGGCCAGTCGGGATCTCGCACACTGTCCTTTAAGGACTTCCGGGGCAGTGGTGCGCCGGATTTTCATGGGGCGAAGGACCCAATTGCCTCCATACGATGGATTGCAGACATCGAGTCTGCACAGTTGACTAGCTTCTGCCCCGAGGGGTCGAAGATGAGGTATGCAGCAGGGTGTTTACGAGACCGAGCTCGAGACTGGTGGGAGTCAGTGGGTGACTCGTTAGGAGCCTCAGCGATCGAGGCTATGACATGGTCGGACTTTGTGACCAGATTCAGGGCAGAGTTTGCGCCGGCTGTCGAGCTTCAGCAGCTGGCCAGGGAGTTTTTGGACATGAGGCAGACGACAGAGACTGTGGCGGAGATCACTGCCAAGTTCCGGGAGAGGGCGTTGTTGGTGCCCTAATATGCAGGTGATGAGGACATAAGGAGGACCCGCTATCATGACATGCTCCGAGCTGATATACGGGAGCACGTTAGTTTTTCAGCTTGCCCTACCTTGGACTCTATGATTGCCAGGGCGAGGGAGAGGGAGATAGATTTGGAGCACACCCGGAAACGGAAGGCAGAAGAGGGACAGTCAGGAGGGGCTTCGGGGAAGAAGCCCAAGGGATCAGATTTGGGGCCGAAAGGCCAACAGGGACGGGGCCGCTGCAGGAAATGCGGCAAGACGCACGAGGGGGCGTGCAGGTTGGGATCATCAGGCTGCTATAAGTGCAGCAAGTCTGGGCACTATAGCAGGGATTGCACTGCTCCGGCAGCAGTTATTCAGACGTCTGAGTTGTTGTGTTTCCACTGCAACCAGAGGGGCCACAAGAAGGCCAATTGCCCCCAGTTGATAGTTGCAACGCCAGTGAAGGCGCCAGCTCCAATGACCCTGCGGATCACAGATGGCCGGCAGGGTAGGGCAGAGGCTCCAGTGGTGAGGAGTCGGGCATTTCAGCTGACCGCTGAGGAGGCACGCGTAGCACCCGATGTGGTGACGGGTATGATTCTTTCCCTCTCATTTATTTATATGATGTTATGATATTGATATGTGCTCGGTATATGTATATATATGTGCTAGGATCGTTCCATGTGAACGGTATCCCAGTCCAGGTGTTGTTCGACTCGGGTGCTACCCGATCGTTTGTTTCCCTTGCACTTAGCAAGAAGTTCACCGAGTCTTCGGGCATGTTGGATTGCCCTTTGGAGGTGGAGATTGCCGACGATCGATCAGTGCGAGCGTCATCAGTGTTCAGAGATTGTGTTCTAAGGTTATTCGAAGAGCGCTCTTTGGTGGATCTGGTTCCCATTCCGTTGCGTGGGAACAAAGTGATTATAGGCATGGATTGGTTGAGCCCTAATGGGGCGGTGATAGATTGCGTGCAGCAGCTAGTGCGAGTCAGGACCCCAGGTGAGGGAGAGTTAGTGATTCATGGCGAGAGGCCGCAGTGTGGACCCGCAGTCTGTTCAGCAACGAGGGCTAGACGCTACCTTCAGCAGGGATGCGCAGGATATGTCGCGTACGTGATGGATACCCGGGAGGCGGGTAAGGCGACAGTGAGCGAGGTTCCGGTGGTGCGAGATTTCGCAGATGTTTTCCCAGAGGAGCTTCCGGGGATACCTCCGGAGCGACAGGTGGAGTTCAGGATTGACCTCGTTCCTGGTGCGGCTCCGATAGCCAAGGCACCGTATCGGTTGGCTCCTCCTGAGATGCAGGAGTTGTCTACGCAGCTGCAGGAGCTGCTAGACAAGGGATTCATTAGACCGAGCAGTTCACCCTGGGGAGCCCCGATTCTGTTTGTGAAGAAGAAGGACGGGTCACATCGGATGTGTATAGATTATTGGGAACTGAACAAGGTAACGGTGAAGAACCGTTACCCACTCCCGAGAATTGATGACCTCTTTGACCAGCTTCAGGGAGCATCTTGGTTCTCCAAGATTGACTTGCGCTCGGGTTATCATCAGATGAGGGTTAGAGAGGAGGATGCGCAGAAGACCGCGTTTCGGACGCGCTATGGCCATTATGAGTTCGTGGTGATTCCGTTTGGGCTCACCAATGCTCCTGCCGCGTTCATGGACCTCATGAACCGCGTATGCAGACCGATGTTGGATCGGTCTGTGATAGTTTTCATCGATGACATCTTGGTTTATTCCAAGACACAGGAAGAGCATGAGGAGCATCTGAGAGAGGTTTTGGAGACCCTGAGGAGGGAGAGCTTGTATGCCAAGTTCTCCAAATGTAAGTTTCGGTTGTGCGAGGTGCAATTTCTCTGACACCTTGTCAACCAGAACGGGATTCTGGTCGACCCGGCCAAGGTCGAGGCCGTGATGAGATGCGAGGTTCCAAAGTCTCCATCCGAGATTCGGAGCTTCCTGGGATTAGCAGGCTATTATCGGAGATTCATTCAGGATTTCTCCAAGATAGTCGTACCCCTGACACGGCTGACGAAGAAGGCCGTAGTCTTTCGGTGGGGACCCAAGCAGCAGGCTGCCTTTGAGACGCCGAGACAGAGATTGTGCGAGGCGCCAATCTTAGCCCTGCCAGAGGGCGTAGAGGATTTTGTGATTTACTGAGACGCGTCCATTTCAGGGTTGGGCGTGGTACTGATGCAGAGGGGGCATGTCATTGCCTACGCTTCGAGGCAGCTCAAGCCTCACGAGGCGAACTACCCGACGCATGATTTGGAGTTGGGGGCAGTTGTTTTCGCCCTCAATATTTGGCGACATTAACTCTATGGAGTCCGGTGTACCATATACACGGACCATAAGATTTTGAGGCACCTTATGGATCAACCGAATCTGAACATGAGGCAGCGTCGATGGTTAGACGTGGTGAAGGATTATGATTGCGAGATCCTTTACCATCCGGGGAAGGCCAATGTGGTGGCCGACGCGCTTAGCCGCAAGGCAGCGCCACTCAGGGATATTTGTCTGAGGATGACAGTGGTAACTCCACTGTTAGAGCAGATTCGGGAGGCTCAGCGGGAGGCTATTAAGGAGGAACATCGGAAGAGCGAGCGTGTAGTGGGTCAGGTTTCCTCCTTTGATTATGATAGTTAAGGACTACTGACATTACACCGTAGGGTGTGGGTGCCGTATCGCGGGGACGTGCGCCAGATCTTGATGGAAGGGGCGCACAAATCCCGATTCTCTATTCATCCAGGGGCGACGAAGATGTATAGGGATCTTCGTTTAGATTATTGGTGGCCCTGCATGAAGCGGGATGTGGCGTGGTACGTTGAGCGGTGCTTGACCTGCAGGAAGGTCAAGGCCGAACATCAGAGACCGCATGGCAAGATGCAACCGTTGGACATCCCGTTGTGGAAATGGGAAGATATCACGATGGATTTTATCACAAAGCTTCCCAGGACTGCGTGTGGAGTAGATTCGATTTGGGTCATCGTGGATCGATTGACCAAGAGCACCCATTTTATTCCGATTCAGGAAAGCATATCGGCTGAGAAATTGGCCGACATCTATATCAGGGAATCGTGGTGCGGCACGGGGTGCCAGTATCGGTTATCTCGGACAGGGATGTGCGTTTTACTTCCAGGTTTTGGAAGAGATTTCATGACGAGTTGGGTACTCGTTTGCATTTTAGCACCGCCTTTCACCCGCAGACAGATGGTCAGAGCGAGCGGACCATCCAGACTCTGGAGGATATTGTAACATCCCCCTCTGGCACGTATCACAATATTGTCCGCTTTGGGCCACTCGGCACGAGGACTTCCCAGGGGGTCACCCATCCTGGTACTACTCCGCCCGAGCACGCTTAACTGCAGATTTCTTATGGGATCTGCTGCCCTCACGGCTTTAAAACGCGTTGTGATAGGGAAGGTATCCACACCCCTTATAAGGAATGCTTAGTTCTCCTTCCCAGCCGATGTGGGATCAGATCTAACCCACTTTCACCCCCCCCCCCCATTATAGGGTTTGACATCCCCGTCAACACATCGACCCGTGCCCTGGCTCTGATACCATTTGTAACATCCCCCTCTGGCACGTATCACAATATTGTCCGCTTTGGGCCACTCGGCACGAGGACTTCCCAGGGGGTCACCCATCCTGGTACTACTCCCGCCCGAGCACGCTTAACAGCAGAGTTCTTATGGGATCTGCTGCCCTCACGGCTTTAAAACGTGTTGTGATAGGGAAGGTATCCACACCCCTTATAAGGAATGCTTAGTTCTCCTTCCCAGCCGATATGGGATCAGATCTAACCCACTTTACATGAAAACTATGACATTCCCATTTTCACGGCCAGAAAAGATCGGTTTGTTTATGCTTTGTAAAAATCAGAGTACTTCATTTTATAAAAGTGTTGCGGAATTTGTTCCAAGAAAAACATGGTAAATACGTTATTAAAACATTTTCGAAGAAACGTATTTATTTCATTTTAAAACGTTTGGGATGTCATCGTTAATACAGAAACATAAGCATAAGCAGAACTTACAATTATTTACACTAGTGATCTACATCTCTTTAAATCTCTCATTGTAAAGTGACTTCATATCAACACCTGTGATATAAATAAACTGAGTGGGTCGGGTTGGGAAACCTGGTGAGTACATAGGGTTTTCAACCCACAATAATATAATTATTATGTTAAACAATCAAACAATCCACCCAATTACCCATCCCCATTATCTTCTTTACTCTTAAGGATTTAACCTAAGAGTCATCTATCCTGCATTCGTTTATTCCGAAGTCCCTTACTTCCAGGGTTATAGGACTGGCACTAAATCCATAGCTGCCAATGTTCGTTCGTAAAGCACTAATTCCATAGCTGCTATAGTCTACTCATCGGGTACTAAATCCATAGCTACCAGTGTTCATCTAATAGGTACTAAGTCCATAGTTACCAATTCCTAACAGGTACTAAATCCATAGCTACCAGCGTCCAACTAATAGGTACTGATGTGTGTAAAATGCACTTGTTTTATTCCCTACTTTTATTAATATATTTAGCACACAAAGGCAGTGAACCTGTCTTTTAGTGGTATAGTTTAGTAAGTAAGGTGTCGAACTCAGGGAACGGAAAATTAAACTAACAACTAATTTTAACTAAAACAACTAATGAAAGTAAAAGGTTTTTCTTCTAATTTTGCAAGTCTAGAAACTTAGGCAACACTTAATTAACTAAATGACTAAAACAAACAACTAATTCACCAAATTTGATAAAGATGTTTCTATTTAGGTTCAACCAATTCACTCCTATGGTTATTTGTGTTTATGATAGATTAATTGTTATTGGCTACCAATTAAAGTGGTTAGGTTAATTTTCATTACTCCTAGCCCTTAGACAATTAATTAATTTAAGCGGTGATCAAATGTTTAAACTAATTAATTCCCTAGATTAATGATTTGGATTAAATAAGATTTGTAGTGGTGAATTAATTTAGTAAATCAATTAACCTCTTGTTGATGGTTTCTCAAACAAGCTCACACATTAATCTAATTATTGTCTTATTAATCTTAGTTTCATAATCATTATTCCTAAGCATATGAATTGGTGTTCACATAGACATATGAGGTTAACAACTAAGAGATGTTCATGCAGCTTAATTGTCTTCCAATTAACAAAAAATAATCATGATTCATGCATAAGGGTCTTTAACAAACTTAATTTAATAGATCACCAATAAACAATTAATCAAAACTAAGAATTAAACCATAGGAGTTCCTTGGTACTCCCCAAACAGAAACAAAAACGAAATTAGTTCATAGTTGCAGTAAAATCACACATAAAAACAATTTCAACTAGATTAGACATCATCAAATCCTAAAGCTTAAGTGGAATGATTAACCTAGTTGCTTCAATTCTTCAAAAGGTTGGAGATTAGAATTCCTCAGCATTTTCCAGTGCTCTCAATCGTAGAAGGATCTTCCAAAATCGCCAAAAGTGTGTTCCCCTCGGATAAAGGTTCGATTTTTATAGATATCTCAAAACAGGGGGTACTCGGCGAGTATATATGTCCTACTCGCCGAGTAGGTGTATAGTTATCCGTCTTGGATCAGGAATCGTAGCTATCTTCTGGAACATTCACGTGTACTCGCCGAGTAAAGCCATCTACTCGCCGAGTAAATGATCTTTTATCCCTTATTTTCATTCTTTGGTCTTCAACTGCTTTCCTTTGCTCCCTTTTACTTCCAAGCATGTCTTCTAGACTAAAAACAAAATTCAAAACATTTTAAGTACCTTTTGTCCACATTGTTCACATAATTAATTAAAAACGATAAAAAAATATGTGCTAAATAATTAACTAATTATGCTCATATCAGGTACTAAGTCCATAGCTACCAATTCCTAACAGGTACTAAATCCATAGCTACCAGCGTCCAACTAATAGGTACTAAGTCCATAGCTACCAATTCCTAACAGGTACTAAATCCATAGCTACCAACGTCTAACAGGTACTAAGTCCATAGCTACCGGTGTTTGTCCAATAGGCACTAAGTCTATAGCTGCCAACGTATACTCTCATCATCTTATATCTCTCATCGTTCATCTACCCATGTCATACCCAACATATTCGTATAAAATACGTATACAATTTAAATTATTTAAAACATGTATAAAACGTTCATCCAGCATAGACAACAAGTATTCAGATAATATATACACATAGCACGTAGTTTATATAAAATAATTCATATCTATGTGTAAGATGAAAGGGACTATGCACTCACCTGAGTAGGTGGTGACTCAGCACTCGAACAACGCTTCGATACTCTCAAAACGATTTTCATTCGATAAAACCTAGTACCAATACCACTAGGGTTTAGTCTAATATTCACCGCGACTAATTAGTAGTCTAGCTATTATTACTATTATATAAGCGTTAAACGATACTTATATAACCCACAATAATAGCCCAAGTACTTATTATAAGGTCCTAATAACATTACTATATTAAAACATAAGCTAAACTAAAGATAGGATAGGTACAACTCACTTACAGCGGGTTTTTTCTCAAAAACCGGGCTTCGCTGGAGCAGCGTTCCAGAGCCGAAAGGCTCTTTTCTCGAGGCTCTGGGAGCCTCAAGGCTTCCTTCAGGTGCTAGGGGGTTTACCCTAGGCTTTAGGGGGTTATGGAGGCTTAGAGAGAGAGTTTAGAGAGAGAAAGAAAAGGGTTGAGGGGTGAGGAAGTTGGAATGCCCGGCACCTCTATTTATAGGGGTGCTGACTGACCTACTCGCCGAGTAGGAGGACCTACTCGCCGAGTTGGTACATGTGGTAGCCTTCTGGTGGTGCCACGTGTCCAATTCTGGTGGTGCCACGTCACCTCCTATCGCGTATCAGCCTTCAAACTTAGAAAAATCATAACTCTCGCATACGAGCTCCGTTTTTGACGTTCTTTACATCCACGCGTAGGTAGAATCAAGATCTACAACTTTCGTTTAGACTCCGTCAGCTAATTCTCGACCGATCTCAAATTTAATAGTAGGAGGCGTTTAGGATGTTAAATGACCGCGAAGAATTCGTAACTCCTTCATACGAACTCCGTTTTTGTCCATCTTTTTACCGTTGAGTTCCTATTAATGAGATCTTCAGCTTTCATTTAGGTCGCGTAAGCCAAAAACCACTCGAACTAAAATTCGAGTTTCAGGTCGTGCACTGCTAAGCCGAATCTTAGAAAAATCATAACTTCCTCATACGAAGTCACATTTGGGCGTTCTTTTATCGATGCTCTTAGTTTAACATATTCTACAACTTTTGTTTAGATTTATTAGGCTAAATCTCGCTCTATCGTAAATTCACTATTTACGCTTCCCGGTGTCGTGCC
Source organism: Lactuca serriola (assembly GCF_051521515.1). Classification (NCBI taxonomy): domain Eukaryota; kingdom Viridiplantae; phylum Streptophyta; class Magnoliopsida; order Asterales; family Asteraceae; genus Lactuca; species Lactuca serriola. The sequence continues at coordinate 215,723,592 of NC_136409.1, forward strand.
GGTTTTGCCGTAAAACTTCGACGGGCCATAACTTCTTCGTTATAACTCAGATTTCTGCGTTCTTTATATGTACGGAAACCTTGAGACATATTCCACAACTTGGTTAAGATTATTTATCCTACATAATCTTTTTTTGAAAAGTCGTTTTCGACCCCTATTTCCTCTAAATTGACTAGCCCGGATTTGCGGGCGTTACAGATATGTTGCGAGCGTGCATGCTAGACTTCGGTGGCAGTTGGGATACCTGTCTCCCCTTGGCTGAGTTTTCGTATAACAACAGCTACCATGCGAGTATTGACCACCCTCCTTTCGAGATGCTCTACGGGAGAAAGTGCAGGACCCCGATTTGTTGGGGCGAAGTCGGTCAGCGCGTCATCGGGAGCACCAAAGTGGTGCTCAAGACGACAGAGTTGATCCAGCAGGTTCGTAGCAGGCTGCAGACTGCGCAAAGTCGGCAGAAGAGTTACGCCGACAGAAGGCGTTCAGACTTGGAGTTTTAGGTGGGTGACATGGTCCTCTTGAAGGTATCACCCTGGAAGGGTGTCATTAGGTTCCGGAAGAGGGGCAAGTTGGGCCCCAGGTTCATTGGTCCTTTTAGGGTTTTAGCCCGGGTGGGTCGGGCCGCCTATAGGTTGGATCTTCCAGCAGAGCTTAGCCAGATCCACAACACTTTTCATGTTTCTCAGTTGAGAAAGTGTTTGGTGGATGATTTAGGCAGTTGTACCCTTGGAGGATATTCAGGTTGATAGCAACTTGAATTATATCGAGAGACCAGTTGCGATATTAGATCGAAAGACGAAGACCTTAAGGAACAAGGTGGTTCAGTTGGTGAAGGTGCAGTGGCAGCACCGGACAGGTTCAGAGTGGACATGGGAGGCGGAGGAGGAGATGTGGGAGCACTACCCAGTGTTGTTTATGGAGTCAGCAAACTTCGAGGATGAAGTCTAAGATAAGTGGGGGAGATTTGTAACGCCCAGTTCCTGGTACGTATTTGTTTTGATTAAAGGTTCTTTTTGGATGAGCTACTCGGCGAGTTGTAGCCCAAACTCGCCGAGTAGATGTCGAGATGGGTGCGGGCTTTAAGTGATCTACTCGGCAAGTCCACGCCTGGACTCGGCGAGTAGGCCAATCAGGAGGAGACCCAAATCCTTAGGGTTTTCACCCTATTTAAATGTCCTTATAGCCCCATGTCATCCTCTATCATCCTCAGAGCATTCTTTGTCAAAACCCTAGCCTCCATTTGTAAGTTTGAGTGATTTTTTGCCTTGTGAAGGATTTTTGGGGCACATTGGAGCTTAGAAGGAGAAAAGAAGAGTTTAAAGAGTGCAAGAGACAGAGTAGATCCGAAATCTACTTTGGGAGAAGCTTCCATCCAGGTAGTAAAGTCTCTACCTTGATCTTTAGTTCATTAGATCCCATTTTGTCCCAATTTGGTTGTTTTCAAGCCCTAAAACACCAAACTCCATGTGTTTGTGCTTAATAATCCAAAGGGACTTCAAATCTAGACTTTATAAACGTGTTAGAAGCATAAAGTTGTTGTGGTTGAAGTGATTGAGGACCCCCCATGGAGTGCATGGCCTCTTAAAGAGCTTGGAGTTGCATTTTGAGCTTATAGGGCCATGCATGCACGTAAAGTTTGCAACTTTACGTGTTAAGCATGCCCTAGGATCTTAGATTTGTGGTTTTGAAGAGTTGCATGTCTCAGATTTGGCTCATATGGGAAATGGGTCAAGGGACTCGGCGAGTCCCAAGGTGGAACTCGGCGAGTTCTATGAATATGGCCTTAGACTCGGCGAGTTGGATGAACAACTCGACGAGTCCTATGAATATTGCCTGGTACTCGACGAGTTGTTTTTCAAACTTGGCGAGTTGTATGAACTGTTATGGTGTACGAAGGGTTTAAGTGTCAGAAGTCCAACCCTTCGTGTTTGCACGTAGGATTAGCAATCTAACGTGTTCTGATAGTCCCAGAAACCCCAGATCCTTATGAAGGATGTTCGGATAAGGATCTAGAAGCGAGTGGGAATTCTGCTCGCATGGACTCAGCGAGTTGTTCATGGACTCGGCGAGTTGTTCATGGACTCGGCGAGTCGGATCGCGAGCCAGTCCCATCGTCCCGAGTAGTGAGTTAGGGACGATTCAGTGAGTGGGAAGAAGGGGCTTGTAGAGTGGAACCGGGTTAGTGGAGAAGGGCTCGGTGAGTCGGTGCCATGACTCGGCGAGTCCAGTCAACTGGAAGTTGATCTCAACTAAGGAGTTGACCTGGGTTGAAGGGAGGGTCAGTCATCTGACCTAAGGGTGTGATTGACAGGCTAACCAATGTTTATGATTTATAGCCGGAGGATTTCTGATTCAGCAGTCATGCGCTTAGCAAGCAGACTTCCGCAGTTACTTTCGAGGTGAGTTACCTTCCAGTAGCGGTGGGTCTACGGCCACAATGCCGGCCCACCAGTAGGAGTTGTATGTAGATGATTGTCTCTGTGATATTCATCTAGGGATTACTACTACCTGTGTTATGTTTATGTGCTAGTATGATATGATGCTATGTGCTAGTGACACTAGGGGGAGATAGTCCCCAGGATATCCGGTCGATAAGGCCGAAGGGGTAGTCATACCCAGCCTTGCTAGATAGATTCTGATATTGTGATACCTGTTATGTGGTAGTAGTAGAGGGGAGAAATAGTCCCTAGTATCCGGAAGAGAGGACCGAAGGGGAGGCCAGCACCCAGATATGCTAGGCAGTACCCGGTCGAGAGGACCGAAGGGGAGGCCAGCACCCAGGTATGCTAGGCAACATCCGGTCGAGAGGACCGAAGGGGCAGGTTGGGCACCCAGATATGCCTGACAATATATGTATGTTACGTGGTTATATGGTATGTGGTACATTGGGGGAACTCACTAAGCTTTGTGCTTACGTTTTTCAGTTGTTGTTTCAGGTACCTCTTCAGCTAGGGGGAAGGAGCCGGCGCGGTAGCGGCATATCACACACACTCTTGTTTCCGCAGTTATGAGTTTATTCTGGGATTGATACTCTGATATTTTGGTTGTTGAAATGTTGTGGATTTCAAATTTGGTTTTCGATGTGAAATGATTTAATTAAACAATGTTTTAATTATTAATGTTTTCTAAGTAATGTTTTAAAAACAAAATTTTTGGACCTGAAAAATTGGGTCATTACACATCTATGATGGGAGTACCGGCCACCTTGTAGCTAATAGAATCATTCACTATGTTGGCCTTCCCCGAGTGATAAAGGATCTCACAATCATAATCCTTCACCACATCCAGACACCTGCACTGCCTCATATTTTAGTTTGGCTAATCCATTAAGTACCTGAAACTCTTATGGTCCATGTAAATGATACAACAAACCCCATACAAGTAATGACGCCAAATCTTGAGGGCGAACACCACTGCCCCCAGCTCAAAATCATGAATGGGATAATTCACCCTATGAGGCTTCAACTGCCTTGAAGCATAAGCAATCATACGACCCCTATGCATCAAAATTGCACCCAATCCTGAAATTGATGCATCACAGTACCCCACGAAATCATCTACGTCCTCTAGTAGGGTCAAGATCAAAGCCTTGTATAACTTCTGCTTGAAGTTCAGACCCCCAACGAAAAGTAGCAGATTTCTTCGTCAACTTGGTTAATAGAACTGTGATCCTGGAGAAATTCTCGGTGAATATCTGATAATATCCAGCTAAATCAAGGAAACTCTGAATCTTAGATGGAGACCCCAGAACCTCCCACTGCATCACGGCCACGATCTTGGTCGGATCGACCAACATACCCTTTTGGTTGGCAATGTGCCCCAGAAACTGCACCCCACTCAACCAGAACTCGCACTTGGAGAATTTGGAATATAGTCTCTCCCTCCTCAAAGTCTCCATGGATGTTGCTGGTGCATTAGTGAGCCTAAAAGTCATCACCACGAACTCGTAGTGACCATAATGAGTCCTGAAGGTCGTCTTATAAACATCCCCATCTCGAACCCTCATTTGGTGATAACCTGAACGCAAATCAATCTCGGAGAACCAAGATGCACCTTGTAACTGGTCAAACAAATCATCAATCCTCGAAAGCGGATAGTGGTTCTTCACCGTCAACTTTTTCAGCTCCTGGTAATCAATGCACATCCTGTAGGAGCTGTAACGACCCAATTTTCACGTCCAAAAATTTCATTTTTGATTAAGTGATTTGCAAAACATTTATAACATAATATCAACCGATCATATCATTTCATAAAAACATGTCTCGTGTTTGAAAACCGAATCGTAAAAACATAGTAATGTCAGAGTACAAATCCTAGAATAACTCATAGAGCGGAAAACAATATGTGTATGATGTGCCGCTACCGCGCCAGCTCCTTCCCCTTAGCTAAAGAGGTACCTGAAACCAAAACTGTAAACTGTAAGCACAAAGCTTAGTGAGTTCCCCCATCGTACCACATACCATACAATCACATAACATACATACTGTCGGGCCATTCTGGGGTGCCGACCTACCCATGCGGCCATTCTGGGGTGTCATCCTACCCATGCGGCCATTCTGGGGTGCCGTCATGTCAAGCCATTCTGGGGTGCTGACCTACCCATCGGTCCTAACAACCGAACTTGGGGACTATTCCGCCCCCTACTGCTACTATCACATGTATCATAACATAAACATACTATCAGACATATATGGGGTGTCCGAACTACCCTTCGGTCCTAACAACCGAACTTGGGGACTATTCCCCTCCTACTACCACCATCACATATAACATACCATGCCAGTATATAAACATATCATCACATACTTTCAGACATATCTGGGGTGTCTGACCTACCCTTCAGTCCTAACAACCGAACTCTACTACTATCACATATAACATATCATGTCTGCATATAACATATCAGGTAGTAGAAAACCTAGATGATATCACAAAGACAATCATCTAACATACAACTCCTACTGGTGGGCCGACATTGTGGCCGTAGACCCACCGCTACTGGAAGGTAACTCACCTCGTAGTAGCTGCTGATCTGTACGGGAATCCTCTGACTGCTGCCGCTGCTGCTTCGGAAATCCTCCGACTATAATTCCCACAAAACACTTAGTCATACACTGCTAACTGTACTTAGGGTAAAATGACCATTTTACCCCTGACCAAGTCAAAGTCAAAGTTAACTTCTAGTTAACCTGACTCGCCGAGTTGGTTCGCCAACTCGTCGAGTCCCTATCCTTCCATTTGACCTTATACCCGTCTCTACTCATCGAGTTAAGCGATGACTCGACAGGTTTTCCTTCTAATTGAACATCGACTGAATCTCCATCCGACTCGCCGAGTTGTATGAACAACTCGTCAAGTTCATCTTCAACTGATACACAGGTCCTGTCCTTGACTCGCCAAGTTGTGTGAACAACTCGTCGAGTTCATCTTCATCCATAAGAAGATTTCCTTGGACTCGCCGAGTCTGCTCATGCACTCGCCGAGTCCCATAAATTTCCAGAACAATGGCTTATTCCAGAATGTTGGGTCACTCCCTGGGACTCCCTAAAACCTTTCCACACTCAACTGGGTCCTTTTGACCCTCAACTGATATGGGACAGAAACCTTGGACTCGCTGAGTCCAAGAATGGACTCGTCGAGTATGTCACATCCCCTCACCAAAACTTCGATTTCTGATGTACAACCCTTGATCAAAAGATAGATCTATGTTTCTACAATTGATCTAGCATGTAAAGTTACAACCTTTACGTGCTTGCATGGGACTTTGAGCTCAAAAGGTCCTAAAACAAGCTCTTACAATGCATGGGGCCTTCTTTGAGTGCAAAAGCCACTCCTTTCTGCCTTGTAACCCCTCTAAGGACCTAGATCTGAAACACCAACCCCTAACCATGCTTGCAATCATGGTTGGTGACCAAAATGGCTTAGAAAAGCCCTAAAACTCCACAAAATGGGATCTATCAAAAGAGCAAACAAGGTATAGACTTTATACCTTCAGAAGAATGCAAATGATGTTCAAACTTGGATCCCTCTAGCCTCTTCTTGATCCTTCAAGCTTTTCCATCCTTCCTTGGATCACAAAAGCACCAAAATCACTCCAAAAACCTTAGATTGCTTCAATAACGGCTAGGTTTGCTATGGGGGTCTTCTGGGAGAAAATGGGATGAAGGAGGCCGAGTTAAGGTGTTTAAATAGGGTGCAAACCCTCGGGTTAGGGTTTTTGTCCAGACAGGGCCTACTCGCCGAGTCCGGGACCCGACTCGTCGAGTCCGCAGCTTAAACTTTGTGTCTCATCCCGCTTCTACTTGGCGAGTTGGTCCTTCAACTCGCCGAGTCCAAGGCCAAAGTCCAAAATATTTTAAAGAAGAGAATACGTACCAAGAACCAGGTGCTACAGGAGCCATCTTTCTTCTTTACAAACAGAATCAGCGCTCGCTAGGGCGAACAACTTGTTCTGATGAACCCCTTGTCTAACAGCTCAAGCAGTTGTGTAGACAACTCCTGTATCTCTGGTGGTGCTAATTGATAGGGTGCCTTGGCTATCGAAGCTGCATATGGAACCAGATCAATATGAAACTCCACCTACCTCTCTGGAGGCACTCCGGGAAAATCCTCTGTGAACACATTTGCATACTCTCGAACAACTAGCACATCATCAATCGTCCTCTTATTTTCCTCTCATGTATCTAATACGTAAGCCACAAAACCATAACAACCCTAGTGTAGATATCTCCTAGCTCTCATAGCTAAACATAGAGTCGGTCCACGCTAAGCTCTCTCGCCATGAACAACGAGTTCTCCTCCACTTGGGTTCAAACATGAACTAACTGGTCCCCACAGTCAGTCATCACCCCACTAGGTGTCAACCATTCCATTCCTACGATCACCTTTCTCTCACACAAAGGACTATGGACCAAATCAATCGAATAACGCTTGCTAAAAAGCTCCAGAACACAACTCCGATGAACCCTAAATACCCAGACTAGAGAATCATCAACATTTTCTACCTCTAGTGAACAGTCAATCTCCCGTAGAGCATCACAAAATCTCTTTTAAGAGTAAGGGACACAAATGATCGAGTGGTGCCCGAATCAAATAGAACTAAAGCTAGAACACCGCTAACTAGGAATGTCCTTATATAACACCAATCATTCAACAATACGTAAGCCACAAAATCAGAACAACCCTAATGTATATATCTCCTAGCTCTCGTAGCTAAACAGAGAGTCGGTCCACGCTAAGCTCCCTCGCCATGAACAACGAGTTCTCCCCCACTTGGGGTTCAAACTTGAACTAACTGGTCCCCACAGTCAGTCATCACCCCACTAGGTGTCAACCATTCCATTCCTACGATCACCTTTCTCTCACGCAAAGGACTATGGACCAAATCAATCGGATAACGCTCGCTAAAAAGCTCCAGAACACAACTCCGATGAACCTTAAATACCCAGACTAGAGAATCATCAACATTTTCTACCTCTAGTGAACAATCAAGCTCCCCTAGAATATCACAAAATCTCTTGCTAAGACTAGGGGACACAAATGATCGAGTGGTGCCCGAATCAAACAGAACTAAAGCTAGAACACCGCTAACCAGGAATGTCCCTATATAACACCAATCATTTAATAATGATAAACATCAAAACAATAAAAGAACTAGGGAGAAAATACATACCCGTAACCACATCTAGTGCTACGTGAGCCTCTTTAGCTGACAACTAGAAAGCTTAACTCCTCACAAATGGCGCATTTGCCTTGCTCTGGCGGCCGTTAGTGATCCTCAATGTCGCCAGAGTGGGTGTAGCAACTGCTCCTCCATCCAAACTCGGGAAATTGGACTTCTTGTGGCCCCTCTGATTGCAATGGAAGAAAATCAAATTAGATACCTGGATGGTGGGGCAATCCCTGCTAAAGTGGCCGGTCTTTTCGCACTTGTAGCAGCCGGACCCACCCATCCTACAAAAATTTTCGTGCTCCTTGTACACTTGTTGTTGGGTTTTGAGCACTATAACACTCCTATGGTGCACATGCAACCCTAAATTCTTTGGATCTATGTTTTCTCTAATTATACATGCATTTTGTTTTTCCAAAGCATTCACCCTAGCTAGCATACAATTGAAGCTATATAATAAAAACTTAGTTTGGATGCTTACCTCTTGAATAGGGTTGAGTTCTTGACCTTTGAAAACTTGAGCACCTCAAGTGTGATGCCTCTAATGGTTCACAAACACCAATATGAAAGACGAGGCTTAAGAGAATAAGTTACTTATCTCAAAAAGATGGTGTCACCGATTTTGGCTCATGAGGGTTCTATTTATAGTGTGGAAAATGCTAGGGTTACACTTTGTAAACCCTAATGCTCCATGACTTTTCACATTCTTATGCTCCATGGGATTAACCTCCATGGACTATCCATGGATTAACTTATTGGTTTAGCCCATCTAAATAATCATGGATCGTTGGCCCACAATACAAGAATCATTGATTTACATAATCAATCCCCATATATTTAATTAGTCTCTTTTGACCACAAAATTAATTCCAAATTAATTATTGATCAATATTAATTAAATAATATGATATTAATATATTATACTTGTAATATATTAATAAATCATAAATAACCTTATTCTCAAAAGCCCATCCTATCAAATTGCACTGGTGAAGGCAACCCAAAAGAACCATGCTACTATCGGGTCAAGTACATATGGGCTTAGACACCAAATACAACAGTCTCCCACTTGGATAAGTCTAATAACTATAGATGCCAATGTAAATTCAGGATCCGACTTTGCAATTGTAAGATTTCAAAAGTCGTTGTCAACTCTGACCCAGTCAATGACACATCCTTTTGATAAGGGATCATATAATCCTCTATTCTCAAGATATCATCTGGACAAATACATGGAACAATGTCATACTTATTGTCCAACAGTTTGTTTCCCAATTTCCGATTCGTCTGACATAGAAATTAATTAAACACATCAATTTAGTTCTGACCAGGCCCGATACATAAGTCAAAATAGAATCATCGAGGGGCCCAACATATCGCTTTTAATCCTCTTAGGACAAAAGGGAACATATAAACTTCGACATTATATGCTTGTACTAACTACTCATTAAATCATGCACAACGATACATTTTATAACATCAAGTTACTGATGCGTTTTCGTATCATCAATGCCCAACTAATTCGTATTCAAAAACTCATATATCTAGGTTTGAAGACTTATATGATACTATCGTCTCACGATCACTCGTGATAAATTCCATCAAGTGATTCACGTGAGCGCGGGCTGATCCAATACTCAAATCTTATTTCAGAAGTACTCATGAATGGTGTAGTAAACTGTTGCTATGCCTAACGCCTTAGACAATCTACAAGCCAACTCATGACAGTCTTCTTTCATACTTACTTCCAACATATGATCGACTGTGGATAGTATGAATAAATCTTATTATTCTGGAAGTCAAAACATGCAAAGTGAAACAATAGTAAATGATTGACACAAGACAGTAACTTTACTTATAAATACTCCTTTTATTCAATCACTAAATGTCAATTACAATTTAGCTATTACAAGATTCGATTTATCTAATCACTAAAACTAATATCGTCCATAAGCACAATGCCCCTTGCATGCTGCAAGTGCTTAACCCTAGTCAGTCCCTTTGTAAGGGGACATGCTGGGTTGTCCTCTGACGATATCCTCTTCACCACGAGGTGTCCTTCTTCTACTTGATGTCTTATGAAGTGGTACTTTCTGTCGATATGTCTGGATCCTCCTTGATCTCTCGGTTCCTTGGTTAAGTCACCCCCCTTCATTATCATAGAAAATCTCCACAGGCTCCTTTATGGATGGAATGACTCCAAGGTTTCCGATGAAGTTTTTCGACCATATCACCTCCTTCGATGCTTCGCTTTCTGCTATGTACTCTAATTTACACGTTGAATGAGATACAGTCTCCTGCTTGGAACTTTTCCATGTCACTGCTCCTCTATTCAGGGTAAATATCCAGCCCGACTAAGAGCGGAAATTATCTTTGTCGGTTGGAAAGCTCGCGTTGCTATACCCTGTTGCTCTCAAGTCATCACTCCCACCGAGAGTAAGGAGCCAATCCTTAGTCCTCCATAGGTACTTAAGAATGTTCTTAACCGCAGTCCAATGAGCTTTACTAGGGTTCCCTTGATATCTGTTGACCATACTCAAAGCAAAGGCCACATCAGGGCGAGTACAATTCATAGCATACATGATCGAACCAAATGCGGAAGCATATGGTATATGACTCATTTCTGGTATCTCTGAGTCTTACTCAGTTTAGTATTGCCTTGGATAAGTAAGTCACCTTTCTTGGAGTTCTCCATGCTGAAACGTTTCAACACCTTGTCCAAGTAGGTACTTTGACTAAGTCATATTAGTCTTTTACTCCTGTCTCTCAATATCCTTATCCCTAGGATGTAAGCAGCTTCTCTAAGGTCCTTCATAGCGAAACACTTCCCAATCCAAGACTTAACCTCCTGCAAGGCTGGGATGTCATTTCCTATGAGCAGTATGTCATCTACATACAATACCAGAAAGCTCACTATTCTCCCACTAGCTTTGACATATACGTAGGACTCATCCTCGCTTCCCAAAAATCAAAACTCTTTGACTTTCTCATCAAAATAAAGATTCCATCTACAAGATGCTTGTTTTAATCCATAAATGGATTTCTCAAGCTTACACTCTCTATTAGGGTACTTTGCATTGACAAAACCCTATGGATGACTCATGTAAACATCTTCAGCCAACTTTCCATTAAGGAAATTGGTTTTGACATCCATTTGCTATATTTCATAGTCATGAAATGCAGCTATGGCTAGCATAACCCTTATAGATTTAATCTTCACTACTGGTGAGAAGGTCTCATCATAGTCAAATCCCGGAGTTTGAGTAAATCCTTTGCAACCAGCCACACCTTATATGTATGTACTTTCTCATTCATGTCGATCTTCTTCTTGAAGATCCATTTGCACCGACCCGATACATTATCAACCAAGTTCCAAACTTGATTGTCATACATGGACTGAATCTCGTTGTCCATAGCCTCTTTCCATTTTGCAGACTCGGGGCCTGCCATGGATTCCCTGTAGTTATTAGGTTCATCCAAATTTACCATTGTGCTATCACTAATAAATGTATCACCTTCAGCTGTTATATGAAAACCATATAGCACAAGTGGAACACTAACTCTACTGGAACGCATGAGAGGCACAGCCTCGTCAATTGGCTCAACCATAGTTCTCTCCTCAGGTTGATTACTAGTGTTTGAGGTTCTTTCACCGCTTGACTATTGAAGCTCTTCAAGGTCAATTTTCCTCCCATTGTCCCCTTGGCATATGAGTTATTTCTCACGAAAGACTCCTCTCCTCGAAACGAAGGCAACATTGTCACTCGGTCTATAAAAGAGATATCAAAAGGACTTCTGCGGGTAGCCGATGAAAATACATCTCTCACTCCGAGGTTCGAGCTTGTCATGAGTCTCGCGTCTCAAGAAAGCCTCATAACCCCAAACTTTGATGTGGTCTAATGAGGTGTTTTGGAAACTTTTTTGGAAGGGACTTGATTGAGGATACGGTCGGCAGTCTCTAAGGCATACCCCCATAATGAGATAGGTAATGAAGCTCAACTCATCATGGAACGAACCATGTATAGCAAGGTTCTATTTCGCCTCTCAGCCACACCATTAACATATGGTGTTATAGGTGGCATCAATTGTGAAAAAATTCCACATTCCATAAGATAGTCAACGAACTTGATACTAAGATACTCTCCTTCTTTATTGGATCGCAGCATGTTTATCTTCCTGCTCAATTGATTCTCCACTTCTTTCTTAAACTCTTTGAACTTTTCAAAGGTTTCTGACTTGTGCTTGATTAAGTAGACATAGCCATATCTACTGTAATCATTAGTAAAAGTCACATAGAAGCGGTTAGCATCCCTTATGGCGATTCTGAATGGTCCACACACATCAGTGTGTATGAGATCCAACAGACCTTCACCCCTTTCACAAGTACCAGTGAAGGGTGACTTGGTCATCTTTCCAAGTAAACAAGATTCGCAAGTGCCATACGAATTTAAGTCGAATGACTTCAAAACTCCATCCTTTTGGGGTTTGGCTATGCACTTCTTGTTGACATTTCCAAGACGACAATGCCACAAGCATGCCTTATCCAAATCATTGGAAGAATCAATGTGTAATGCATTATTTCCTAAGTTATCTACAACATTCACAGTTTCATATACACCATTGCAAGGTAATGCTTCAAAATAAAATACACCATTGTAATGAGCATTAATACCACCAATTTCATTATTAAAAGAAAAGGTTAAACCTTGTTTATACAAATTGTGAAAGAAAATAATATTTCCCGCCATATCGGCTGAGTAACAACAATTATTCAAATCTAAATCTAAACCATTACTAAGCAATAAAGAATAAACTCCAATCTTGGTTACAAGCGACACTTTCCTATTTCCCATGATTAAGTTTATCTTCCCATCCTTTATGTCCTGCAAGTACTTGGGGCAGCTTCGTTTCTAGTTCCCTTTTTCATGACAATGGAAGCAATCAACATCCTTCGGATTGGAAAAGGAATTAGCAGAACTAGCTTTGGTCCCACTAGAAGAGGATCCATCAAGAGACTTTCCCTTGCGGCTCTTGGAGGGAGCCTTCCTATTCTTTCCCTTCCCATGTACGATAGCCAGAACAAAGGCAGAAGTAGTAGTAGTAGGAGCTGACACAACTGATTTGCCTTTCAGTTTGCTTTTTGCAGTCCTTAAAAGGACTCGAAGCTTGCTAAGAGTGATCTCCTCCTTGTTCATATGATAGGTCATATGAAACTGATCATAACAAGAAGGTAAGGAGTGTAGAATAATATCTATGGCCAGCTCTTCATCAAAATTGACATTCAATTTAAGCAAGCGGTCCACGAATCTCTATATCTTTTGCAAGTGGGTCGTGATGGGTTCACCATCCTTCATTTTGGTTGTGATCATGGAGGCAATGATCTCATACCTCTCCTGCCGAGCACTTTAATGGTATCTTTCCATCAAATCGTGATATATTTCATAGGGATAATAGTCCTCATAGGACTTCTGTAGCTTAGCAGTCATGGTAGCAATCATTAGACACGACAACTTTGTCGCATCCCTCTCATGAGTAGTGTGCTCAACGATTTTGTAGCACTTGGTTCCTGGTATGTATTTTAATCTAAGTATTTTTGCATTTTTAGCTGGAACTTGGCGAGTTGCAGGCCCGACGCGCCGAGTAGAGACGAGATATCGAGCACGTTTAAGTTGGCGACTCGACGAGTCCATATTCTGGACTCGGCGAGTCCACCAGTCTAGATGAAACCCTAATTTCAAAAGTTTGCATCCTATTTAAACAACCTTTTGTGCCTCATAACGGCCCCCATTGTGTCCAGAACACCCCTCACGAAGCCCTAACCCTTCTTTTAGTAATTTTAGTGCTTTTGGTGAAATTCCTTGACGTTTTGGAGAAAAGAAGAAGGTAGATCAAGAAAAGAGGAAGAAGATCCAGAATATTTGTGCCATTTCAGAGCTTCTAGAGGTATTAGACTCGAAACCCTCTTTGTTCCTTCATTATTATCTCATTAAGAGCATAAGATAGTCATTTTGAGGCCTCTTCTAGTCTTGATCTTTGAGTAATGAGCTTATAGTGTTAAGGGACTTCAGATATAGGCATGATTGAGCTCTAGGAGCTCGGATCTATTGCCTTTATGAGCCTAACTTATGTATAAGTCCTAGATCTACTCTTCTAGTCCTTGTTAAGCCTCTTATTTCCCTTTTGATGCATGAATACACGTAAAGTTGGAAACTTTACGTGTAAAACCTACCCTAAGAACCCAGATCTATCAATGGAATGCATTGGATTCAAGCAGAATTGAGTATATAGTAGTTGCATGCATGCGACTCGGCGAGTCGTTCTTCGGACTCGGCGAGTCGAGTCGTGAGTTCCCGATTTTCCCTTTTTGAGTTACGTTGAGTGGCATCAGTGAGTTTTAAGTGGACTCAGTGAGTCGGAAGCTAGACTCAGTAATGGAGGGACTCGGCAAGTCAATTCCCTGATTCGACGAGTCCAAGGCAATCTTCTTGCCTTAAGAACAGACTCGGCGAGTTGATCATACAACTCGGCGAGTCGCGGACCAGAGTGTTCATCGGATGAAGATGAACTCGACGAGTTGTTCATACAACTCGGCGGGTCGAATGAAGGACTATTGGATATCTATATAGAAGGAGAACTCGTCGAGTCAATGCCTAACTCGACGAGTGGGGACGGGAGTGAGGACAATCGACTGGATAGGGACTCGACGAGTTAGCAAGCCAACTCGGCGAGTCGGGTCAATCGGAAGTTGACTTTGACTTTGACTTTTGACTAGGTCAGGGGTAAAATGGTTATTTTACCCTAAGGACAGTTAGCAGTGTTTGATTGAGTGTTTCGTGGGATTTACAGCCAGAGGATTTTTAGAGCAGCAGTAGCAGATAGACAGTTCCCGCGCAGATCATCAGCTACTTCGAGGTGAGTTACCTTCCAGTAGTGGTGGGTCTACGGCTACAATGCCGGTCCACCAGCAGGAGTTTTATGTTAGATGATTGTTTTTGTGATATCATCTAGGTTTGCTACTACCTGATAGCTTGATGTGTTATAGTAGTAGAGTTCGGTTGTTAGGACTGAAGGGTAGTCAGACACCCCAGATACGTCTGACAATATGTGATGTCATGATTATATGCTAGCATGATCTGAGTTATGTGTTAGGGGTAGTAGGAGGGGAACAGTCCCCGAGTTCGGTTGTTAGGACCGAAGGGTAGTCAGACACCCCAGATATGTCTGATAGTACGTTATGTTATGATATGTGATAGTAGTAGTGGTAGGGGTGAAGCAGTCCCCGAGGTTCGGTTGTTAGGACCGAAGGGTAGTCGGTACCCCAGAATGGCCGTACGGGTAGGACGGCACCCCAGAATGGCCGCACGGGTAGGTCGGCACCCTAGAATGGTCATACTGGGTAGGTCGGGCACCCCAAAAATGCCTGACAAGTATGGTATGATATATGATTGTACTATAGGATATACGATTGTATGGTATGTGGTACGTTGGGGGAACTCACTAAGCTTCGTGCTTACAGTTTTCAATTTTGGTTTCAGGTACCTCTTCGTCGAAGGGGAAGGAGCTGGCGCGGTAGCGATACATCATACACATACACTGTTTCCGCCTTACGAGATTGTTCTGGGATTTGTACCCTGATATTTAGTTGATTTCGTATTTTGGTTTTCAAACATGATTTATGATTGTGGAATGATTTGATCAGACAATGTTTTATTTACAAATGCTTTCCAAAGTATTGGTTTAAAAATGAAATTTTTGGACGTGAAAATTGGGTTGTTACAGATTTGTTTAGGAGTGGCAGTGGTTACATCAATCTCCTTGAGCTCTTTATCCAGGACATATTCTTTGTCCACATAGCGAATAGTCATTCTGATGTTATGAATCCAGTCATTGAAGTTTGAGCCATCAAAAATGACCCTCCCACATAGGTTTATGAGGGAGAAAGAGTCTGAAGGAATCAGTGTGGAAGCATTGTTTGGGATAGACATATGAAGAGAAGAAGAACAAAGTTTAGGTTAGATGATAATCCTTAATATTACACCCAATATGAAATATTAAGGCTAGGACCCAACACAATATTCTACAATTACGAAGAGGGATGCCATAATCCAAATGTAAAATATTTGAAGGTAGGTAAATGATGATTTACCAATTTCCACCATGAAAAACGAAATAGATTATTAAGTCTTAATTGGTTTGAAATTCCTAGATTTTTTAGATTCATTGAACTTTTCAATGACATGTTTAAATCTCGATTGTGCCCTTCAAGTTTGCAACCGGGATGCCGAGGATCAAAAACAAGGAGTGAATAACCATGCAAATTAACTTGGTACACCCAATGTTACATATCACCTAATCAATGTGTCGGTTAATCACACACGCTCCATTGATCTATGATTTACATCAAGCTACCCTTTGCAACACATTGTCAGTCCTAGATAAGTGTTCCGGTTAACCACACACGCTCCACTAACGACTTAACAAGGTGCAAAGTGTAATTTCATGGATTAGCACCATTTTCACATTTTTCCTAAAGTAACTAAGTTTGGGAATTTAATAAAAATTTAGTTACTTTATATTTATCATTATACTTTTAATGAGGGAGAATTAATGCTCAATCCTACCCGTTCGGCTAACGACCCTCCACCAATCAAGGAAGCTGTGGGTGAGACTGGACACCCAGTAAACCACCATTTTACAGGCAGTAACCTTATACCCCCTTATAAACCGACTTCGTGAATGAGACCTACTAACGGTAATACTGACTAGTCTTACACACACACACACACACACATATATATATATATATATATATATTATTAAACTTATAATATTATAAAGTATAAGCGTTGAATTTTAGCTTTCAAAACTCTAGGGTTTGGAATTAAAGTTTCATTTTAGAGACTTTACAAATTCAAAAACTTGAGGGCAAGTTTTGAAACTTGTCAAGACTCTTCACATTCATAACTTATGAGTTTAATTGGATTCTCATGTATGAGACCTTTCATTTTCCATAACTTGAGGACAAGTTATGGAGGTCATTAAAATTCATCTAGATCATTTTTGTAACAACTAAAATTATCACATAATCTATGGTCTAACTAAACTCATAATCAAGATAATTTCAAGTCAACAATTTGAAAGCAATTTTGTTTACCATATAAAAATACCAATTATTTTAAAACTTTGACAATTATCTTGTGGTTGGATGAGTACAAGCACTACCATATCATAAAAAAACATTTCCAATGTTCCAAAACAATTTGTGGTACCCAATCCAAACCAGGCCAAAAAAAAAACTCGAAATTCTGCAAACAGAGCCTTCAACTCATCGAGTGCATGAAATGGACTCAGCGAGTTGCTCTGTTACTGAGTGGACTCGTCAAGTCTGTTCATGGACTCGGCGAGTTCACCAGTTAGAGGCCCAAAATTTCAACTTTTTCAGCATTGAAAAACTAATGAGCATCAAATATAATAGAAAACAATCCTAGGCTCTTATATAACTGTTGGGTTTTGAGCACTATAACACTCCTATGGTGCACATGCAACCCTAAATGCTTTGGATCTATGTTTTCTCTAATTATACATGCATTTTGTTTTTCCAATGCATTCACCCTAGCTAGCATACAATTGAAGCTATATAATAAAAACTTAGTTTGGATGCTTACCTCTTGAATAGGGTTGAGTTCTGGACCTTTGAAAGCTTGAGCACCTCAAGTGTGATGCCTCTAATGGTTCACAAACACCAATATGAAAGAGGAGGCTTAAGAGAATAAGTTACTTATCTCAAAAAGACGGTGTCACCGATTTTAGCTCATGAGGGTTCTATTTATAGTGTGGCAAATGCTAGGGTTACACTTTGTAAACCCTAATGCTCCATGACTTTTCACATTCTTATGCTCCATGGGATTAACCTCCATGGACTATCCATGGATTAACTTTTTGGTTTAGCCCATCTAAATAATCATGGATCATTGGCCCACACTACAAGAATCATTAATTTACATAATCAATCCCCATATATTTAATTAGTCTCTTTTGACCACAAAATTAATTCCAAATTAATTCTTGATCAATACTAATTAAATAATATTATATTAATATATTATACTTTTAATATATTAATAAATCATAAATAACCTTATTCTCAAAGGTTCATCCTATCAAATTGCACTGGTGAAGGCAACCAAAACGGATCATGCTACTATCGAGTCAAGTACATCCCAATTATAGTTATGGGTTAGACAACAAATCCAACACTTGCCATAGCAGCTTCGGCCTTTCCGGCCTCTAGATTGTGAATCAACAACCTTGGGCTTCTTACCCGAGCCCTCCAATACTTATGCCTGAACATACTACCTCTTCCTTATAGTCTCCAGATCAATCTCCCACTCACGAGCTCGAGCGATCATGCCATCCAATGTATTGAAGCTAGACATACTAACAAACTCCCGTCTCTCATCCTTCAACAAATCATGGTACTGGGCCTTCTTCATCTCCTCATCCACCACACACTGCAGAACAATTGATGCCCTCTCACGGAACATGGCAGTGATCTCCCCCACAATCTCGGTAGTCTAGTGAAGGTCCTGAAACTCACTCGCCAGTTACTAAACCTCAATCACGGGCGCAAACTCTTCCTTGAATCTTTTAAAAATGTCATACCAAGACATTGCCCCCTTCAGTCTATTTCAACTAGATACTAACAAGCATATATGGGTGCTTGCAATCCCCTTCGGTCTATTTCAACTGGATATCAGGTCTATTTCACCCGTACTACTACTACCACATAATATCAAAACAGGAATCACAGAGTCATCAAGCAAATACAAGCATAACTGACAATTGTCACAAAGACAATCATCAAACTACATCATAAACTAGTGGGCCGGAATTGGTGCCTTTAACCCACAGATACTGCGAAGGAAGACTCACCTCAAACTGACGATATCAAATCGCATTGGGCGGATGACTCGCGAAATCCTCTTCCTAACGTACAAGCATAAAACCATAATTAGAAACTAGGCTAAATTCTAACTCGAAGGTCCAAACCCTAATTCTTGACTTAAGGAAAAATTGGCTTCTTTACCCTTGCCTCATTGGGCCTCCCTCCCTCCAAGTCCCAAATCCATACAAAGTCCAACAAGGCATCCAAGCCCAATTATAAGGCCTATAAGGCCCAATATGACCCAAGAACACCTAACATGGCCTTAGGCCAAAAAATTTCATGTCATAACAGGTGGGCCTGAGGCCCAAGCTAATCAAGTCCAAATGCCCAACAATAATCGAGCCTAAAAGTTATCTAAGCCCACAAATTGCATACGCACGACATACATAGCTCGTACGCCCATCTTACACTGATGAGCATCCGGAGTCAGGGCACTGATCCAGATCGTGTAGCGTACTCTGGAGTACGCCCAACATACTGGCCAGTCAGCCAATTCTAATTCCCAAGTCTTAATCCATTCAACCTTTATGTCCAAAACTTTGATCCAAGCTTAAAATAATGTCTTAAGACATAAAGTTGAAAACTTAATGTTTTTGCATGCATGGATGGGGCTCAAACATGAAATAAGACCATTAACTCACTTGGATGGTTACTAACACTTACATGGTTGAGTCTTAACCACCAAGATCCAAAAGAACATCTCAAATGGCCTGGAGTTGTTCATACTCCAAGAAACCAAGCTATGGGACCAAAAGATGCCATATTATACCCTAAACCTAGATCTAAGCTTGTAATGATCAAGGTTCAAACTTTATACCTTCAATAGGCCAGAAATGGTGCACAAACTCTGGATCTACAAGCTCCTTCTTCTACTTTTCTTCTTCCAAAACCTCATTATTCTTCAAAACCACCAAACAACACCAAAACACTCAAGGTAAGATCAAAGATGCACTCAAGAAGGCTAGGGGTCAATATTGACAATAAAAGGTCAGTGGAAGCTAAGAGGGTAACAAAATTGAGGGGCATAAGTTCTTTAAATAGGGTGCAAACCCTAAAAACTAGGGTTTTCCCCAGACTTGAGTATGCCCAATGTACGTATGGGTACGCCCAACATACACCGAGGATCACTCGATAATGTGCATGCAAGGAGTACGGCGTGCGTACCAAATGTATGGCCAATGTACTCACGAGTCCTCAACCACCTTTTTACTTGAATTAAAATAGAATAAATCATTAACTTTATATCTGGCAACTCGGGTGCTACATCTATCTTCTTATCCTCCGGGGTACCCATTCAGGGACACAAGGCGGCTAGGTCATTGAAACGACTTGTATAAGTAACAATATAAGCTTCATGTATCATTAGTTTCCATAGCTTCAGCTCCAGATTCTGCATCTTCTCATGTGGATAGTATTCTCTAATCATGAGTTGCTTCAACTCTTCCCAAGACATGACGTTAGCTACGTTTACACCAATGGTCTTGGTGTAACTGTTCCACCAACTCAAGGCTACATCTACCAGGGTGCAGGTGTTGAACTTGACTTTACAATCCTCTGGGCATAAACTAATCTCAAAGACCGATTCCAACTTTTATATCCACCTAGTCAACCCAACAACGTCCTCATTTCCATAGAAGGGTTTTGGCTTACAGTTCATAAAATACTTATATGAACATACTCTAGTAGGAACTTGATTATCTCCTTGCGAACTCTCGCCTCCATTGCCTTTGATCCTACATTCCTAGTGGTTTCTAGACTCGTTGTGGCATCAACTACACATTGGGTAATCAATGCCTCAATCGCGGCTGAGCTCATTGGCTCGGGATTACTTTCAAGTGTTCCTGGGTTACATCTAGTGCAAGGCATGATTCTAAATTTAAGGTACGAGTTAGCTGTTATTTTATCTTGCTAATTTAGAAGGGTTAACTTATTTAAAGTAATCAAAACAAACAAATAACACACAATATTTAGGTCATACAAACTTTCATAGATTTTCAAAAACTTTTTACATCAGCTTATCATAACCAAAAGAGTGTATATAAGTGTGGTTTGAGCGGGAATAGGATATATTCTACACAAAAGAAGTAGCAGATTCCTATATCGGTAACGCTGCTATTCCCTTCTTCAAACCCAAAAATATCATAGTTCCTAGCCACCCAAGGCTAGAACTATCTACCACAACCTAAAGTAAACTGCCAACCACATCACTATCTGAGCTAACTGGTACTGGAGGCACCCGATCATCGCCTCCAGAATGGTTGCTCCTATCTCTGACACCAACAATCTCAACTTTTCCTCTGTCACACGTTGATCAAGACTCCCAATCTCGATCTATTGATGTTTCACTAAAGAATAGGTCTCCTCTAGATGATCATATGCATGAAGGATCCTCATTTAATTAAAATCCCTTCTCTCCTACAATACTTGGACGGTTTCGGTCAACATCCTAACCTCCTTCCTCAACGAGTCGTGATCCTCCTCCAGCTGATGTGTGTGATCCTTGTTTCGTGTCATGCACGGAACTAACACTGACATCACTCAATCTGTAGGATCCTTAGGAATAGGGCCATGTCTCGGAGCACGGGATGACCCCCCGACATCGTAGTGGCGAATGTTGTTCTCATGGATCCACTCCTCTACTTGGGGTGTTTATTTATGTCACACCCCAAAACCAGGAACGGCGGAAACGTTCTGGGGCGGAGGACGTCATGTATAATATCAACAACAATGTAAAGTAGTAAACAAGCAACAACATCATCCATTGCATTAATAATATAATTATTATACAAAGTTGTTCTGTCAAATTTTGATAAACACTAAAGCATAAATCAAAATGAAAGATAAGTCTTGAACAAGCTCCATCTTCCTTTCTCCTTGCATCGGTACCTGTCTATGATGACCTAAGGATACAAGTAATTTTGAAAGCGAGTATCAGCTTGGAAGCTGGTGAGATCATAAGTATTTAGTGTCTTAATTTGTATGTAAGTATTTGTATGTAAGAATTTGTAAGTATATGTATTGTAAGTATTGAAAGTGTATATGAACTGTAAGTGTTTGAAAAACCCTAGAAATCCCTATGATTCCTACTAGTATAAGAAGGTGTCTCCTACCGAGACCTAACTGTTCTCAATGTTCGTTTCTTGTAAGAGTGTGTAATTTTCCCAAGTGTAACTATTATTAACAAAATATAGTTTGTACATTAATGTTTAAGTGAGGTTATAACTAAAAATATGTAATGGGTAAATCATTGTAGTACTGTAGTTTTATATTATAGGAACTACTGCTGTACTAACTACCTTAAACCGGATTTATATTAAGGTATAATGTGATAATTGCACCATACTATCGACTGGTAACAACGACATACGAATGGTCGTAATAACGGGATGACATTTGGCACCCGCAGACATGCAGGTCCGGCTGTAGCTAGCAGCAAGGTGTAGGATAGTCAATCCAGTATAGATCTATACGCAAACTCACGCTCTCCCTCCAAGAGAATTCTGGCTACAACTCGGGCCATGACATTTAAGGCATGCTTCGATCCAGTGGATCACAATTGTTAACGTATTCTTGTATATGTAGTGTAATGTTTCTCGTTCTAGTATAGTTGTATATGTTCGCCTACTAGTATAGTCGTATATGTTCTCTTTCTAGTATAGTTGTATATGTTCTCCTCCTAGTATAGTTGTATGTGTTCTCTTCCTAGTATAGTTGTATATGTTCTCTTTCTAGTATAGTTGTATATGTTCTCGTAGTAATGTAATGTATAGACTCATGAATGAACTGACTCATTGATCTAGAAGTTGTAGTAGTATGATCCTGTGTTACCCCGATGGTAACTTTCTAGTGATGTGTATAGTACGCATGAATATGGAAGTACTTTTATGTCTATATATGTATATTTGATATATAACTAATATTGAAACGACCTTCGGATGGTCACCCGAAATCCCACCAGACCACATCCAAATCGAGAAAAAGGAAATACGGCGGATGGCCTTCCTAAACCCTTTAAACATTGCTTATATATCTACACATATATGGCCATGCAATTTATAAGAAGTATAACAAATTTTAAATAAAAGCATTTGATAAGTAAAAGAGTTTGTAAAATATTTTGAAGTAAAGCAGTTTGATAAACGGTTTGAACAATGATAAAATCATTGGTTTTCTAGTTATTAATCACATGTGATTAATGCAATCACATGTGATTGATTTCAATAACTATAAGCATTGAACTTGTATCCCCCCCCCATAAAGTATTTAAAACATTTAAAAGCATTTCAAAGGTTAATTAAAGGGGTATGAACTCACCTGCAGTAAGTGACTGGAATTGAACAGACTGTTATCGTACGGAAGGATCGGACAAGTGCTTGGTGTCAAGTGAAGACTTAGACACACACAATGATCCTAATTACATATGAAAACATATGTATATAAATAATTAGTGATTAAAACACTAATTATACAAGTAATAACATTTAAGCGCGAGGAAAACACTTTTGGTCAAGTGCTAGGAGGCTAATGGGTTGCAACAAAGGAGTGCAAAGCCCCTAATGGAATTTTAAGGTCTAATGACCATATTCATTGGAGTTTACGGCCCAGGGGAGTAAACTCCTGGCCGTAAACTCTCAACCAAGGCTTGAAATGGTGCTTAGAATTATTACAACTCTAGTGGTGAATTGTTTCAAGGCTATACAAGTGTTTGGGTACCATATTGACTCCTTTAGGGAGTTTACGGCCCAAAGACCATATTCCCTTGGAGTTTATGGCCGTAAACTCCCTTGGGAGGGTTTTATGGTGTTTTCAAGTCTCAAACATTTCTAGGAACTAAACTAGGCTTTTGTACTTGTCTTTAGAAGAGTTTATGGCACATTTGGCACCATTTTATGGAGTTTACGGCCCTGGAACCTTTTGGGCCGTAAACTCCCTCACTCATGGAGTTCTAAGTGTTTTAACTAGTCCATAACTCATTTAGGTACATGCCCAAATTTGTCTCTTGGCTTAAGGAAGGATTTAGGGTGTCATTTGACCCCTTTTTAGGTGTTTACGGCCCAAGAGTTTGTCTTGGCCGTAAACTCCTTTTTCCTTGTGATTTCTTATGTTTGCTAGGCTATAAACACTTTAGGGTACTTGTCCTAATTTAATCTAAGCCTTAGGAAGTGTTTCAAAGCATTTTAGCACTTAAAACTTGGAGTTTACGGGCTAAGAAGCTCCTCGGTCGTAAACTCCCTTCTAGCCATGATTCCTAATTGTTTTGTGGTATAAGGCATGAATTGGAGGCCCCTAGTTCGAGTTCTAAAGATTTGAGGGTCATTGGAACCCTTTAGGACCTTAAAATGGAGTTTACTCCCCAAGAACGTTCTTGGGCGGTAAACTCCCGGATCTCATATATTTGGCATGTAATCTATGCTATTAAGCTTATAACAAGTATTATAAAACAACTAGAGAAGTATACTCACGATTTGGGATAAAAACCCGAAGATCCGTGAGAGAGAATTTGGCTTTTCTCTAATTGGAATTCAACTAATGAACCACTTTGGTTCAGAATTCTATTTATAGTCCTGAGATATTTTTGGCAAAAAATATTTTTATTCCTGGAACGAACTCTAATGTCCTAGAGTCTTGGAATAACAGTGTTGCACAAAACCCTAGTGCATCCACTCTCCTAATATTTCCTTAAGTGTAAAAATCCTGAAAACTGCCAAACTTATACTCGAAATCTGAGTTTTCACTGTAACTGTTCTACATCTATTGGCTTGATATGGTTTGTTCAGAATGGAAATTTCGGGTTGTCATAATTTATGGGTAGGGCAAGGTTTCTTGGATGGATTTGGGGATGATGGGGGTGTGGCTGCTCTCTTTCGAGATGAAATACAAATGGATTTTTTGGGGGTGTAGATCACTCGGGGTCCTGAGGCGTACACACTAGAAGACTGGTCTAAGGCTGGAGACTCTGATGATGATTCTAACTGAAGAGTGTCCTCCTCCTAAGTATCAGGATGCCCATCACCATGGGATGACGATTCGGGATATAGCGAGCTGTCACTTGGATCTCTTCTTTCCTGCTCATCATGTGGATCCTCCTCCAGTGGCTCATCATACTCTGATTCCTCCATCACCGGGGGTAGGTGGCCTCAACATCCACGGATCGTACTCTGCCTCCTCCATCACTGAGGAGTGTGGCACCACCAGATCTCCCTCTGGGAAAGGATGAGATAACCAATCCCAAATATTCTCCATGTATGAGCTCCTAATGATCACGCCTGCTTCGACCCCCCTGCATAAGACATCCAAAAGTGTTAGATGTTTATGAGAGATAAAATTAAAACCATAATACGTATAATTATAAAATAATAGGTATATAGTAGATAGTATTGGATCTACTGCGACTTTCTCCTAAGATTCTGCCGGGTAAGCGTTGCATAGATCATCATCCTTGAGTTATAAACGGAACTCTTTGATTAGTAATTCGGGCTCAATCCTAAGAACTCTACGACATAAATCTTTAACTTCTCTCGACGTATCACTTTATACGACTCTAGTCCTCGCGGGGGGGGGGGGGGGGGGGGGGGTCGATTAGTTATACAAATCCAAATATCTTCTAGTCGTAAACTTCGTCCTAATTTATGAACTAAGCGTACTAACTATCGATCCATAAAACCTTGAGCATTTAGATTGTTAACTACAACATCTAGATTTGATCATCCGTCGGTCGGACCATAATAAAACTTAGTTTTGCATTCTAGGTCTAGTTGTGGGTTGGCCGCAGTACTAACTAAACCTAGGAATCATTTTTGACCTAGAATCTTAAGTTGTGATTTGAATGGATAATTTTTTGATATGAGGGTGTATTTATAAGAGTTTACACAACTCTTTATCCGATTAATGTTTGGTTGGGGTATTTTATTTAATCCTATACTTGTGTACTTTTAAACTACAAGGATCGGCCAGTTAGGAAAAGTCGAAGGGCAGGACCATTTTGGCATATAGCTGTTCTGAAATACAGCAACCCTATCTACAAGTTTTTCCAGTCTAGACACCTCACCAAGAGTAGTGAAAGGTAGTAAAGGCTTGTACTACCAGAAGCACAACATCTATACTTGGGCCAGGAACAGTCACAAGCTTACTAAAGCACAAGTAGTTGAGTTTGTTTTGTCTGTTTTCATCATTACATGGTTTACGGTAATGAAGAGGAAGTTAATTTGATTTAGGCCCTAATGGTCACAAAAAATCGGGCCCGGGTAATATAGATCCACATAAATGAGTTGATTAGTTCAAAGAACCTTGTTCGATGTAATAACCGGCTTTAGTCGGAAGATTGAAGAAGAAGATGATCAAAGTGATTGACGAAAGATTGCAACCTTCATTAAGGTTGAGCATCCAGTAGCTAGAAATGTTATCTGCTATGATGTGATCATATTACATTAGAACATGAAGAAAGCTTTCTTCCGTGTTAAAAGTTTTTGATTATGTATCTGTTGCGCAATATAATGGAAGGATTTTTAGAATGTGTCCATTCATTCAGTTGTTGTAGCCAAAGTAAAAGACCTTATAGTGTGTTGAGTCTACGAACCAACTTCGAAAGGATCAGTAGTCTCTGATGAAATTTAAGTTTGTGAATTAAGAGTTGGGATTGAAGGTCCATCAGTGGATGAAAGAACAAGTATAAGTTCAGACACCACCAACAACTAAGAAGTATACGAGTTTGATACACTTTATCAAACCATAGGAGTTACGGATGTTGCAGAAAAAGTAAGAAGACACATGAGAATGTTCGTTGTGAGTCTGTGTCCAAATACTTGACATGTGGTCAAGAAGATCAACTGAAGAACGAAAAGTCGGTTCTCCCATAGAAAATGGAATGATAATATTGAGTTCAAAAACTATCTGTAACATCCCAAAAATACGGATAGAACTTTTGCTTTTAATTTCATTCAATCATAAAGCACTAATATCAAAATAGTCAAGAGAGTATCATAGTAACATGTTATCAAAGTACAAATTCCAAAAATCTCTAAATGCGGAAATCATAGGGTGATGCGGTGCGATCAGGTCAGGCCCTTCCCTTTCGAACTAGAAGTACGTGAAATTGAAACTGAAAATTGTAAGCACAAAGCTTAGTGAGTTCCCCCAAAATACCACATACTAAACAATATGCCAACCATACCTGGGTTCTTGCTTACCCTTTCGGTCTATTTCAGCTGGATACTATCAAGCATATATGGTTGCCTTCCTACCCCTTCGGTCTATTTCAATCGGATAGTATCAAGCATATATGGGTGCTTGCAAGCCCCTTCAATCAATTTCAACCGGATACCGGGTCTATTCACCCCTTACTATAACCACATAATATCATAACATGAATCACAGAGTCATCAAGAAAATATAGGCATAAGTGACAATTTTCACAAAGACAATCATCACACTACATCATAAACTAGTGGGTCGGCATTGGTGCCTTTGACCCACAGATACTAAGAAGGAAGAGTCACCTCCGACTGAAGATATCAAATCGTACTCGGCGGATACCTTGCAAAAATCTCTTCCTAACGCACAAGCAAAAAACCCTAATTAGAAATTAGGCCACATTCTAACTCGAATGTCCAAACCCTAATTCTTGACTTAAGGCAGATAGTGTTGGAATAGTGTCTAAGGCTGCAACTATATTGGGCAAGTACTTGACCCGGTTGTGCATGGTCCTTTTGGGTTGCCTTCACCATAGCAACTTGATGGGATGATTTATTAAGAGAGAGTAAATATTATTAATATATTATGAGAATAATATAATGAATAATATATTTGTTATTTGATTAATATAAGTCATAGAATTAATTGGAATTAATTTGGTGACTTAAAGAGATTAATTAAATAAAGGGGTATAAACTGTCAATTGTTTGATAGTTAAGCTTTAGACTGTAAATCCATTGGGATATACTTTGTACGGATTCTAAGAGCTTAGGGATAGCTAAAATCGTCCATATGCTTATCTATGGAATGGATTTGGATAGCCTTAAGAGAAGATTATCCAATTAGGGTTTAGGTTGTAACCCTTAAGGAGTCTACAAGTATAAATAGACCCTATGGCTGATGGAATTCGACACTTGACCTAAAGTAAGGAACCTCTGGTCGAAATTCCTCCCCTCTCTTCTCTCCTAAATCATTCTTCTTGCTTTGGTGTTTGTAAGCCATTAGAGGAGTGACATTTGTGACTCTAGAAGCTCCAAAACCTCAAGATCAACAAGGAACTCAAAGGTATGATTCTAGATCTGTTTCAATGTTGTTATTTAATCTAATTAGTAATTAGAAGTCTTGGATTCAAAGCATGTTTATTAGAAAGCCTAGATCCGAGCATTAGGGTTTTGCATGCGCACATAGGAAAGTTCTTATGGCTAAAACCCATCAGTGGTATCAGAGCCTAGCTTGGTTTTCTTTAAATTGTTGCTTGAATAACTGAAACAAACCTGCAAAATTCGATTTTTTGGTTTCTGAGTCACTGACTCGGCGAGTCCCAAGGTGGACTCGGCGAGTAGGTCTGACTCGGCGAGTCCCCTTGTGCACTCGGCGAGTCCAGGCGTCAGGAATGACCAGATTCGGGATTTCTTTGTGATTATCTTATGGATACTTCCCTTAATTATAATAGATCAACCTAAGTCCGATTTTATGATATATATGACTATTATCTTGATCTAATAAAAGGTATTTATCAACTAATTAAATATTTAATTTCCTTATATGATAATTAATTAATTATTTTAATTATTTTGGTAATTATCTTTCAAAGAAATCTTGAATAAATCAAATATAGATAATTAGGATATTAATTGTTAATTGGAATTATTTGTTATTTGATCCTCCATGTTTTAAATGTTTAAAACTTGCCCTCAAGTTTTGAAATTTATATTTATGATTAAAAGCTTTAATTTAGACAACTTAAATTTCAAAACCCAAGATTTTAAAAGGTTTTAAAATACATCCCTATACTAATATGATATTACTAGAATAATATATATATGTATAACTAAATGCTAGTCTTACCGTTAGTAGGCCTCATTCACGAAGCCGATCTATAAGGTGGGTATAAGGTTGCGGCCTATAAAATGGCGCTTAATGGGTGTACACTCACACCCACCACTTGCTTGATTGGTGGAGGGTCGTTAGTCGAACGGGTAGGATAGGGCAACCTCATCCTCTCATTAAAAGTATAATAAGAAATACAAAGTAACTACACATATTTTTCAAAATTTCCCAATCCTAGTTACTTTAGGAAAAGTGAATTGATGCAATCCCATGAAATTACACTTTGCACCTTGCTGAGATGTTAGTGGAGCGTGTGTGGTTTACCGGCACACTAATTGGTTCTAAGCGAAGGTGGCAAATGGTGATTCATTGTTTATCATAGTCCGATGGAGTGTGTGTGGTTTACCGGCACATCGAATAGGTGATCGTTACAATGAAGGCACCATGTGAATTTGCATGGTAATTCACACCCGCTTTGTGATCCTCGGCATCCCAGTCACAAACGAGAGGGGCATATCGAGATTTAAACATGCCATTGAATAGTTTCAATGAATCTCATCCGAACCTAGGAATTCTCAAAAACACTTAGGACTAATAGTTTAGGTTTTTGTGATGGAGAATTAGTGAATCGTCATTCACTTACCTTCAATTTATTTGCATGTTGGATTACGGCATCCCTTTTCTAATATGTAAATGTTATTGTTGGATCCTAGCCCTAATTTTCTTATTGGGTGATAATTAGGGATTCTTATTCTAATCTATCTTTGTCCTTTTCTAATTGTAGATGTCAAACGCAAACAACGCTGCTGCAAGTTCTTTCACATTGATGAGCCTTTGCCAAAAGGTCACCTTCAATGGAACGAACTTTAGCGAATGGATAAGATACATTCGCACCATTGCTCGCTATGAGGACAAGGAGTATGTCCTTGATGAAAAGCTCGAGAAAATCAACACCGAAATCGCTACTCCAGCCGAAATCACCGCCTTTGAAACTCATGAGCAAGATGCAACGAAGGTACATTGCATCATGATTGCTACCATGAACTCCGAATTCCAAAAGTCCTACGAGGACATGTACCCGTACGAGATGCACCAAGACTTATTGGAGAGGTACCACCAAAACGCGAGACAAGAGCAGTATGAGATTTTCACTAACATGATTTCCGCGAAGATGGTTCATGGAGAATCTCTTACCGTGCACTTGCAAAAGATGCAAAGGTATGTCGACCGCCTTCGCAAGTTAAATGTTGACTTCGGTGAAGACTTGGCGATCGACATGGTGCTTCACTCTTTGCCTCCGATATACAACCAATTTAGGATGACCTACCACATGAACAAAGAAGAGGTCACCCTAAGCAAACTCCAAGGTCTCTTGAGGGTCGCTGAGAGCAACTTCAAGGACAAGTCTGTTGCACCTACTCCCAATCCGCCCGCTGCTCCTGTCTTGGCTATTGGTCAAGGGAAGGGAAAGAAGAGGAAAGCTTCATCGAAGAACTATCGCAAGGTGAAAGCCCGAGATGGTGCCTCTTCTAGTGGGACCAAAGTTGATCCCGCTAAGCCCTGCTCTAACCCGAAGGAGGCAGAGTGCCACCACTGCCACAAGATAGGACATTGGAAGAGAAGCTGCCCGGATTACCTGCAAGCAATCAAAGAAGGAAAGATCAAGCCATCTTTCGCAGGTATATACACAATCAAATCTAACGATTCTAATCATGCTATTTCTTGGGTTCTTGATACCGGTTGTGGTTATCACATTTGTTCTAATGTGCAGGGACTAAGAAGAAGTAGGGATGTGGAGCAAGGAAGGATCAATCTAATCATGGGGAACAGAAGATCGTCGCCTGTGACCAAGATTGGAGTGTATTCTTTAGTGCTTAGGAATAGTTTGGTTTTAGATTTGAACAATTGTTGCTATTCGCCAGAAATGGCTAGAAACATCATTTCATTTCATGGTTTATATAGACAAGGATTTAGATTTTCTTTTAATAATGATAATGGTTCTATTTTGGCTTATCTAAATGGTGTCTTTTACTTTGAAGCTATACCATGTAATGGAATATATGAAACCGTTATGATTGTTGATAACTTAGGAAATGATGTTTTGAATATTGATTCTTCCACTAGTATGGATAAAGCATCCTTGTGGCATTGTCGTCTTGGACATGTCAACAAGAAACGCATAGCCCAACTCCAAAAAGGATGGAGTGTTGCAGTCATTCGACCTTAGGGAAGATGACACATGCGAGTCTTGTTTGCTTGGAAAGATGACTAAGTCACCCTTCACGAGTACATGTGAAAGGGGCGAGGGTCTATTGGACCTAATACATACCGATGTATGTGGACCGTTTAGATCAACCACGAAGGATGGGAACCGCTTCTATGTGACTTTTACCGATGACTATAGTAGATATGGGTATATCTACCTAATCAAGCAAAAGTCAGACACCTTTGAAAAGTTCAAAGAGTTCAAGAATGAAGTGGAGAATCAATTGGGCAGGAAAATCAAGATGCTTCGATCCGATCGAGGAGGAGAGTACCTAAGTCTTGAATTCCACGATTATCTCAAGGAGTGTGGAATAGTTTCACAATTGACGCCTCCTAGGACACCGCAGTTAAATGGTGTGGCAGAAAGGCGTAATCGAACCTTATTGGATATGGTTCGCTCTATGATGAGTCGTGCTTCACTACCAATCTCTTTTTGGGGGTATGCCTTAGAGACTGCCGCCCATATCCTTAACCGAGTCCTTACTAAGAAGGTTGCCAAAACACCTCACGAGATGTGGACAGGGAAAGCTCCCTCGTTGGCACATATCAAGGTTTGGGGTTGCGAGGCTTTCGTAAGACGAGATACTCACGACAAGCTTAAACCTCGAAGTGAGCGATGTATTTTCATCGGCTACCCGCAGACATCCTTTAGATATCTCTTCTATAGACCGAAGGACAATGTTGTCTTCGTTGCGAGGAGAGGAGTTTTCCAAGAGCGAGAACTCATAAGCCAAGGAGACAGTGGGAGGCAAATCGAACTTGAAGAGATTCGAGAGTCGATAGATGAAGGAACCTCTACCGCTGGCGTTCAACCCGAGGAGGAAACTCCGGTTGAACCGATTGACGAATCCCTACCTCTTAGACGTTCCGATAGAGTTAGAGTTCATCCCCAGTTTTATGGCTTTCATATTACTACCGAAGGGGACACGTATATTAGTGATGGTACACTAGTAAACCTTGATGAACCTAATAGCTATAAGGAAGCCATGGCAGGCCCGGAGTTTGCAAAGTGGAAAGAGGCAATGGAAAGCGAGATCCAATCCATGTATGATAACCAAGTTTGGAATTTGGTTGATTATGTGCCCGGACGTAAGACCGTTGGGTGCAAATGGATCTTCAAGAAGAAGACTGACGTGGATGGGAACGTACACACATATAAAGCGCGATTGGTCGCGAAGGGCTTTACTCAAACTCCCGGAGTTGACTATGATGAGACCTTCTCACCAGTTGCGAAGATTAAATCTATTAGAGTGATGCTAGCAATTGCCGCATTTCATGATTATGAGATTTGGCAAATGGATGTCAAGACCGCTTTCCTTAACGGAAAGTTGGCTGAGGATGTTTACATGGCTCAGCCAGAGGGGTTTGTGGATCCGAAGCATCCGGATAGAGTGTGTAAGCTTGAGAAGTCCATTTATGGACTTAAGCAAGCATCTCGCAGATGGAATCTTTGCTTCGATGAGAAAGTCAAAGAGTTTGGATTTGTACGAAGCGAAGACGAATCTTGTGTATATGTCAAATCCAGTGGGAGTATAGTAAGCTTCCTCGTTCTATATGTCGATGACATATTACTCATAGGAAACGACATCCCGACTCTGCAGGAAGTTAAGTCCTGGCTCGGGAAGTGCTTCGCTATGAAGGACCTCGGAGAGGCTTCTTACATTTTGGGAATAAGGATAGTAAGAGAAAGAAGTAAGAGACTAATTGGACTTAGTCAGAATACTTACTTAGAGAAGGTACTAAAACGTTTTAGTATGGAAAACTCAAAGAAGGGAGAACTACCGATACAAAGTAATGCCAAATTGAGTAAGACTCAAAGTCCGAGTACCGAAGCTGAGATAGCGGAAATGAGCCGAGTACCATATGCTTCCGCAGTTGGCTCAATCATGTACGCTATGACTTGTACTCGCCCTGATGTAGCCTTCGCTTTGAGCATGGTTAGCAGATATCAAGGGAATCCTGGCAAAGCACATTGGATTGCGGTGAAAAACATCCTTAAGTACCTTCGGAGGACGAAGGAATGGTTCTTAGTCCTCGGAGGGAGTGATGACTTGAAGGTGCGAGGGTATAGTGACGCCAGCTTTCAGACCGACAGGGACAACTACCGTTCGCAGTCGGGCTGGGTCTTTACCCTAAATGGAGGAGCAGTGACATGGAAGAGTTCCAAACAAGAAACCGTAGCTGATTCAACGTGCGAATCAGAGTACATTGCAGCGAGCGAAGCGTCGAAGGAGGCAATATGGCTAAAGAACTTCATCGGTGATCTTGGAGTTGTACCTGCCATAAAGGAGCCAATGGAGATTTTCTGTGATAACGAAGGTGCGGTTGCCTTGACCAAGGAACCGAGGGATCATGGTAGATCAAGACATATCAACAGAAAATATCACTTCATTAGACATCGTGTAGAAGAAGGACAACTCGTAGTAAAGAGGATATCATCAGAAGATAACCCAGCAGATCCGCTTACGAAGGGACTGAGTAGGGTTAAGCACTTGCAGCATGCTAGGAGCATTGGGCTGAAGGATGATATTAGCATAGATTAGATAGTATTAGAAACGTGTAATAGATAAATGTAATTGACATTTGATGATTAAATAAAGGAGTTTTATTTATGAGTAATGTTACTATCTTATGTTAATCATTTAGATATTGTTTCACTTTGCATGTTTTGACTTCCAGAATAATTGAGTTTATTAGGAATAATCGAATTGTTCAAATGGTCCACAATCGTTCATATGTTGGGAGTAGATATGAATGAAGATTGTCATGAATTGGTGTGTAGAATGTCTAACTGGTATTAGACATAGCAAAGGATTGTTGCAACATTCATGAGTGCTTATGAACTAGTTTTGAGCATTGGAATAAACCCGCACTTGCTGGAATCACCTTATGGAATACGATATAAAAGGTGATCGCAAGATGATAATATCATATAGTCTTAAAACCTAGATATATGGTTTATTATTTGTTAATTGATTGTACATTGATAATACGAAAACGCATCAGTAACTTGGTGTTATAAAACGTATTGTTGTGTATAGTTGGTTAATGAATAAGTAAATGCATATAAGTCGAAGTTTATCTGTAACTTTTTTCTAAGAGGGAAAAGGCGATATCTCGGCCGCTCGATGATTTGATTTGACTTATGTGCCGGGCCCGGTCAGAACTGAATTGATGTGTTCGATTAAGTTATATGTCAAATAAATCAGAGATCGAGAAACCTAAATGCTTGACTAACCATTCCATAGGATTGTCAACATGATATCTAACAGAGGACTGTACGTTCCCTTATCTAAAGGACAAGATTGATTAGATCAGAGTTGACAGCGTCTTTCAGAGCTACGATTGCAAACCGAATTGTACTTGTATAGTTACTAGACTTATCCAAGTGGGAGACTGTTGGAATAGTGTCTAAGGCTGCAACTATATTGGGCAAGTACTTGACCCGGTTGTGCATGGTCCTTTTGGGTTGCCTTCACCATAGCAACTTGATGGGATGATTTATTAAGAGAGAGTAAATATTATTAATATATTATGAGTATAATATAATGAATAATATATTTGTTATTTGATTAATATAAGTCATAGAATTAATTGGAATTAATTTGGTGACTTAAAGAGATTAATTAAATAAAGGGGTATAAACTGTTAATTGTTTGATAGTTAAGCTTTAGACTGTAAATCCATTGGGATATACTGTGGACGGATTCTAAGAGCTTAGGGATAGCTAAAATCATCCATATGCTTATCTATGGAATGGATTTGGATAGCCTTAAGAGAAGATTATCCAATTAGGGTTTAGGTTGTAACCCTTAAGGAGTCTACAAGTATAAATAGACCCTATGGCTGATGGAATTCGACACTTGACCTAAAGTAAGGAACCTCTGGTCGAAATTCCTCCCCTCTCCTCTCTCCTAAATCATTCTTCTTGCTTTGGTGTTTGTAAGCCATTAGAGGAGTGACATTTGTGACTCTAGAAGCTCCAAGACCTCAAGATCAACAAGGAACTCAAAGGTATGATTCTAGATCTGTTTCAATGTTGTTATTTAATCTAATTAGTAATTAGAAGTCTTGGATTCAAAGCATGTTTATTAGAAAGCCTAGATCCGAGCATTAGGGTTTTGCATGCGCACATAGGAAAGTTCTTATGGCTAAAACCCATCAGATAGGGTTTCTAACTCGAATGTACCAAATCCATACAAAGTCCAAGAAGGCATCCAAGCCCAACTATAAGGCTTCTAAGGCCCAATATTGCCCAAGAACCATTAACATGGCCTTAGGCCTAAAAATGTCATGTTACAACAGGTGGGCCTAAGGCCCAACCTAAACAAGTCCAAAATCTCAACACTAATCGAGCCCAAAAATCATCTAAGCCCACAGACTGTGTACGGGCGACGTACACGACTCATACGCCCAACGTAAGCTGATGACCATCCGGAGTCGAGGCAATGACCCAGTACGTGCAACGTATTCTAGAGTACGCCCAACGTACTGGCAGTCAGCCCATTCTCATTCCAAATTCTTAACCCATTCAGCCTTTATGTACAAAACTTTGATCCAAGCTCAAAATAACGCCTTAAGCCATAAAGTTGCAAACTTTATGCTTTTGCATGCATGGATGGGGCTCAAACCATGAATTAAGTCCATTAACTCACTTGGATGGTTACTAACACTTGCATGGTTGAGTCTTAAGCACCAATGTCCGATTTTTATGACTCAAAACACTTCCAAGAGTTCAAAAGGACAGCTAAAATGGTGTGTAGTTGCTCATACTCCAAGAAACCAAGCTATGGGACCAAAAGATGCCATATTCTACCCTAAAACTAGATCTAAGCTTGTAATGATCAAGGTTCAAACTTTATACCTTCAATAGGCTAGAAATTGTTCCCTAACTCTGGATCTACAAGATCCTTCTTCTTTGCTTCTTCTCAAACCTCCTTCTTCTTCAAAACCACCAAATAACGCCTTAAGCCATAAAGTTGCAAACTTTATGCTTTTGCATGCATGGATGGGGCTCAAACCATGAATTAAGTCCATTAACTCACTTGGATGGTTACTAACACTTGCATGGTTGAGTCTTAACCACCAAGGTCTGATTTTTATGACTCAAAACACTTCCAAGAGTTCAAAAGGACAGCTCAAATGGTGTGTAGTTGCTCATACTCCAAGAAACCAAGCTATGGGACCAAAAGATGCCATATTCTACCCTAAAACTATATCTAAGCTTATAATGATCAAGGTTCAAACTTTATACCTTCAATAGGCTAGAAATTGTTCCCTAACTCTGGATCTACAAGATCCTTCTTCTTTGCTTCTTCTCAAACCTCCTTCTTCTTCAAAACCACCAAATAACACCAAAACAGTCAAGGTAAGCTCAAAGATGCACTCAAGAAGGCTAGGGTTTGAGATTAACACTAAAAGGACAGTGGAGGCTAAGAAGGTAACGGTCTTGAGGGACATAAGTTCTTTAAATAGGGTGCAAACCCTAAAAATTTGGGTTTGTTTGCCCCTAACTTGAATACGCCCAGCGTACGCCGGGGATCAACCGATGATGCACATGCAAGGAGGAGTTGTACGTACCAAATGTATGCCCAACGTACTCACTAGTCCTCCACCACCTTTTTACTTGAATTAAAATATAATGAACCATTAACTTCGTTCTTGGAGACTCGGGTACTACACTGTCGTTGTTGCTAGTATTTTCCATTATGTTAATAAGAGCTTTTTGTACCATTTTGTACACGTGTATATTGGTAGACGACTTCGTGCTTGTCGTGATCTTGATCAGAACATGATTGTGAAATACGAGAAGATCACTCGTGAGCACAAGTAGTGGTTCTATGTTGGAGATGATAAAGTCAATAATGGGACGATCAGGAGTTTCTTTCAAGAAGAAAGAAAATTACTAATTACAAAGACAAGGCTAGTATGGGCTTTGATTCGTCGTAACATAAAGTGAGAGTTCAAACCCAAATGGGGGAGACCCAACCATTAAGGCAAAGGTGCGAAAGGCATCTCGACATTGAATTCAATGTCAAGATCCAAGAGAGTTGCAACATCAAAATCTAAGGGAGAGTTATTCGCTTCGATTGTTGTTATGAAGAAAATAAAATGGATGTTTTGGTTGGAAAGTGAGGAAATGACATTACCCCTATGGGTGAGCAGAAAAGGGAGGAGGAAAGAGGCCCTGGCGAACCTTCATAATTAGTGAACAAGTGTAAGCTCCAGATCTTGGCTCGTTGTCCCACTGTCGAACTAGTCTAGAAGTCGAAAGGGAAGGAAATAGAAAGGGGTCTCTGATTATCATGAGGGACCTTAAAACCTTTACCTTTGGGTAATGAGGGAACGATCTTATCATCAAGGTCTCAGGATCTTATAGAACCACGATATGTTATGAGAGATAAAAGTAAGCATTTTTAGGTATTACATATATGAGGAATCGATCTATAGAGAATTTTTTCGTAAGAGTGATTATCATGATTGAGTAAAGGTTTTGATTATTCTCTAACTTCTTGAGAATACTGGTGATGATGTGAAAACTGTTATAGTCCGACAAATTCTAAACCCGAAGGGGATACGAAATAGTTAAGTTCGTAAACTTTGTCCTTCAATGAAAAAGAGTTGTTTGGCTGAACGGAATTGATGATTCGATGATGATGTTGGGGTCGAAAAGCTAATAGGTTGTCAAAAAAGAACCTAGAATATTATGATGAGTATTAGACAATAAGATGTGATGATTTCGTATTATGGGGGCACGATACGAAAGCAATTCTTACTTGGGAAAACTGAAAACGAGTGGCAGAGATTGCACTTATTCGTTGAGTTTGTGATTTCGAGGACGAAATCATCCTAAGTTGGGGAGAATTATAACGCCCATGAATTTGGTTAATTGATCTTTAATGGCATTGTCAATCAGTTAGTGTACACATTGGTTATCTAATGCAAGACTCACACATTAAAGTTTATAAGGGGGTCATATCCATTAAGAACTATATAGGTAAATGTACCCTGACAATATCAATTTTACAATGAGTGACCCTCCTGGAAAATTTTCGTTTCTTGTGGTCTAAAGCAAACATTATTATGGTATGTGTCTTAAAGGATGTTACATAAGCTATAAATTTGTTCAAAATTGCAACAAAAAGTTGTGTATATGATCCAAATTTATTTCATAGACTGCAACAAAACCCCATATCTATTCCATATGAAGTTCATAAAAAAAGAAGAGTCTGAATCTTTTCATAATAATCAAAATCATAAACTTCAAAAATTAAAATTTGGGGATAAACTAAATGTTATGACAAAAGTTATCAAATACGAAACTGAACAAACAGAAACATAAATAAATCAAATTTATATACTAAGCTTCACAAATCATAAGAACATACTTGTATTTAGATGTTTACAACAATTTCATTAATTACGAAAATAAGAAGAGATTGAGGTCTGCTTTGCAGTGTCATAAGATAGAAATTTCCATGGTATGGATCTATCTAGATGATATAACAATGTGATCAAGATTAAATCTTGATCCTGACGAAATTCTTCTTGCTTCTTGATTTCCCAGAAAACGAGAGTGAAAGAAAGTGGTGTTTTTATGTATTTTATCAACCATTTAATCTGTCAATTGACATCTACTTATAACATTGTCAAACAGCAGTTAAAAACTGCCAACCATTATATATGTTCCAAAACCGAAATTAACTGCCTAATTAACTTACAATCAGTTAATTACAATTAACATATTTTATAATTAATAAATCAATTTCGGAATTTATGTACATAAAAATTGATTAACTAGTCAAGAAGAGACCAATACTAATTTGATAGCCCAATCCAAGACTAATTTGATAGCCTAATACCACAATTTAATAAAAGATTTTGACCATTAATTATTTAATGACAAGCCTAATCCAAGACTAATTTTTATATCCGAATTCCACAATTCTAACTCAAATGCCTTTTGTCTTGTTTTATCCATTTGAAAATGTTGGTGACAAACTCTTATAAAGCTAGTCAAGGTTCTTTCTTTATCCTATGTAATGTTTATAAAGTATAATCAAAGTTCCAACACTAAATGATCATAAACTACCTTCTAGGAGAAGATACTTTTGGTTAGGGTTATATTCGACTCTTGAATTGTGTACCAACGACGATAGTGCATTTGATTAAGCTATCATTATAGCAAGCAGAAGCGATCAATAATAGCCTTCCATGACACTTACATGGATGGTCAACGATGGGGTGTATGGAAGCAAGGAATGTTTCGGACAAGTCATAGTCACGTTTTTATGTGCTCTCCTCAAGATCATTGATATTCTCTTAATTTGTGTTTAATTAATGTAATATGTTAATATTCATAAAAGTGTGTAATACTTTATTAAATATATTAGACGATTAAAATGATACCGGTATAGAATATTAAATGATAAAAATTATATAGTATTTTTTAGTGTTTAAAATCACCGATTAGGTTTGAATTAATTTTCGATTAGTCCTTAGGCGTTACCCGACTGACTAAAATAGGTGTAGCGATTAATTTTTGCCTACACAATTAGTAAAACAGTAGCAAATGATGAAATTTTACATTTTGAAGAAGTTCTATCTCAGTAAAAACATTTTGATGAATGATTAGTGTTTTATTAATCATATTAGTATATTTTGTTATGATATTAATGGTATTTACGAACTTTAATATGATATAGTCATATTTAATTTTTTAAGAATTTAACGAATTATCAATTTAGAGTCTCCGATTAATCCCCACCTAATAGCTAAATCCCTTAATATGTTTACATGTTAGCTACCGTCAGCATTTTTTTTACAATCTTAGTATTTTTATCGTCTTTCCTATTACCATTTAACCGGTTTTTATAGAATCGTAGTCAGCAACTCGACATACTTTTCTTTTTGTTTTTTAAATAGATAAGGTTCAACTATATATGTTAACAAAATATTCTTAATAATACAATTTCTTTTTTAAAATGTTGTTTGTAGTGAAGCCTCAAGGAGAGTTTTGAAGATAGT
This sequence comes from Lactuca serriola, assembly GCF_051521515.1. Taxonomy (NCBI): domain Eukaryota; kingdom Viridiplantae; phylum Streptophyta; class Magnoliopsida; order Asterales; family Asteraceae; genus Lactuca; species Lactuca serriola. Next base: position 215,763,518 of record NC_136409.1, read on the forward strand.
GTTGCTTAAAAATTTATGTATGTTCTAAGTTTTATACAATAAAAGTATAAAATTTGCTCCTTTTGGAATCATTAGCCCATTGAGTATTTGAGTATATGTAATAAGGCCCGATGATCTTAGTCGGGCCGAAAATTTAAAATTATGTTTATAAACAAAAATTACAGGATATGTCAAGTAATAGTTTGGTCTATATGCTTTTAATTTATATGACTTATAATTTGGGTCTATGGTGTTCTAAAGAAATAGTCTCTTTTTATAATTTAATTATGGAAAAAATATATTAAAAAAAAACACAATCGTTGCATTTAAAAAAACTCTTACATCTACTCTAATAAATCAAAGTTTTTTCTGTCACATGTCATCTTCTCTTTTATTTGGACACATGGTATTTTCTAAAAATTTTAAATTTTTTATTTTTCACTTGTCATTTTATTGTATTTTTCATTTTATTAAATTAAAATTTCACATTAAATATGTAAGGTATTTATTAGAAAGGATTTATATATGTAATGTATTTAATACATTAAAGCCTCATTAATTTTAATAATTCAAAATTTTTCTCATTTTTATATAAATTCAAATTTTTCAAATTGTTAAATTTTCATATTTAATTTTTTTAAAATAAACCCATATAATATATGGGTTTCACACCTAGTTTTGTTTATATATAGAAATAATCTTTCATTTTCAGTTACCTTTCACGTTACACAAATTTCTAGTTTTTTAAAGAAATTATCAGTTATTTTATAACATGACATTTATTTTTTTCATCTTTAGGTTAACATGGAGACAAATATAAATTATGTTGCCTATTGTCTGAGTTAAAACATCATAAAATGATCATTTATTCAAGCAAGAATAAATAGCATTGATTATTTTTTTCCATATCAACCTAAAAACAAAAAAATTAAATGTTATATTACAAAACAACAGTTAAAAATATTCAAAAATAAAGTTTTTTCATAATCAATAAACCGAGTAAAAATCATTTTGGATTGTGAAAAAACTTTATTGTGTTGTGAAATAGTCTTTGTATATTTGGCATATATTTCTCTCTTTTGCTCATTTTTTACAACATATTTTACTTGAAAACTCTCAAAAAAAACACTTTAAAAAAACTCATTTTTACATTATTAAAATATTTTATTGCTGTGAAAGTGTTAGTTTAATATTTTTACCACAAAAAAAAATCAAAATTTTTTTTTTTGTTTTTTTGTTTTTTTTTTTTTTTTGGTTTTGTTTTTTTTTTTTGTTTTGTTTTTTTTCTTGTTTTTTTTTTCACAAATCAGATTTGAAAAATTAAGAATTATTATATTAGATATGATAAATTATGAATTTTGTATATCAGATATACGAAATTCTCTGGAAAAAAAAAATTATTTATGTATTCTTTTTCCGGTTAAAACTTAAAACTACACTATAAATATTTTTGATGTGGAAATTGTATTTAAAGATATTTTCGAAAGAGTGATGCATGTCAATCCCAATGTTGAGAAACTTAATCGTTTAAAGGGAATTTTAAATTCTTTTCTTCTAAGTTTTTTTTAGAACGACAATTAGTCTATTGAAAAAAGACAAAATAAACCATCAAAAATGGGAAAATGACTTTTGAGGGTAATTAACTTTTGCGTTTGTACTCATTTGGTCCTTTTTCTTTTTTTTTGTATTCAATATACCATCGAACTTGTTGTTGGTGTTTACCATAGCCCTTTTGACCGGCTTTTGACCTGTGATAGCCGGTCAAAGGGTTATGGTGAACACAAACAACAAGTTCGATGGTATATTGAGTACAAAAAAAGGAAAGGGACCAAATGAGAACAAACGCAACAGTTGGTTACCCTCCTGATTCATTTTCCATTTACTCATTTACAACAAATCTCACATCATCTCCTACTGATATTAATGACTTTATGAGATTCATTCTTGTTTCTCTTCAAAACATAACTCACGAAAGGACATTATTCATGCATGTACAACTTTGTAATGCACTTGAATATTTATTAGGGGAATCTTGACTAAGTAGGCGCATTTCATGACTACATTTACATTTGCAATCAAATGATTTATCGTATTATGGATTCTAGACAAGTCTACAAACGAGTGGAATCACAAGTGTTGTGATTTTTGAGTTTACTTAGCTTTAAGATCGAACTCATGGGATAAGATACAACATCAATATGTACAATATCATGCTGCTTTTGTAGACACATCACCATAATATTGTACATATTGATGTTGTATCTTATCCCATGAGTTCGATCTTAAAGCTAAGTAAACTCAAAAATCATAGCACTTGTGATTCCACTCGTTTGTAGACTTGTCTAGAATCCATGATACAATAAATCATTTGATTGGAAATGTAAATGTAGTCATGAAATGTGCCTGCTTAGTCAAGATTCCCCTAATAAATATTCAAGTGCATTACAAAGTTGTACATGCATGAATAATGTCCTTTCGTAGGTTATGTTTTGAAGAGAAGCAAGAATGAATCTCATAAAGTCATTAATATCAGTAGGAGATGATGTGAGATTTGTTGTAAATGAGTAAAGGGAAAATGAATCAGGAGGGTAACCAACTGTTGCGTTTGTTCTCATTTGGTCCCTTTCCTTTTTTGTACTCAATATACCATCGAACTTGTTGTTTGTGTTCACCATAACCCTTTGACCGGCTATCACAGTTCAAAAGCCGGTAAAAAGGGCTAGGTAAACACCAACAACAAGTTCGATGGTATATTGAATACAAAAAAAAAAAAAAAAGGACCAAATGAGTACAAACGCAAAAGTTAATTACCCTCAAGAGTCATTTTCCCATCAAAAATCTCACGCTATATAAACAAGGAAGTAAAAGCAACATCAATCTAAACATATAGCACCCATATACCACTAAACTTAACATAATATGAGACATCCTAAATTTCAACCAAATCTTTTCATTTTCAAAGATGTGATTAAAACAACTATTTTCATAAAACTGAAGTACTAATGGTTTTGAAATCTCAAAAACATATTATGCAACACTTCAAAAATCAAAGAAATTTAAAATTTTCAAAATCAACAATTTAACATCATTGTTTACAAAGAGTCATTGTTTCCAAAAACATTATTTTAAAATCAAAATTTTCCTAATACCCAATGTCATAAAAACAGGAAGTTGTGCACGATCACCCCTTTGCTTTCTCACGATCATCTGAAGTGCCTGAAACCACAAACTAAAACTGTAAGCCAAAGCTTAGTGAGTTTCCATTAAAGTACCAAACACACATATACACATAACAGCATGTATTGGGTCCACAGCTCCAAAAGATTGGATTACCCCTTAGCCCACAGTATACGTCTGACATGCCTACCGGGGCCTCAGCTCATATCCGAATTGCCCCCGAGCTCACAACATAAGTCTGGAATGCCCTCGGGGGCCTATAGCTTATGTCTGGATTGCTCCGGGTTTTTTGGCTACCACAAAAAGCAGTACAACCTCAACCCAACTCAATATGTCAACATATCTAATAGATAAACATAAACACAGAACCAGCAAATACAAATAATCATGTAGATCTACTACTCAGCCAAATACATCATAAAACTATCCTATAACCATGATATATAATCTAGTGGGCTGGCCTTGGTGCCTTTGACCCATGGGTACAATGTGGAAAACTCACCTCTCGGTGGGAGATGCAAGCGGAATGAATCTTTTGATAGGTTTAGAGCATTCTAACACTTCCTAAGTGTACATACAACCCTAATAACCTTGGATCTATGTTTGTCTAACTATCATGCAAAGTTGAATTCCAAGGTTATATTCCTATCTAGCATACATGGGGAACATTTTTAACTTGAATGAAAGATAGAATAACATACCTTGTTGTTGCTTATGATCCTTGAAACCTTATGAGCCTAGCACCCTAAGTGTGATGCCTCAAATGCTTCACACAACACCAAATACAAAGGAGTAAACTTTGAGAGAATTTTACACTTTACAAAATCGGGTCTAGCCCTCTTGTTTCTTTTTTGTGTAACCGATTTTGGTGGAGGAGATGGTCTTTATATAGTGTGACACATCTAGGTTACACCATGTAAACCCTAATGTGTCATGGCTCTTCATTTCCATGACCCATGGGTGTGTAACTCCCATGGAGCATCCTATGGGTTTAACCCAACTTGATAATCCATGGAGCCTCTTAGCCCACTATACAAGTTATGGATGATTTACATAATCAACCCATATATTTAATTAGTTATCTTTTGATCACTTTAATTAATTCTAAATTAATTCTTGATCAAACTAATTAAATAGTACTATTAATATATTAGAACTTATAATATATTAATAAACCACAAGTGTTATTTCTCTCATTTTAGTTTATCCAATTGCATGGTGCCATGCAACCCAAATGGACCATGCCGGGTCGGGTCAAGTACATACCAGAAATAGTTATGGACTTAGACACCTTATCCAACATCTTTGTCTCGAAATATCGACTCAACAATCACCTATCCAAAACCAAGAACCCAATCTCAATTAACAGCTCAAAATACCCAAAATTCCCCTAGGTATAACTTGGTCAAAACCAAGGACCCAATCACAATTAACAGCTCAAAATACCCAAAATACCCCTAGTTATAACTTGGTCAAAACCCTAGTCAAAGGTAAAGGTTAACGAGTCAACTCGTTCCACTTAGTCGAGTACACAGGACGTACTCAACTCCTACATTGGGCGTACTCATGCCTTGATCGGGATCGGGTAGTTGACCATGTATGTGCGGCGTACGCTGGGTTACGTGCAATGTACGCGTCACAGTCCATTTTTCCCCAATAAGAGCTTAATACGTTAAGCTCTCATGTTCTAAATGCAGATCTAAGGTCAAAATACCACTGAAAGACATAAATTTTCCAACTTTATGGCTTTGCATGCCCATTAAGTGCTTAATACCAATAAACTTAACTTCTTAACACCTAAAGACCATTATAAATCATGCATGGGGAAGAACTAAGCATCAAGACCTCATTTTTATGACTCAAGACCCCTTCTTGGGTCTGAAAGGAATACTTATTTGGTTAAGAGCATGACATGATCAAGAATCACAAATGTTGGGACCAAAATTTCCCTAAATGAAGAGATAACTAGATCCATGAGAAAAGATGATCAAGCTAGGATCTTTTTACCTCCAGAAGGTTGCTATCAAGTAGAGAATCCCAAATCTAAGCTTCTTCCAAGCTCTACTGTTCTTCTACCACCTTCTTCTTCTTCAAGAACGCCAACAAAGCACATAAATGAGCTCAAAGATGCACTTTTATCACTTAGGGTTAGCTAAAGGGACGATTTTCAGGTGGAGGCTATTGAGGGTGAAGATCTTGGGGCCATAATGAGGATTATATAGGGTCCAAACCCTTAAAACTAGGGTTTTGCTCTAAATAACGTATGCGTTGCGTACCTGAGGAGTACGTCGGACGTATGTGTGCAAAACCCACCTCCTTCATGCATGAGTACGCTATGTGTATACCCCGAGTAGGCACGACGTACGAACCAAAATGCCAATCTTTTAAAAGTTAGAGTTCAATATGTACCTTCTCGGAACGGGTGCTAAATATCAAGTGAAAACTATTATATCAAAACATCATAAATAACGGAAGTCTAAAACATAAACATATGAGATGTGTGTGTGTGTGTCATAGACCAGCTGAAGCCTTCCCACTCCCAGAAGCAAAACTTAAAAACATTTAATTAACAATTGTAAGCACAAAGCTTAGTGAGTTCCCCAAAATACCATATGCCACAATATACTTACAATGCATACAAGTAATGAATCACGACCTCTCATCATTTTACCAATTACATACAAATCAGGGCTTATGACCTCTAGCCATTTCACCAATAACATATGTATCTAGACTTACAACCGCTCAGTTTTCCGTCGTCAACATGAGCTTATAAGCTCATGACCTATCGTTATTTGCCATCAACTCCTGATACAAACATATGAACAAATCATACGACCAGATATACAAACAGACTGCAGACTATACTAGTCTACTCATATAACTCTATTATATCAGTAGTTATATCCTAGCATATAAGGATCCATATTGTCCACATAGTATAGTAAGAAAACTCACCGGAACTGAATAAAATAAAGAACACACTACAAAAACAAATCGTACATGAAATAATCTCATGAACCGCCTAAACATTAGAAAGATACCAAAACTTGGTCTACAAATCAACTCTAAAGTTTGACCTAACGTAAAACTTGGTCAAAATGTCAAAAGTCAACATCGCGGTCAAAAACACAAAAAAAATCAACACCCTGGTCAAAAGACTCCATGTGCCTCATTATGGGCGCCCCGCGTCCGCTACATGGCAAAATAGTCGAGTTTCAGCTCAATCAAGCGCGTCTCAAAAATCTACACATGTGCTTATGTGCCCTTTAAAAGACGTGTCACGTCCATGCCAAACTCTAAAGGGTTTTTTTTTAATCCATTAAGTCATGAGCTTAACTTTTCATATCTGATTCTTAATAGTGTATTAATGGGTAAATTTTACAATATTATCCATTAAGATGCTCCAAACAAGCAAGATCTAACATTCCAATTCTCTAAAATGACCAAATGAACTCTAACTCTTGCATGACATGATGGGAATTCATGAAACCCCATTTTTCAAAGTACAAAAGTCTAAAGAGTAATCTAAGGTGTTCAAAAGGTGTTGGAGTTCTCTCAACTCCAAGAACACAGGAAAAATGGACCAAAAAGTGCCAAAAACTACATATAACAAGCTCTAATGAACTAAAGAGCAAGATATGAATTGTATACTCACAAAGGTCGAAAAATAGATTGAGTTTATTGGATGTACACTTGGAACCACCTTCCTTACAACAAATGAAACCTTCTTGATCTTCAAGATTCGCTAAAATCGAAGAAATAAACTCACAAATCACAAAATACTCAATAACAAGACAGGGGAGGCTAGGGTTTCTCTTAATGGTGCTCTTGAGGCTGCGAATAATGAGACCTAGGTTTTTGTTCCCTTTTAAATAGACCCAAATTGCGAGAAAAGACCAACAACCCACAAGTCGGACACGTCGTGTCCTTATATAGGCGCCCTGGCGCCCCAGACAAATTCCACAATTTTTCAGTTTTTCAGCGAATTAAACATATTAAAGTCAGAACAAAATGCATACCAGGAACTCGGATGTTACATGAGAAGACGGAGTTTAACTGTAAAAAAGTTTTGGACAACTGTGTATTTCGTATAACAAAAAGTCAAAAATCTCATGTGTTCAATGTTGTATAAAATTTCATTTTTTTTGGAACCTTGTGTTCAATGTTGTATAATTTATATGTTAAAAACTTAAATTATCGATAAATAACTATCATGAGACTTGCAAAAAATCTAATCTTTTGATCAATGGAGGAACAATAAAAAATCTAATTTTTTGATCAATGGAGGAACAATATTATCATTTTTATTCAATAAGATACCAAAATGGATGATTGATTCGTTCCGTATTAGAAATAATCACAAAAATCATTTGATAACATAGATTTTTATTTTTCTATGACATTTCAAGATTAATATATTTGGCTGAATTACTTTTAAAAAAGTCATCCCGTTGAATTTGTTTAGTTTACAAGAAGGTAAATTTAGATAAATAATAAAAATAAGTATATCAACGATTTAACATATGAAATCTATAAAGAATGAGAACTATAGTGAAATCAACACATTTTTCTTAAAATAAAAAATTAAATCGTTATAATATATAAATAAAACTGATTTATTAAGAAAAAAAATAGGTATTTCTACTTGAACTACTTCCTTAAAGTTTTGTCAAGCATAATCTCTTTTAAAGAAAGACAATTTTCTACCTCTTTCTCTTACAAAGAATAATGTGATTTACCAAAAAGCTTTTCAAGAACCACCCTTTACAGTGTACATTCATTGCTTTATTTTTCTGGTTTTTACAAAGAAAAATAAAGGATAAAAGCACTTAAAAGAACACCTTCACGAAAAACTCTTGATTCCTTTTCTTTATACGATAAAACAATATATCATTTTTCAGAAAGAAAAAAAAAGTCAAACATTGTTTAAAGATTTAACCGATTATAATTTTATCAAATGTTTTAGGTGTTTTTAGTTAGGGTCTTAGGGAGATGATTATAATTTTAATAGATGTTTTAGGTGTTTTTAGTTAGGGGATGATGTGTACACAATAAGTTTTTTCCATGCACAACAATAGATGTTTTAAAATGTTATATTGTACAACTCTATAATGCATAAGTTGTATGTATGGTAAAAAACTGTTAAGTAATTCAATGCTATTTTTGTAGTTTAACAAATATAATTTTTTGTTACGTCACATATATCTCTTGCAATTGAAGATTAAGAATTCTTATATCCAATGAATTACACATCAATGTTTTAAAATTTGATTGACATAGTATTACTCAATTAATGCAACTGTTAAAGAAATGATATCAATTCATTAAATTTCGTATCCCTTCAAAATCTACACCATTTATTGTTACAACAAGACTTTTTGGAACAAAATTTAGGTTTTACAAAAGAATACTAAACCATTTGTAACACCTATTAGACTATTAGTTAATAAACAACTACATACATGATAAATGATACATGATGATAGATGATACCACAATGGTTACTCCACTACATACAACAATAATAGTGGAATGCATGCATTTATTTAGGTTTTCAGAGACAATACAGACATTTAATAGGAATGAAACGTTATTCAAAAATGAAGTATGGAAAAAATTCGGTAATCATTCTTTAATTTCACCTCAAATCAATTCTCCGAAACACAACGAAACAGAATCAAAGTAACTAGAAACAATAAAGTAAAAAAACGAAGAGACAACTGATTCCATGAACACATTCCGTACCTCAAAATTTATACAATCACAAAAATAATTTGTTGGAAATCATTATTACAAGATCTTGATTCCGAAAACAAAATATGAACGAAGATGATGCGAACAGGGTAACCACAAATTCAGGCGGCAGCCATTGATGGAGTACATGATATCTCTGAAACAAACAGAGTGCAAAAATAATCATGCACAAGCTTCTCTTCTTCGTGCCATTGCAAAGAAAATCTCAAGATCCGGTGACTGGAAATACCCATTCGCCGGCGGTTTCTTCTGCTTTGAATGAGCAGGCTTCTTCTTCGGGGCCGCCGGGCATTTCATCGGCATTCGACTCCCATTTCGTTTGGGTGTCCGGCAACCTTCCTCCGCCGATCCATAACCACCGTCAACCTCCATATTGTAAGATTAACGATAAGATAAAGAATTAAAGATAGTTTGTATGATTTGGGAGAGATTTATGATAGGTGATTTGTTAGATTAGAAGCAAAGAAAGAACGAAAGGGGTTTTATGGTGATGAAAATGAGTTTGTAGCTTGTTCCTGAAGCTGGTATTTGAATCCTGTGAAGCTTCAACGGATCCGACGTGGATTTAAGGTGACAATAAAGAGAGTGAAGGTATGGGTTTGCTCAGATGGGGACACGTGTCCTATTTCTAAGAGGAAGCTTCTGGGTTAATGGCGGAATTTATTCGAATCTGGGCCATCCGTTTCTTTTCCCGCCACTTTTTCCTTTTTATGGAAATATGGATTCATTTCTTTTTGGATAAAATCGCCACCACCTTCTAATAATTTGTTATCATTAAATGTATTTACTATTTAGAGAGAGATGTGTATATCTTTTACAAAAAAAACAGAATATGATTTTATCACTTTGGGTTTTGAAATCGGATAAAGTTGTTAAATGTTGTTTTGCTATCTGATTTTTTTTAAAATTTATTATAAATGTAATGTAATACGGTTATAAGAAAAAAGATTGTGAATTTATATTATTAAAAAAACTACTTGGTGAGTCGCTTTATTCGATTTAGATGCTTCATGCTTATTCTTATATAGGTGTAACCCATTGTTGGTTTTGGGTCCCGGAGCTTTGTTTGGTTTATTCTCTTGCGGCCTTCGATTGAGATAAGGCCACGATTCTCGAATACAACACAATTCAAATAAATCTATTTTCGTATTTTGCTTAACTTCTATTTCTGTATATACGGATACTTATACGTTTATAGGCTTATAGCCATGTAAAGTATATCAGCTTTTTTATTTTAATTAAATATAACATGTTCTTGGTGATGACGATTGAGAAAGCTTTATTTTATATTTAAATTGTGGTTCCGTTTGTTGGGTTACCCGCAATCATTATTTATGTTAATTGATTACAGGTTTGTTTCTTATAAAATTTTAACTTTTAGTTTTTAAACAAAAGCTCAAAAAAAAAAATGAAAAGGTTTTATTTTGAAACTTTTAGCCTTAGGTTTTACATAATTTTATTAAAAATTAATAACAGTACTTATAAAATATTTTTATATGAATAAAAAAATATAGCTTCTAGCTATTAGTTAGTTTTATCAAATATGTCTTATAGTAAGGTTCTGTTAAGTTTATTGCAATTTAATGTTTTGTGAGACAATATAAATAGTTGATTATAATTTTTAATGTAACTTATAAATTAAGTTTATAAACTAAAAGATAGTTTTTCAATTAACATGCTTAGCAGACCATAAAGTCGAATGATAAAAACAAGATGATGCAATCAATAAGACTAAAGAGTATAAAACTTAAATAAATATGTTTTTTGTTAAATTATTTGTAGTAGTTATTTATATTCTTCGTATATAAATATAAAGATGAACCGTTTTACCATTTTCATAGCTATCATATTTATTATAAGGCTACAGATATAATAATTACTTTTTTCAAAATTTAAGTTCAAATATGAATGAATGATGTTGAAGATCCAACTTGGCATACTTAATGTTATACAGTGAGGTATACGATTTATCATATATATTTTTTAATAAAACGTTAATATATTTTTTTCCAAAATAACCATATGATAATCAAAGAAAAAGTTTATAAACTTGGACAATTCATTATTTTCAAGTATAACGTCTTTTCGAATTTCGAATGCAGTATTTAAGCTCATATATTAGATATACGTTTTTGAAATTAAAATATTTCTTGTCATAAATTAATAAAAATAGAAAGCTTTTTATCATATATATCAAATACTCACTTATTATGCACTTTGATTTTAAAGTTGTAGATTGTTCTAATGATTAAAATACTCACTTATTATGTATTTAATTAAAATAATGGTATGGTAGGTGAAAGCGAGTATCCTTGAAGATTGCTCAAGTGTTCCTATCTTATACTACACAAACTGTATATGTAAATCAAGTTTATTTTATTGGCATGATGGCATCGATTTTAAATAGATAATCAAATAACGATAAAAAAAAATAAATAAATAAAAAAAAAAAAAAAAACCCTAAATCTTGGTTGGTTATAGTAGATTTACATACAATTGGCATCTACGTAGTATCTTACCTACGTCTACGTGGCATTAAACTTTCATTTTATGTTTAAATTATAGTTTTATGACAATCAATAGCCTATATTGCTGGCTCCAACCATTACAGCCAAATCATCAATAAATACGACAAACACGAAAAAAAAATCTTTAATTTACTTAATTCATAATTAATCTTACAAAAAACGAAAAAATACATGTTAATACTGTGTCAATTTCGTGTCAAGGTTTGAACATGAATGCCCACGCCATAACCTTCGTGTTTTTTACAGCAGACAAGAACATGAAGACATTATCAAATAACAATACACATCAAAAACAAACAACATGAAATGAAATTTGGACGGAGTTGAAATTCAAATTTGTGTTTGTGTCATGTTCTTGTAAAGTGTAAAAAAAAAAATCATGCCGTGTTCGTATTCAAACTTCGAGATGAAATTGACATAGCATTAACATTTGTTTGTCATGTTTTTTTGTGTGTTTTATAAGATCAATTGTGAATTAAATAAATAAAAGGTTTAATTTTACATTATCTTTTTTGTGTTTGTTGTGTTGATCGTTTTTATCAGTTGTTTTCATGTTAGTAAAACAAAACATGACACTATGCAATATCGTTTCTGAGTTATACAAAAAATTATTGTGTCTTGTTATGTCAAATCTAAAAAAAAATAAAAAAATAAAAAAATAAAAAATAAACTATCCGATTATATAAAAAAAATGGCTATTCTCACGTTTTGGGGTCACCATATTTATCGATGGTTTGACTGCAATGGACGTATTCTACGATTTAAAGAGATGTAACCGACAAAACAGGTTATTGCCGGTGACAGTGGTATAATTTGAATACAAAATAAGAGTTTAACGATCAATTGTGTACTAAAAAAATATCAAATGCAAACAAAAATGACAATTTGTTACAATCTTAAGTGATTTTCCAATCTTATATGTCATGTGTATGCCAAATAAATGTTAACCTACTACAACCAATCTTAAAACAATAATTTAAACATAAAATAAGAGTTTAATGGACTATGGTATGAAAAAATGACCTAATGTAAATAAAAATGACAGTCGATTAACTTTATAAGTAATTAAAAACCTATAAAATGATATTTAATACTAAAAATAAATTGTGATGCAAGCATAAGCTAGAATATCATTTTCTTGAAAATTCTGTAATTAATGTTGCAGATCCTGACAAATTAAATAAATCTCCCTAGAGTTTGATCTTGTAGCTTTAGGCCTCAACCATGACGACTTCCTAAATAAAGGCTTGCAGATCTTGCTCAACTCTGCAACCACCACAACAATTGATTTATAAAAGGATTTAGTTACTATTTATAAAATATTACATCAAGTTTTATATTTTTAAATATTTTTTACAGAAATTTACCTTTTGTATCCTCGCTCTCAAGAAGCTTGACAATAAGGTGCCCTCCAGCTTTCAGTACACCAACATCATCTTCTTCTTCTTCCTCTTGGTTAGGCTGCTTTTCAGTTTTTCCAAGTGCCAAATCAAGTGCCCGCATACCTAATTCCATTGATAAAGCTGCGTCTCTTGTTGTGATTCCAGACACAAGTGGACACATATCTGATAAAACAACTGAAAATCCTTTCTTCTGCAAAATCAATTAGGAGTTTACTTATTATTGATTTGAGGAAATGGCAGGCAACAAATACAGGGTAAATAAAATGACCTGAGGGGAGAGGTTTAGAAGTTGATGTTTGGGAAGGTTCATGACATCTGCACAAACAGTTGAAACCCTTGAATCGCAATGAGTAGATGGAACCTTCACCTTCTGTTCTGGATACAAACAATGGGCTTAAAGTAAAATCATTATTGTCTGGTAAATTTTAGTTATATGAATCAGAGTACAAGAACTATAATCAACAACATGATCACCTTAAGATCAATGCCAACAACAACACCTCCGTTTTTCAATGGACCAAGGCTTTGACAAGCTACCTGATTTTGAATGATTGAAAGTAAGAACTAAGTATACGAATTACAACATCAATCAATCAAATTTGCGCAAATCGTCATGGCACACGAGAAAGGGAGAAAGAAAGAGACCTGAAGCCAGGCACCAGGAGCACAACCTAGGTCAACAACAGAGGAACCAGGTGTTATCAATTTGTACTGTTTCTGAATCTGGAGTAGCTGCACTTCCAAGTTCCAACCATAATTAACCGAAAACTAATGAAATTGTAATGGTAATACTCATATCATATTTTGGTTAAATTAAAGTTCATCCGAATATAAATATAATATACCAGTTTTAATCTTCAAATTGTGAAAAAATGAAACCTAAGTAGTATATTACCTTGAAGGCCGAGCGAGCAACATAACCAAGTCGCTGAGCTTCTCTGTAGAAGAAATCTGCAGTTCCAGAGCCGCTCATTCTACTTCGATAATCGATTCACAGCAAATCGTAAAAAGTAAAACCCCCTCTTCTATCTTCAACGTTCAACCTCTCTGTGTTCGGGTTCGGACTTGGTAGGATCCGGGAGCCCAGGAGGATTGATAATGGATCTAATATTGGGCCTTTCATGGGTCACTACTCATTAGTTTATCATTTGGGACTAATAAAATAGTCCGATCACTAATGCATCCAAATATCCAATACAATTAATTATAAATCGGAAAGAGCCAAAGGCCCAAAGCTCACTAATATATTGACATGCGTTCAAATTTTAGGAGCTTCATTCAAAGGTGGTTGAGAAAAAGGTGAGCGATACAACATCATATGCCTTGCTTAGCATCATCGCTAAAGGTGATAAATATATTAAAAAAACGATAAGGTGATGATAAATATAGTCATTGGGACCCTTGGATGACCATATTTTCCCATCTAGAGTTTATATAAATAGGTGTTGGTTCATTTGGTTTCAACACACCGCAAAAAACTACTATTCTCGACGTTTTTCACAATCTTGACTTCTTTCTTCAATTTCAAAACTAAAAATCATCCTCATAATCTTTTACTTCCGCTCCGACAGTAGTTATGATGTGACATCAGAAAATTATTATATGAATGCCGTTGTGATGGAAGTTAAACCAACTTCTGAAACCCATAAATTTGGTGTAATTTCATTTATATTATGAACGACAAATAAAAAAATATTCGGTGAAAGAAATACGACAAGTTTTACAACCATACTGGAAACTTGACATTGAAACATTATTTGGGGAGTGCTTGCACAGTGGTGAAACAAGGAAATTTCGAGTAATGCAAACAAATATCATATTAGATAGTGCTTTGTTTATTTACGACAATGACAAGGTATGAATACTTTTGCGAAGTTTGTCATCCAAAAATCATTTCCCTTCGACCACTTCAACAACCTATGACTTATGAAAAGTATCTGAATAAAGCTACACCGCGTTATAATCCAATAAATCGCATTGTCCTTAGACGATATGAAATGAAACCATAGACCGGACAAAAATGAAATCATTTTAGGTTATGAAAACTATAGGTATGGCGTTTCTTGGGATTTACTCCAAGAATTATGAAATTTTTTACAAGTTTTAAAAGGAGTGACATTGTTATTATCGTGAGTTTGTTACCTTTCAAGTTCTTTAATTCTTAATCCAAAAATTTACTCCGACTAATTTCAAAATATCGAATGTGCTATGAGAATTGAATTTGTGTCATTTATTGTTGATGTACTAAAGGAATTTTAAGAGAATGCAGGTAAGTATGAGAACATGAAGAAAGATAAATTGGAAAATATGTGATTTTCATAAGAATTCATACGGACTGTGTCATCTATTGTTGATGTACTAAAGGAATCTCAAGAGAATGCAGCTAGGTATGACAACTTAAAGAATGATAAATTTGGAAAATATGTAATTTTTCATAAGAATTCATATGGATTGAAAATATTTCAGTGTGAGATATGGGCACCATTGTTTGGTGATAGAAGAAAGATATTATTAGATGAGCCTATAAATAAAGGTATACAGTGCATTCTTGAAGCATTAAGATGTACCTACATTTAAAACCACTACATTTGTGGCCAACAATGAAGCTTGATATAGAAAAATACATTAGCGACTATTTCACTTGTTTATTAGTCAAACTGAACACCAAAGCCCTTATGGTAATTTAGAGCCACTAGATGTACAAGCTTGGAAGTGGAACAAAATCACAATGCATTTTGTAACTAAATTTCCAAATACCAAGAAGGTTTATGACTGACATGGGTGATTGTTAATAGGTTTACCAAAAGCATTCTTTTCCTTACGGTATGAGAATTGTGGTCAATGAAAAAGTTTGCTAAACTGTATGTGAAAAAAATGGAGAGAAGGCATGCCGTACCTTTATATGTTGTGTCTGATCGTGATAGTAGCTTCACCTAACATTTTTTTAGAGGTATGTAAGAAGAATCGGGAACAAAGTTGGGTTTAACCACAACTTATCATCCTCAAATTGATGGTCAAAGTGAAAGATTAATTTAGACCTTAAAAGATATGTTGTAAAACTTTGGTTGGCATCATATTGATCAAATGAATGGCCACTTTGATGCATTCTCTCCAATATGAAATACCAATCCCATATTGAAAATACAAGGCTCTGACTATTTCCAGTATGTGTTTATGCTTTGTATCAACAATCCCATTATGTTGAGGGGTATAAAGACTAGATTTTTGATGAACAATTCCTAGATCTTGAAAAAAAATCCCTTCATTGCTTGATCCCAATTCAAATGCATTATAAGTTCTAATAATAGCATTGAATTGAGTCTTGATAAGAGTGAAAAAAGCTTTTGAGAACTGTAAAATCACAACTCTCATGATTAAGAAGATGTATCCAAGTATGTATATTATAGTCATCAACTATAGTGAGAAGATACTTAAATCTATCATGTGTTGCATGTTTGTATGGACCCTAAATGTCTGTATAAACAAGTTCAAAAAGAGAAGTAGTAAAAGAATATCTTATAGGAAAGGGTAATTTATGTTGTTTGTCTTTGGAACAAACAACACAAGAATCAAAAATATGACTAGCATTGTTAGAAACCAAAGAAAGAGTTTTAAGTTTCTGGAAAGGAATGTGCCCAAAGCGTCTATTCCATAACTCTGAAATTTCACTGCAAGAAGTGTTCGTTACAAGAGATTGAGATTGAGAATGAGACAATTTGGAAGAAAAAAAAAACTATAAGACATTTTCTCTAAGATAATTATGACAAAACACATGGAGATCATTTATTCTCTTTCCAAAGACTCCAAAAGCAAAATTATGCTTCAAATAAGGGTCCTCGAGAAGACACACTTCATAAGTGAAAATAATGAAAGTTTGAAGTTGAGACATGAGTTTTGGAATAGATACAAGGTAGTATTTGTAACACTCGTAGATTCGGGTTAGTCAATTTAGAGATAATAAGCGTTAAAAATGACTTTCTGATAGAAGATTATTTAGAATAAATTATATTAACCGAAATTATAGTATATGTCACAAGGATTCTTTGAGGAAAGTCGTAGTAGACGTTAAACCGATAGTGTGCATATAGAGAACGTCCAAATCTGACTTCTTTGAGGAAGTTATGTTTTTTTAAGATTCAGTGTAGCAGTATACATCTCGGAAATCGAATTTTAGATCGATCGATTATTAGTTGACACAACCTAAACAAGAATTGAAGATCTCGTTAATCGGAGCTCAATAATATAAAGACAGTCGAATATAGACATCGGACAACAAAGTTATGAATTTTTAACAAACTTTAACTGTCTGAGTCTGTTAAAATATAACTTTAAAAATAAATTCAAAATTAGCCAACGAAGTCTAAGCGAAAGTTTAGATCGCGTCGATAGCCACGTGTGGATATCAAGAATGTCAAAAACGGAACTCGTGTGCAAAACTTATGGATTTTACAAGATAATTAACTTTAGGATTAACCATAGGGCAACACTTGTCACAATCTGGCACTATAGCTTATTCCCTAAGGCTTGTGATCTGATGACAACATGTGGCAACCTATAAATAGAGCTCGAATATCACTCTTTTCCTTACATCTTTCAACTCCATTCTCTCCCAAACCCCCAAGGCCTCAATGTCTTTCTCTAGCACTTCCTAGGTGTTAGTAGCGAAGCCCCGGAGCGCCAGAAATCCTAGAGAAGTAGAGCTTTCAGCTCAGAAGTTATGACCGCATAGAGTCCGGTTTCTCGCTAAACCACATGTAAGTTGAGTTATGTTTATCGTACTTTAAGTATAACTTATGTTTAATTTTATTATCGTTATTATGAACCTATAAACAAGATTTATCAGTGATTCCAAGTCGTTATATTGTTTGATCTACTTACGGGGATGATCTCTAGGATGGATTTAGTGGGTGTTTAAAGTGGGATTTCCGAACAGTATACTTCGTATACCAAATGGATCTTACCTCCGATATGAACCCGATTGTTCCTTACTTCATAGATCTTGAAGTACACTTTTAATTATTGATGAATCTAGACTAATAATTAGTCACAATAAATATTAGACTAAGACTTAGTGATAATGATACTAGGTTTCGTCAAAGGAAAAGACAATTGCTAGAAGCGAAGCGCTGTCCGAATTTCGAGTCGTGACTTTAACAAGTGAGTGCATAGTTTACTTTCATCTTACACATAGATATGAAGTATTTAATATTAATACATGATATATGTGCTTATTATCTGTGTTCCTGATATCTATGCTTGATGAACGATTTATACATGTTTTACTTGATTTAAATTGTATATCTATTTTTATATATTGGATAAAGATTGGTAGATGAAAAATGATATGGATGATGAGAAAGGGAAGATGAAATAGATGATGAGATCCTTGACTTTAAAGTTGATCTAGTCATCTAGCAGAGTATAGATGACAACAACAGACTATTCTAGACAGTGCAGTGGAACGTTAGCAGGCTCGTAACATGTAAGTGTTTTTGAACTACATGTTCACCAAATGTACTCTAAAAACCCATGGCAGCTATGGACTTGGTGCCTTATAAATGAACATTGACAGTTATGGACTTAGTGCCTAATAAATAACATTGGTAGCTATGTCTAATAGATAACATTAGTCGTTGTGCCTAATAGATAACATTGACAGTTGTGCCTAATAGATAACATTGGCAGTTGTGCCTAAAAGATAACATTGGCAGCTATGGACTTAGTGTCTAATAGATAACATTGGTAGATGTGCCTAATAGCTAACATCGGCAGTTATGGACTTAGTGTGTGTTGGATAAACCCTGGCAACGATGGACTTCGTATCTATTCCTTAATATAATCCTTAGGAATAAATAAATGAAGAATAAATGATTCTTAGGTAGATCCTTTTGAATAAAGTAGATGATGGAGATGGGAAATTGGGTTAATTGTTTGATGATTAAACATAATAATTATATAATTATATTATTGTGGGTTGAAAACTCTATGTACTCACCAGGTTTCCTAACCTGACCCACTTAGTTTATTGTATCACAGGTAGCGATATTAAAGATACATTCTGTTGAGAGATTCAAGGAGTATTAGTGTGACAACTGTCAATTTAGGTCATTCTCGGACTCATGCATCTTTATAAAAACCATTCATGCACAACATGCCATGGCCTAGTAGTATAAATTAGGTCAAAATCTTGCATAAACTAGGATCCAACTAAAATCTAGGACTAATATACTTGACTCTTACGATTCTAGTAAGTTGTTTAGCTACAATAGGAAATGCCAATACCATAATTAGAATAAAACTCCAAACATTTGTTACAATTGAAAAATGGTATAAAACCCTAAAAATAAATTAAATTCATTCCAATATGATAGTGAATATCAAACAATGTTCCAAAAACCCTAAAGAGCCAAAATCCAAATTTATAAACCTTAAAGCTTAAAAACTTTATAAAATTGGCTATAAACTTCCTAATATCAAATTTTTATTAATCAAATTATGGATTATAATCAACGAAATAGAAATTTAAATTATCATACATTAATCATAATTTATTAGTTAAAAACAAGATTTTTAAATAAATCAAGAATTGCTTTAATAAACACTTTTTTAAAAATTAGATTTTTATAAAAATTTAGGAGGAAGTTTTATAAAGTTTGAATTTAGGAGAGAGGAGGATTAAATGCTCTCAAAAATCCGGCCACCCTCTCCCCATGCCTTTGCTCTTCCCAAAACTCAATCATTAAGATCTAATCCCCACTCTTCCACTTCTCTCTTCACTCTCTCTCACACTCCACCCTTCTAACACTCAAACTCTCTTTCTTTCTCTCTAAACTCACGAAAATCAGCAGCCAAGAACACCTCTCCACACTCAAATCTTCATCTTCCAAGGCTAATCTTCAAGGTAGACACGAAAATCTCTCACCTTTCCTTACTTTTCCTTCTTGTTTTTAAAGGATTTTCCTGTATTTCTCTTCTTTCTACACCATTCTATATGAACATTTATGAACATGTTCATGAATGTTGAGTTTGATGATGATGGTGGTAGGGTTTCACCCAAAAACAACATGCATGTTGTTTAATGGTGAAATCCAAGGACCAAAACTTATGTCAAACACTAAAAATTCGGATCTTTACAAGTTTTAAAGGTTCAAACACCTTATGCTTTCAAGTATTTCTTTTAAAAACATCACTATGACAAACATATGTCCATGCATGGTCTTCAAACCGTGATGCATGTGATTAACACCAAGCTAATGAGCTTGATGATCAAAGTACATTGTTAATAGTGCATGTAAACGATTTTGTCTATAAAAATTTCTAAAAGTTCTTTTCTGTTCAAACCAAAATTTTTCCAGATTCACATTAAGGTAATATGAACATCTGGAAAATTTCAAGAGCTTTTATCATTTCCTTGATTTATTAAAATTGTTGCAAGAAAACAAGGTCATAAATCACATAAAATACTTCCAGAGGTCTATAAATCCGGAATAAATTAGTGGATGACCCCTATGGTGATTAATGACCTCTCATTAAATTTCATCGATTTATGTTGCTGTTTATTATGATTTTATATTTTCTTTTTGTTTGGGTGCAATAAATCACAAAACCACTTTAGAGAGTGTGAAAATTGTATCTAACAATTTTCGCAGCCCTTAACTATGGTGGGAGACTCAGAAAAACAATTTCAAAATTTGTCATCATGCTTTCCTATTTTTCCCGATTTTTGGTAATTATAATGGCCTAAAAAAGGAAAAAAATAGTTCTGATTATCCAAAATTCATGAACTTTTACCAGAACATCATGTTGTACAGTAGGAGGTTACATAAAAATTTTGGATGATTTTTCTCTACTGTAAACTATTGTTCTCCTATTTTCTAAGGTTAAAGTATTGTTCTCCTATTTTCTAAGGTTAAATACACTTAAATACACATAAATACCCAAAACTGGATTATACAATATGAAAACCACTTTTGGTATTTTTCCCAGATTACTTACACTAATTTATTTTAACTGTTTAATATTTATTCTTCAATTTATGATTATTTAAGGGAATAAAACAAGGAAAAATAGAAATACCCACTGAAAACTATCTTTTATATTTTTCCCAGCCTATTTATGTATAATAACAGTTAAATAAAAAGTTTGGGGTAATTTCAGAAGCTGTTTTCTATTTATTTCAATTTTTATTGGAATAAATGCTCAAATATCATAAAATATAATTAAACAGCTTGGAAATCCATTTTTATATTTTTCCCAGCTTAGTAACGTGTAATAACAGTAAAATAAAAAGTTTGAGAATTTTTATCCTTTGAATGCTATTTTTTGTGAATTTATGTTGTTATGAAGACTTAAAAATTTGGAAAATAGTTAACCATATCAAAAAATTCAAGGAAAATTTTCTGGAAAACCTCTATTGTATTTAGAATGAAAAATACAAGGTTTGACAATTTTTGGAAACTGTTTGATAATATTTTACATTTTTAGGAATATAAAAACACCTTTAAATGTGTAGAAATACATTTAATTTATATTACTAAATCTGGAAAATTAATATCCCAAAGTTGTAATTAATCGCACGACTTGTAGAATTTCACCATTTCAGAAAAAGTGTAACCAATTAATATAATATCCAATATTAGAACATAAATTGGCATTTCGCTATATGCAGAGTTTAGTATATTAGCAATAGATTTTGACATGGAAACTCACTAGTGTGTGTTTGATGTCGTAGGATCCCGGTAGTAAGATGTTGGTGTATTCCGAGGCACCACTTGTACCTACACGAAACATTGTGAGTATTCACGTACTACCCTATTTTTAGTTTTTATGTTTTGTGGTGGAAAAGCATGTCCAGAAAAACTATTGTTTGCATGTTGTATTTAAATTGATTATTATCAAACATGATTGCTATTGTATTGCTATGTCTCTTTATGTATGTCTATGCAACACGAAACATGAGAACTTATCGTACTAAGGCTCTTCCCTTATCTCTAACCATTAACTCTTTGATCCAATGGTCATTATGGATAGCGCTATTAGGAATTGACAACTCCTCACTCGCCCTATTGTTGGAGTGCATGATACCATATTCATCTATGGAATTATAAGCATAGATCTCGATAGAGCTTCAGACATAGGTTTGGTTGAGACTCATTGTTTGCTCATACACATACAAACTCGTTTCTCGTTATAGCAATAAACTTGTTATCAATAATAGCAATCAACTTTGTTTCTCATTAAAGCAATGTACTTGTATTTACGAAAAGCCTTATTTCAAGCTCGATTTTATAAACTTGTGATCTCACCAACTATTTTCATAGTTGACGCTCGTTTTACATGCTTTTTCAGGAAATAATTAGTAAGTGGGCATAAAGATTCATCATCATAGAGCATGTTGCATCGTGTTGAAGTTATTTATGAAGTTATATTTGAACAATGTTGTTTTGGAAAACTTGTACTTTGTTTCTTTTTAAGCTATGGGTTGTAAACTTTTAAATACTGCTATAGTGATGTATTTTTATCTTTTGCAATGAAACCGTTATCGCTGTCATATCTTGCGTTTCCGCTTTAGCGGGGTGTGACAATTAGGCTACTGGTTTAATTACTATAAGGCTTGTAATATTTTCTTATGCTTATATTTCTGTATTAACGATGATATCCTAATGTCTTAATATAAATAAAAATACAATTCTTCGGAAATGCTTTGATAATATCATTATAATGTTTTCTGGGAACAAATTTCGCAACGTTATTCCTCAAAAATGAAAATCTGATTTTTAAATAAGCATAAACAAATCAGTCTTTTCTGAGCGTGAAATTGGGGATGTCACAGTATTTGAACTCTGGAACATAAAGAACTCCTTGTAAAGTAATGGAACCATGTAATTTGATACTTCCAACAAATGAAACAGAAGTATATTGACCATTTGGTAAACCTATGAAACAAGGTTTAAATATTGGAGTCGTGTGCATAAAAAATTGTTAGAGCACATATAATTAGTGGCTCTTGTATCTATGATCCAAGAATGATATTTATACAACAAAGAAGAAGATTTATAGACATTGGTTGCAAAACTCTTAAAACAGAAAGAGATCCTATTAGGGTTTGTGGAGTTTTCAATAATAGAAGCATTGACCTGACTGATGGATGAAGAATTCAAAACAATTTTATTTTTAATCATTTGAAGAAGATTGTTGTATTGTTCTTGAGTTATACCAATGGAATATTTATACATCATATTGTTAGTTGTGGATTTAGTTTCATCTCTCTTTGTCTTGGTAAATTTGAAAGTGGAAGGAAAGCCAACAAGGCAATAACACTGAGGTTTGGAATGCCCTGGTTTCTTGTAGTGAGAACATACAACAAATTTCTTGGAAGAGTTAACAGTTGAATGAGAATGAAATTTGCATAGTAATTGCACTATGATCAATAGAAGATACATTAGTGATGCTTCTTTGTCGTTCCTCATGAATCATCATGGAATAATGTAACCCCCAAAATTTTCAAGCCAAATTAAAACATTTTAATTCATTAAAAAACCATTAAGTTCATACATTCGTTTTCAAAATAGTTTAAACATCAGAGTATTCCCCAAAACCATATCACATAAATCATAAAACATGAGGAGCGGTACGATCATGCCTTCGCCTTGCCACAATCTCCTGAAGTACCTGAAACAAAACACTGAACTGTAAGCCCGAAAGCTTAGTGAGTTACCCCCAAAATACCAACCACACATAAACATACTCATAACATATCGTAAATAGAACAGTCATACACATCGAGTCTAAAGTGTGATTGGTCCGCCTGCACCGGGCCTTCAATCCACCTGGTCCACTCTCTGAGTCTACAGTATGACTGGTCCGCCCGCACCGGGCCTTCAGTCGGCCTGGTCCACTCTCTGAGCCTCGGCACATATGGTCCACCCTCTTGGGGCATTCAGCCTATCCGGACCGCTCGCTGGGCCTTCGGAATATGCGGTCTGCCCTGGGTATGTTGGCCTACAGCACAAAGCAGGACCCGCCTCAACCCAAACCCCCGTCAAACAACCATGTGCACGTAAAACAATTAATCACATAACAAATCCTTAACCCGACAAACAGTCTAACAGATCACATAGCATAACATTACTATATATACCGGGTACCGACCTAAACCAGGTCTCTAACATAGCATCATCCTATATACCAGGATACCGACCTAAACCAGGTCACCGACATAATACTGTCCTAATTACCAGGACGCCGATCTAATAGATCAATAAGAACATCAACAGTACAAGTACAGATATCAGCTATAACTATCTCACGGATCATCGATCATAGCAATCTCTCATGACCAAATCATCGACCTAACCAAGTCACTAACATACCAATCCTAACGGATCATATTAGCATAACATACTATCTACCCTGATTCCGATCTAACAGATCATAACCACATGTAGCATACCATAACAATAACAACTAAAGGGTCGGCCTTGGTGTCGTAGACCCTATCGATATAGTGAGGATAACTCACCTGCAATTGTCGACTGAAAAGATAAGACCAAGCTGCACCGACCACCGACATGATCTTCACCACAAAACACTACCAAAGAACCAATTCCATAAATACCAATATTACCAAAGTACACTTAGAAGTCAAACTGGTCAACTCTTGGTCGAAGTCAAAGTCCTCAGTCAAAGTCAACCTTCCTGGTTGACTCTACTCGTCGAGTCAACCCGTCAACTCGCCGAGTTCCCATACCCAGAAAACTCTCATAGCCCAACTTAACTCGCTGATTCGCCCCAAGACTCGCCGAGTCCAACGATCTCTGAGTCCCATCCTGCCCAACTCACTGAGTCGCCGACCGACTCACTTAATCCAAGGCTTTAACCAAAAGAGGTTGGGTTCTGCGACCAAACTCGCCGGGTCCAAGAACAGACTCTCCGAGTCCAAGGCAATCTTCAACTGACTCGCCAAGTTGTTCTTCCAACTCGCAGAGTCCATGCTTATGTTCATACAACTCGCTGAGTACACCCATGTGACTTGCCGAGTCTTTCCAGTTCTTAACCCATACAGTGGCTTTTCGAGCCATGCAGGGGCTCCAATCCATAGATCCACTCTTCTACAGTTTAACCCTCACATAAAGTTGCAAACTTTACGTGAAACCAAGGAGATATAGGCCTAAAACACACTAGGGCTTGGGTTTAAGACAAAGGGGCTTCACCAATAACTCTTACACATAAGCTTTATGACATTTTGGACCATCACAAGCCTAGATCTGAAGTAGCAACCTCAGATCTAAGCCTCTAACTCGAAATAGTTCTCAAGCATACCAAAAATGCCCCAAATCTCAAATGATGATAGATCTAGATACAAAAGAGCCCAAGCAACAGATTATTACCTCCAATATATGCTCCCACTGAAGAATAATCTGGATCTCTTCAAGTCTCCTAGATCCAAGCTTCTTGATCTTTAAGATTTTTTCACAAATCACTCCAATTTGCTTCCAAGGCTTCTCACAAACGAGTTAGGGTTTCTGGATCTCAAAGGGGGCTAAGGGGGCTGAGGGGAGGACATTAAGTCGTTTAAATAGGGTGCAAACCCGAAGATTAGGGCTTTTCCTCATCCAGCACTGACTCGTCGAGTCCAGCCGTCGACTCGGCGAGTCAGGCCACTTAATCACGTGCCCGTTACTCGCTTCGACTCGGCGAGTCAAGAGACCTACTCGCTGAGTCCCTTCTTTTATTTTCATATAGCACCCTTCAACTCTTGCTTCTGTACTTGGGATGTTACAATTCTCCCCCACTTAAATTAGGCTTTGTCCTCGAAGCCTGCTGCAACACATAATTCCAGATGACACTCCCACAATGCATCCACTGATCTCACACCGGCCCAGATGCCTTCAAAATCTACTATCAAATCCCTATATAATCCATCACCTCCCCTGTAGGGTCCTGACAACTCCTTCGAGCCGGCCACCGACTTGTTTTCTCTGATGATAACACTTATCAACTAAGTGGCACCTGATGACACTACCATATTCCTGTCTTACGCATTCATTCGCCGCTTGCAAAAACTGGATACCATTATAAACCACCGGGTCCTAACCCAGTGTTAACTCGCTATCCCTTGCCCAACTGGCGCTACTTCTATCAAAATGTACTAATGGAAACTCAGCATGTTTCCTCCCTGGATCAAATCACTTATCGCGCTGAAGTGATAGACATTCCACAGCTTCTGAGCAACTCTCATCAATACCCATCTATAACGCGTATACACATCGTACCTGGCCCAATCAACCTCGGGCTGGAAACCAGGCATGCCAACGACGGGTCCAGCCATCCCTAGGATGGAACACCACCACATACATAACTCATGACCACAACCATAAATTGGAACCCAAGGATTTACCCTCGCATCACTTCCGAGCTCTTCTGATTCAACACCAGCGCTAACCATTCCACAACCTCCACGGACATCCCACCTGGATGTGCTTCCACATAACTGGTACAATCTCAGTGCTCACTATCAATAACTAAAATACTTTCGCTCATCCATTTACACTACTGCTTTCCTTTCAGATGACCAACACTCCTTCCCGGAGCTACATACCTTCCTCCTCCATTCTTCAAGGAAGTCTACTCGACGACCCTTATCACACCAACAAGTGCCACAGTGCTAAAACTCCACTCTACACTACCCATGTAGAGAAACCGCTACTCTCTAACTCCCATATGCTCTGAATCTGATCACAACTAACAAGGCCCACACACGGCCTTTAGCTAACTTCATCATCCTAATCAGTACTTGGGGCCAGACCTTATCGATTGCTATCGCATGACGACATACTCACTCATTCTCCGCATATCGATCGACTAACAAACACGGGGTCTTCAGCATGACTGGACCGCCTTACCAGGCCTTCAGCCTATTTGGACCACCCTTGGAACCTTCAGCATGTCTGGACCGCCCTTTTGGGTCTTCAGCCTATCTGGACCGTTCTTCGAGCCTTCGGCCTAACTAGTACGCCCACTGGCCTTCAGTCTATCCGGACCGCTCAAAATTTTCGTACATCACCCTGAACAATTCTTTCTAGGAATCTCTCTCATGCATACTGTTCTCGCCCTCTTGGGGTTCCGAACTCCAGCTCCATTCTGTATACTTAGATTCCGGCCTAACCCTAGGCCTCACAACAATCAATCACTTTCTCTGAAAATCATGGTCTGTTCCCTGCCCCACGTGTCTATTACCACATTCTCGGCTAAAACACTGCTGGATCCAACATTTTAATTAAAACACCCATTCGGATCCACTCTCTGTCCCCAACTAGAGTATTACCCGATCCAAGAAGATGAAACCTCGGAGACACTCCGAACTGATGAGATCACCAAGGTCCTTTGAACTCCGTCCGACCACTAATAACAACTTCTAATCAACCAAGATACACCGGAGTCCTCAGCCTACTCAATACCCGATCATAGATCTACAAACATAAACATAGTCTTCAGCATGACTGGACCGCCCTACCAAGCCTTCAGTCGATCGTCCACCTTCTCGGAAATTCGAGGTCTGTTCCATGGCCCGCGTGTCTACCATACACGCTAAATTACCCGCACTCCCGTCCTGAATGCACTGCTGAGCCCTGGCACCTAACAAAACCCTCAATCTGTCAATCCAAAACCCTCAGAGTCGAGCACACCCTCGACCGAAAATTCGAACTGAACTCGATTCTTGACTAGGACCCCAACCGACTCATCACACACTTCTAAGAACCAGATGATCACTTCCTGAATCCCAGTGAAACCGACAACCACTAACATGAGAATTTATATCATTGACTAAGAAAGTCCTTATGTATGATAAATACAATATAAGCATAAATAAGGAAAACAACAAATATATAATAAAATTACATACTGGCAACCACATCTGGTGCTACTCGAGCCTCATCGGTAGTTAGTTGAAATGTCCTGCTCTTCACCACAAGTAGCTCTGCTTTACCTTAGAGGCCATTAGTAATCCTCAAGGTGGATGGTGCAGGCACCCCCACTGCCCCTCCTGACAACCTCGGACAATCGGCATTTTTATGTCCTATCTGGTTGCAGTGAAAATAGATCAATGCACTCTGGGGGAAATCCCTACTCATATGACAAGACTGACCACATCTGTAACAACCCGAACCCACTGATCAACATGCCCTACTGTGTTTCATGTCATTGCTGCAGCGACCCTGACCCTACTGGCCCCTAGAATGTAAATCAGAAGCCTTGGTCCTCTTAGCCTGGCCCACGACGGTCTGCACCTGCTTCGTCTTACATGTCGTCTGAAGCTCCGGCTCAATATCCCGCTTACAGACCCTCTCAATCATATCATTCAGGTTCTTTCACGCCAAAACGCTCACGAACTCCTAGATGTCGTCCCTTAACATGTTATGATATCTCGTCTTCTTCATCTCATCATCCGCAGCGTACTGCGGAACTAAAAGTGCCCTCTCCCGGGACTTGGCGATGATCTCCGCCATAGTCTCAATAGTCTGGAGAAGGTCCTCAAACTCCCTCGTCAACTGCTACACCTCGCTCGTCGGTGAAAAATCCCTCTGGAACCTCGTAAAAAACTCCTCCTAAGTCATGGTTGCCATTGCCTCAGCCCCCATGACTCGGCCAACCTCATCCCATAAATAACGTACTCGGTCCCTCAGCAGGCAGGATGCAAACCCTGCCTTTTCCCCCTCTGGGCAAAAAATTGTCCGCTGAGCATTTTCCATGTCAGCGATCCGACGTCGGCTGGCAATTGGGTTCTTAGCCCCAAATAACTCTTGAGCTCCGCAAGCCTTGAACTCCCGAAATGAGGGAGTTCGCGCTCCTAACTGAGTCTGACCTGCCGCAATCTCGACTCGAAAGGCCCTAAGTTGCTAATCCATAAGCTCTATAATCCCCTCCTTGATGGTACCAAACATCATAGGAGTAGCATCCATAATACCACGAGTGACATCGGCCGTAATGAACTCGCATAGCCGCTCATCAATCGGTTATGTGCCCTAGCTAGAACTACAACCAAAGTCAAAACTTCATCCTCGAGTGATCACGACCATACTCAAATTGAAATACAAACATATAAATAATCACCATAAAATTCAAGGGAACTCTCATTATACAATTCTCCTTAGAATCCCC
Organism: Lactuca serriola; assembly: GCF_051521515.1. NCBI lineage: Eukaryota > Viridiplantae > Streptophyta > Magnoliopsida > Asterales > Asteraceae > Lactuca > Lactuca serriola. The sequence goes on from NC_136409.1 coordinate 215,792,523, forward strand.
ATGCCCCTCCTTGTCTCGAGTACAGATCATGTGCTTCCAGTAGTACAAACCTAATACTACCTTCCACACCTATTTGTACCATCCTCAAGAATCGTCCTGATTCTTCTAAGTCGCCACACTAAACCTATATACCAATCCTATGCTATATATCATACAAAATCTACTATGCCATTACCTAGGCTCTCCTAGGAATTCTCAATCTGGTCGACTCTACCATACAAAGAATCTCAATCAACATTGTCAGTTGCCCTATACATGCATGTTATACACAAAATAGGATCACATAGACTATCAAATGATGATTCTACCCTAAGTCCACAACAAAAAAAGGAATGGGAAATCAGTTCATTCTAGGGCTATATGATCCTAATCGTATACAGCTTGTAAAGCACACACTTAGCAATTAATTGAGCCAATATCAATTCCAAGAGATACATAACATCTAAATCCCCTAGTCTATAAGGCATCACACAAATCAGGAAATTCTATCATGCAATTCCTAAAGGTATCCTTAGCCCGATTCTAACATGCAACTCATATATCAAGCGTACTAATCACAAACACATAGATATGCATATTTTAGGAATCACTTACTTGAGCTCGACTGATTGCACACATCGCACCCCTCCTTTTTACTTTGTGAAAATCTTTTCAGAATTTGAATTTTCTTTTGAAAAGATTATCATTTCCTCAGTTTGAGTTCTGACACAACTAAAAGCTTGCCCGAATCCCTCAAACCAAGGCTCTGATACCAACTTGTAACGACCCAAAATTCATAATTAAAAAAATTATTTTTAAGTTCATCAATCTCAAACATCACATGTTTCAAAATCATCCAAAATACAAATTATCACAAAACATCATAGTAAAAGAGATCATAAATGCAGAAATCATTAGGGGGAGGATGTTGTGTCATCATGTCAGACCCTTCCCTTTAGTACCAGAAGTACCTGAAACCAAAAACATAACTGTAAGCGCAAAGCTTAGTGAGTTTTCCCAAAATACCACATACATCATACATATAAATATAACAACACGTGGTTGTGTCAGGTCCGCAACAACCCTCAGGTCCGTATCAACCCCAAGGAACAACAAATAGTTGTATCGGGTTCGTATCAACCTCGAGTCCATAATGACTCCGAACCTAGATTGGCTCTAAATATATATCAGATAATCACATCAGTAATAGTCACATAACTGCATACATTCTACACATACGAATCAGTGGGTCGGCCTTGGTGCCTTCAATCCATTAGTGTGGTAAGACTCACCTTTAGTTGAAGATAACTGAATCTCATACTCGAGCTGCTGCTAACATGACTCCTTTCACTAAGCAAAACCTAAAGACAACCCTAATTAAAATCAGGTTTTTAACCCATAATCAATGGTCCAAATCATCTTTTATCTTATTAAGGTAAAAAGACCATTTTGCCCTTCCCATACCTAACCCACCTAATCAAGGCCCAAAATCCGTAATGGCCCAAGGCCTAAAAATGGGCCAATGATTTTCTGGGAGTACGCCCGAAGTACTCCACATTACGCCCAACGTACAGTCGATCCAAGGAAAGGTTACGGGGCCATAACCATCTACGCCCAGCGTACTCAGGTTTACTCTTAGTGTAATCACCTGAGTTCCAAATCTCTAAACTAAGGTCTTAATAGGTAAAGACTTAACGTCCAAACTTCAGATTCAAGCCTAATAAAACGTCTAAAGCCATAAAGTTGCAACCTTTATGCCTTTGCATGGAAAAAGAAGCTCAAAACCAAAACCCTAACTTATATTATCATCTAAACTTCCATAACTCTTACATGGATGAATACTAAGGACCAAGCTTGCATTTTTATGACACTATACACCCTACAACATCTGAAAGGACAGCTTAAAAGCTCTGGAGTATTACATACCCACGAAGATCAAGGTTTTGGGACAAAAAGAATATGAATCTAAGCTTAAACAAAATATAGCAAAGAAATCTCCAAGGTATGAACCTTATACCTCCATAAGATGCACAAAGATGAGAAGAATCTGGATCCAAAAGCTTGAGAGAAACACCACAAATCCAAAGGTCTTCCTTGACCACCAATAACACCAAAATGTCACTCTAAAGCTTCAAAACACACACACAACAATTAGGGTTTCGAGATGGAGGTTGGAGGTAAGAAAGGGTTTAAGGCCATAAAGTTCTTTAAATAGGGTAGAAAACCCTAAAAATTAGGGTTTTCCCTCTGCTTGAGTACGCCCAATACCTAGCGTACACGGGGGATTTCACGACCAACTTCAAGGACCTACGCTCGGCGTACCCATCTCGTATGCCCGTCGTAGGGACCAATTTTGCAATCTTTTTATGGAATCAACGCTAAAATGAATATATATATATATATATATATATATATATATATATATATATATATATATAGAGAGAGAGAGAGAGAGAAAGAGAGAGAGGCTTAGGTTATTCTATTCAAACTAATTATTGT